>NW_017731618.1:1301183-1429391 GCF_001890085.2 Hipposideros armiger
CCCCCCACCCCTTGTTTTTAAGTCTCATTAAAATTTTTATTATGTGGTTATGTGGTTATATACCACCTTTGATTTGGATCCTTTTGGATATATAGTTAAAATCACAAACTGACTAATGATTGCCAAACATATATAATAAACTTTTAAACACATATCTAGATTAATACGGAGAAAAGTGCTTGAACCCAACCAGAGAATGATCCATATTGCCTGATGGAGATAGTGCCAATGACCACGGTGATACCATGTCCTAGAAATACTGCCTAAAATGTGATTTTGTGAAGGTCCTAAGGTAATGAGGACATCAGAGCTTATATACTTCCCTCTCACCCCACCATTAAGGGTTTGCCACTTGATATAGATCTGCATGAAGGCTTTTCAAATTCAGTTTCTCCTTCTCTCCCCTTGTTATCACTGTGGTTGAGACCTTTATTACTTTATTCTTGCATTATGATAATGTACTCCCTGATCATCCATTCATTCACCCGAAAATATTTAACGCATTTCTGCAATGTTTGCTTTAGGATATACCACTATCCCTCCTACTCCTAGTCTTCTAGTACTTTTCTGATACTCTGCTACTTGTCACCATCACACCACCAGCATCACCATAACATAAGAAGCACCTACTATTTGTTCCTTAGGCTGTTCCAAATACTGTATTTTATATGTGATAACCCATTTAATCCTCAGATATCCCTCTGAGTAGGTGCTGTCATCTCCATATTATAAACTGAGGCATACAGAAGTTATGTAACATGCCCAAGGGCACACAAAAAGCAGTCTCGTTTTTTTACATCTTATATTCTAATGAAGAAAGACATGTAAAAAGTAATTTCTCCTGGTGAACAAAGTATAGTCATACCTTGGTTTGCGAGCATAATTCATTCTGGAAACAAACTACTTGTATTGCAAGGCATCGCTTGTTGACCACGATAAAATGTATTAGAAATGTTAGCTCATCTTGCAGAACACTTGCAAACCAAGTTACTCGCAATCCAAGGCTTTACTGTACATTACTTGCCTGAAGGGACGAGGAAGGGGTTTTCTGGGGAGATGGCCTCATGTGTTGTCTTAAATGGTGCATTATAGTTCCCTAGACAGACTAGAGGATGAGGGCATTCGTTTGAGGAAATTGAGTGGTTTGGTATAACTGGAGCTCAGGGTATATGTGGAGAGAGAGGGCTAAGGGCAGAAGTTGAGACTGCAATCTTGATTTTGCAAGTTGAAAGCACATGGAAGTTTTAAGACTTTTTATTTGGAAATCATTTTTGACCTAAAATACAAAAAAAAATAGTATAACTTTATCCAGATTTACCTTTTGGTAATATTTTACTCTCTTTGATTTGCTATTGCTTGCTCTATCAATCATATCTATCTATCTATCTGTCATCTATCTATTATCTACCTACCTATCTAATCTATATCATCTATCTACCATCTACCTCACTATCTAAACATGCACCTAAACACACACACACACACACACACACACACACACACGCAGGAAAAGTACATGTTGACAAAAAGTGAAAGGCTGCAGGTGACCAATTTAGAAATACAGTAAAATAGGAAGAGTTATAATAATTAATCAAGCACCCTTGTTTCTAAATAAAGCCTATATTTTTGGTGCTGAAATAAAGGATCGTTGGAAAACAGAAAAGATACACTCTCTCCATGGTGCTGAAAATTGAATTCTATTAATTTTTGGTGTTGTGAATGTCTCGTTTTCCAATGTTCTAAACTTTAAGGAGACTTAAAGACAATTAAATAAGGCACTCAAGAGCTTTGGTTGGAGGAGGGAAATGCAAGAAAATGGAGGCAGATATGTGTTCAGATTTCGCTTGGCTTTGTCCTTTTGGAACATTTTTATTCTTTCATATAAACAGGCTAACACATATTTAAATGTCTGAATCCATTATATGTCACAAGCGTAGACAACATAAGGGCTATGTCTGTAGAACTGAGTAGAAAATCGAAGTAGCTTTTTCCACACTGAGAATTTAATAGCAGGCAAGGAGGCCTGGCTCCACTGGGCGGGGCGAAAAGGCGCTCAGCCAGCTTGTGAAATGAGGAAGAGAACTAAAGAATGATCCATCTATAGATTTAGGATTTAATAGCTTTGGAAAGGTAAGTCAAATATTTTAACTGTACTTTCGTCAAACTTTCCTCTTAAACAGCATTCCTACCGGAAACTTTTGAAAACAGCTACAACATTCATTTATCTCAACAGCTGCAGGTACTTGAACCTGAGCTTCTACAGTGTCCACAGCCTCTTGAACAATGAAAGTGGAAATTATCAGAGAAACAAACCATGCTGAATTCAGTTAAGTGCTCTGTAATTACACACCAGTATTACCATTTGGCTGCTGGTGCGGCCCCCCCACAGGCACAGGTGCCATAAATGCTCACACACACCCAATCAAATCCACAAAGACCTTTCATTACATATAATTTGAGGCACCCTTAGCTTGAAAACACTAGCTCAATTTCATTTCTTTCCCTTCTTCCTCTTCCTGTTTCATTCCCTTTGTTCTTATATGTAAGAATTCTACTTTCCTAATGAATTTTAGCATGCTATTTTATCAGAAGCTGTCGCAACTGTTGAGTGTGAAGGTAATGTGGCAGGAGGAAGAATGTCTGTCCTCCTCATGAGTGTCTCCCCGGGCTCTGTGAAAAACTGGTAATAATTGTTCCTTTTCCTCTTGTACATAATGTAGGGTGCAAGGTTTCCAGAAAGAGAGTTTAAGTACCTACAGCTGTTGAGATCAATGTAATAATGGGGAAAAAAAAAAGCCCAAAGCCCTCAGCAAGTCAAAATTAGCACCATTTGTATATGCTTCTTGTTAACGATCATTTTTGAGTCTTTACAACTTTCTTTTTAAAAAGGACTTTTATCCACACACAAAAAACTATCGATTGTTGATCAAAACAAAAATTAGGTTCTTCTGGTAGCAGTAAAGGTCCACTTTCTCTGTCCTGAAATTGCCAGCCTAGCTAATTGTTTCTTTTAGGTGTTCCCTAGAAGAAACACACAAACCGTAGAAAAGTGCTTTTGTTTGTCAAAGGAAGCAACACCAGCGGTCTCACAAAAAAAAATCAAAGATGCCTGTGTCTCCAAATAACATTTTCCCACACAAAGCTCAGTGATGGTGGCAGCCAAAATGAAGGCAGGCAAAATATCAATATGTAGAAAGAGGAGAGAATCCAACAAACTTAAAATATGGCATTAAAGGAGAGAAATAACTTAAAAAGTGTATGTATTTTATTAATAAAGATGCATTCTAATATACAATGTCTAAAAGAGTATATTTTCCTTTCTGAAATGTAAGGGTACTTAGGAGTCTTTTATAACCTCTTTTCTACCTGCCTATGGGAGATTCTGAAGGAGGAAATATGGCAGGGCTTTGAGGCCTTTAGTATAACAGAAATATTCTGCCAAATGTTTTCCATGAGTCTACAAATTTCCACATAGAATGCTGCAAAATAAATTTCTGTGGAATAATTTAATTTGACTGTAATAATTATTTTAATCTCTCCATTCAAGAGGATTTACATATAAATCCTTTAAAAAATGTTTTCTAATTAAATTGAAGACATAATATCATATCATTTGCCAGGTTTGATGTACTTTCTTTCCCTGTCATAATTATAATATATAGGGAGTTGCAGGGGGAAACTGGCGTGGTTGCAGTAAAAATGTGAATAGCAGTTTTTAGAGATTTTTAAAACCATGAGACATAAGTATTCAATGTAAATTAGGCTCATACCTTATTCACTGTATCAGAATAAGATAAAGCAACACTGACTTGACTTTCCCAATATCGGGGAACTCCAGAGCAAAAATCACCTTGTGCTAAATCTATTACTATCTCTCCTTGGGATACCATGTAAAATCCTATTTGCCTCAGAAGTAACTCAGGAACTCTAGTGCCTGGTTCTGCTGAAACCTGTGGAAGTGTGGGGCCCCAGGGACTTCTGAATGCAGACAGATGATACTTTGTAGACTGACTCATTAGGGAACAGTCCCTGGCTTACCCTTTTTGAGTTTTGCTATGCTAATCTCTCTGGAAGGCTGATTTCAAACTGATATTGTCAGAAGTACATGAAACACACAGGTTCTTGGGATACTGTACTTGAACTAAGGTCCATACAATGGGGTTGGTTTTAATCAATGATGGTTTTTGTTGATCCGTTGTGGTTACCCCACTATAAATAATTCCAGATCATTCAGTATTTCTTTTCCTCAACATGCAACTCAGAGCTGAGAACCAATCATGGGTCTCTGGTACTTAGACAGGTGTACAGAAGGTATGGGCACATTTGGTTTATTGATTTTTGTATTCCTGGAACCTAATTATGGTAGGTGTTCAAAACTACTGAATCCTCACAATTTTGATTCTAAGACATGATTGTGGTGAGTAGTGTTTGATCAGAATGATTATGTCTCTGTCCTCTCTATTAATTACAGGTTTTTATCCCCTCTGTTGGCCACAGAGAACTTGACCCAGTTTACACAGGGCCTCCAGTTTTAACTTCACTCTTCATGTATTCAGGAGGCTGGAGCAGTTTGTAAAGGAAACACTGATAAACAATAATTTTCCCAAATCTTTAATCTGCATTCTCTTCAGGACTGTCATAGATCAATAGAACTATCTTTCATCTTAGTTATTGTTTCAGTCATTTTATGAATGCGCATATCTCCATGCTCATGATATGAAATAAGCATGTTTATCAACCTCTGAAAGTTATATTTTATCAATAACTTCATTTATTCTTTCTCCATTGTAGTTTTTTTGTGGCCACTTACCATTCCTTTTACATCTTTTAAATTTCTTATTATAGAATATTCATGCATACATATTTTTGATATAAAATAGATCATTTAAGAGTATATAGTGTCTTGTATATAGTATCTCTGTATCACTTTTCTTTGTGCCTTAAACTTCATTAATGAATTTCACAAATATTTGTTGAGTAGCTACTTGAAATAAAATGGAGCAGTTTTGTACTTATGAAACGTACAGTTTAGCAGTCAATGCAGAGGTTTTTTTTAATTATGATAATAGAGCTTGATTAATGCTGTAGTAAGGGAAGTTTGGGGACTATCTGAATAAGTGCCTGGGACAGATCAGAGCAGACCTCTGTAAGGAAGTAACATCTAAGCTGAAACCTGAGTGATAAGTAAAATTTTGCTAGGTGAAGAAACTGTGGTGTGTTCTGCTGTGTGCACACACAGTGGAAATAATGTGCATGAAGACACCAAGGCAAGGGAAACATACTGTGTTTGAAGAAGTGAAGGAAGCTGAGTATTACTGGAGCATCACGCATGTACAGTTGATGGAGGTGCTAAGGAGCTAACACACTAAGTCATAAGACCCCTGTAAGCCCTGTAAGGAAGGTGAATGCTTTGCTGAGTAATAGGAAGCTGTTGAAGTGTTTTAAGGTAGAACGTGACATAATTGCTTTGCATTTTGGGAAAACTCATTTTGACTACAGAATGGAGAATGGAGGTTGGAGGCTGAGGCACTAGTTAGGGGATATTACAACACTACAATGATCCAAGACAGAGGAAGAGAGAGAGTGAGAGCTTGAGAGTGAGAACGAGAGTGAGAAAGAGAAAGAGAATTGCATGATATGTTTGGATGAGTGAGACGGGATACTCAGAGTCAGAACTCCACATTCTAGTAGCCTGGGCAAATAGATGAGATGTCACATGTTTCTTGGTGCTAGATGACCCAGGAGTTACAGCAGGTTTAGGGCTGAAAATGGTAAATTTTGTTTTAGGCACATTAGTTTCAGGCATCCATAAAAGGCAGAATGGAAATGGTATATTGTCAGTGGTTGAAAGCCAGCCTCTGAAGCCAGTCTTCTTGGGTTTGAATCCAGGCTCTGACACTCAGTAGCTGTGTGATTTTGAGTAGGTTATTTAATTTTTCCAGACCTCAGTTTCTTCTGTAAAATAGGAATAACAATGTCTACTTACAGGATTGTTGTGAAGGCTAGATTGAGAAAATGTAATTAGGCCCTACTTGGAGTAATGCTGGGTACAGAATAAGCTCTAAGCATTGCCATTTATTGCTATTTTTGTTATTTATGGACCATCCAAATGGAGATGTCTAGTAGGCAGTTGCATATTCATTTTTAAAGATTGGAAATAGATCAATTATCAGAAGCACATGTCTTATTAAATATCTATTATATTCTGGGGAAAAAAATTAGCCCTAAAAAGGGAAGTTCTAACAGTTATCTTTGACCTCTTAGCAATATAAAAGTGAAATTTATGCACTGTTAACATGTTTAAAGATTCTTGAATGGAATATATCCTAGGAAGACAAAATTGCAACTTGTTATTTCTCCTAGTCCACATAGAACTACATTTTCCTTACATATAAGGAAAATGCAGTTGTATGTGGACCAAGATAAAAAGTTTTAATATTCTAATAGCAAGATCAGATTAACCCAATTTAAAAAAAATATGGTCTGTCCATCAGAAATAATATAATTATACCAAAAAATTATGAAGAGTAATTTAGTTGCAAAATTTTGATTTCTGGAATGGCCTTATTGATAGTTTGGCAGACAGTTTCTCTGTACGATGGGTTTGGACATGATACTTCTTCACACCATGACATGCTATGATTTTCATTTGATTCTGAGTATGGCAGCAGTGGTCACAAATGAGCCCAAATGCAATGTAGATTTTTGTGGGAAGGGGTGACGGCATGTTGTAGTTGCTGGGCAGGCCGGTATTTGTTGGCATGCGTTGACTCTCAGGGCCACGATTGCTTTAGGCTAAAGGATACTAGCAATGTTATTAATAGGGAACCTATTTTGAGCCCTTACTCTGTACCCCATGTTATGCTAGCATTTAAATCATGTGACCTCATTTTAATGTGCATGCCATTCCTAATTTACAGATATGGAGAGGGGCAAAGTGACTGCCCAAGGTCCTACAGAGGTCGGAGGAGTAAGAAAAGCAGTAGGTCTCAGAAGGAGATGGAGACAAGAGCAAAGGGAAGATCAAAGGAGTTGAGAGAGGGAGGCAGGAGGAATGGACAAAGAGATGAAGGAAGAGTTTAATGTTGTCTGAATATGTATTTGGTCACATGAACTGATTTTTGGATTGTTGTGAAGATATGAATGAAAACATGAGTTAGAGTCAAAAGCTGTTGCAGCTGTTGGCCGTTTGGTGGACCCAGAGGATAAAGAAGTCTGCCTGGAGAGCAGCCAGCTTTCATGGGCTCATTCCTGAATACATTGGAGATGCACTCTGAGGGGTAATTTATAGGGGAGAGTCAGAGGTCCGTGCTTAGCTGGATCCCAATATGTAAGTGAAATCTGCTTATAATTATCAAATGACTTCTTTAGAGCTTGAGGGCTTTAGGATTCTACGATGATAGAAATTAGAATGTCAGGTTTGATTCCCTTGTGGCAGAGCCGTATATCATACCCGGTGTGGTTACCCACTGCTGCCTAAAAAGCTACCCCACGACTTAGTGACTATTTTATCATGTCTCATAATTATATAGGTTAAACATTTGGATCAGACTTGGCTGTATAATTATGCTTTTGTGGCATTGGTTGAGATCATTTTGTGTGCTCAGCTGGTAGTTGAACTGCTTTTGAAGGTCCAAGATGGCTTTGCTCTCACGTGTGGTCTCTTAGGAAGCACGAGTGGAGGAATGGACCCAGCTGAGACTGTTGACCAAAGTGCCTACATTTGCCTCCCCAGTATGGTGGTCTTAGGGCAGTTAAACTTCAAACATGGCAGTTGGCATTTTGAAACACCTAAGTGGAAGCTGCACATCTTCTTAAGACCTATCCTTGAGATCCCTAAAATGTCACTTTCCTTGCATTGAAATTGGTCAAATACATCACGAAAGCCAGCTCAGATTCAAGGGGAGAGAAATTAAACTCCACTTCTAAATCGAAGGAGTGGCAAAGAATTTGTAGCAATATGTATCTGGTCATGCCCCTAACTGCAATTAGACAACATGCTAGTAATTTCAATTGATCCTAAATTCTGAAGAGTTCTGTGCAGACACCATCACAGCTGTAAACACCATTCACAGTGCAAATCTCATCAGCAGTGTATGAACATTTTCTTATTTGCACACATACCTAGGTCTCCTACAGCACAAAATAATATTTTGCTGTTAAAGTCTAGGTGGTACTTTAAAGTTAACTGGGGTCAAGAGCTATAATAATAGCAATTTTGACTGACTCAATAGAAAAACTGAACCTGCTGGAAAGACCCATTTGGACGAGGTTTAGAAAACAGTCAGACAGGAAGTCCTGATGCAGTTGCATAGCTAGAACTAAGAACAGGCTATGTCTGCTTGGAAATAGCTATTTGGACATAACCTACCAAAAAGGTGCCTACATATGTATATACACATGTAGGATTTAATGGTATTGATCACAGTGCTTTGCAACAGTAAGCACATGGTAGGTTTTTAAAAAATGAGCTCACATATATGTGTACACTTTTTTCTAACCTCTAGTTAAGTGGGCATACTGGAGTATAATTATTAAAATCAGGATTTCTTGGGTTTAAAGTGTGTCTCCACCCTGATCTGCTGTGTGACTTTTGGCAAGCTATCTAAACTTCTTGTGGTAAAGAAGTGGGCAGTAATAATACCTAGTCTATGAATTGTAGTACAGGTAAATCAGATATTCCCTGAAGACTGCTATAGAAAAGTACCTGGCATGTAGCAAACATTCAATGGATATTATTTCTCGTAATTACTTTTTAAGAATAAACTGCTGATTTCTGGGGGCAGCGTAATTGTTTGTAGATAGAAAGTCATTAAATACATAACGTCCTGTTAATACACTTTTAATGGATGAAGTTCTCACTTACAAACAACATTTGACCCCCTATAGAATCTGACAAAATCAGAATGAATTTTGACATATTTTGCCCTGTTTGCACTCTCAAGGACAGAAGTATCAAAAAAATCAATGTAGAGATGATATCCAGCTGTTCAGATATGAGAGGAAAATACTTCTTTTAACAGATAATAAAGATAGAAGGTCTCTAAGGTACAGAGAATGCCAATTATATAAAGACACATCCAAGGATTTATTTCTTAAATAATTGTTTTCCAAAATATAGGAACTAAACTGAAATATGTAATGGATGTATTTGATCTACCACTACAAAGCACTGTTATACCAAAACCACCTAACTAAAAATAAAATAATATTTTAAAAAATGAACTGTTGGAAAAATAGCCTCAACAAATTTAACTCACTAGCTATGATCAAGAAAAATTGATAGGTTCTTAGTTTTTAAGAATCCATAATTAAATTCTATTGTCTTATAAATGATTTGGATTAATTATGTTTGTAATAGACTGTTGCTTATTCCCGTTTAAGGGAAGAGATAGCAGTTTCATAGAATCCAGTCATTTATTGCAATTCTTCAGCATTTTGTTTCCTGCCAAGGCAAATTTGCTATAAAATTCCAGTTCCTCTTAGGATTTACTGAAAAGTGACAGGTGTTAATATGCTGGTATCTTTCTCAACAGATCCGAATGAGCGGAACAAAATGACATCTCTCCCCATTTCGGCAGAAAAATAAATGGGGACACCAGCTAATGAGGGAATGTAGAGTTAGCTGGACGCAAAGCCGTCCAAGCTGTTGGCAGCTGGAATCAAAAGAGGAACCATGCAGGCAGTTGCTCATGTTTATTGCTGAACATGAAATTAGAAAGATGCTTCATCTTCCCCACAGGTGCAAGAACATATAGTTATTAATTACAGCAAAACACATTTATTGACAAGCCCAAGCCTACAAAATCTCACACTCAGCAAACGGCTTTCAAAGTTCATCCAAAAAGCACTGTAGAATCAATACAAAATCACCACATAGTTGATGAACTTATGTCTAGTAAAATTCTGTGCCCTGAAAGCATGGCATAGATTGTCTTTTAAAATTTATGCAGTTGAAAATCATCGGTACTTTCTTTGGTCTTGTAGCAAGCCTACTAGACAAAAATTTTCTAATTTCCCATTGCTTTGACAGGTATGATTCCAGAATGTTAGGAAGACTGAACTGATTTTATGGGATTTTTTTAGAGGTTTTGAAAGCAATATTCCCTCTTCATTGAGCCACATGACATATTATATTGAGCTGTTTGCTCATTCATTAATTTAATAAAGTCTATTGGCTACCTATTACATGACAGGTGTTATTCCAGGTGCTGTGGAGAACATATATAAATACATAGGGACTTAATATTCTTATGGGGTCTATATTAAGAAATAACTAGAGCATACTATAAGAGAATATTTGATTGAATGCTGAATTGTAACCAGTGGACTTAAAGCGCTAGCTTAGTTCTGAGGAGGGTAAATACTTGGAGGATTTGCAGAGAAGATCCCAAGCGAGGCTGCTGACAGACATGCACATTTTATATATTTGATTTTGTTTTCCCCAACTTGTCTCATTCCAAATAGAATTTGAGACAATTACAGAAATACCCACAGTGCAACATGGTAAATAATAAAAAGAGATGGATAAAAATGGTACTGTGCAAGGACTCCGGGGGTGAGCTCAGGTACCCAAATGTGCACTATACACTTCTGTCTGGCTCTTGGAGATGGGTCTCAAATTTGGTCCTGTGCTTTTTGTCAGCCAGGAATAGAAACAACATAAAGTATAACAGATATATGACCCCACATAAAAGCACACAAGTTGTTAGTTGCTCTTGTATATAAATATGCAAGATTATCTCCTATAAATCCTTTAGAGAAATGCTGAGGACTATAGTGAATTAAATCCTCAAAATTTTATTGTAATATAAAAGCTAGATTTGATGGCTGCTTTCCCCTCAATGCAGTCACTACACTGATAACCTAGCTTTATTTATTTATTTATTCAATAAAGAAATATTGAAAATATGTATTGATCACTTGCCATGTCATGGACACTGGAGATAGAATGGTGAACAAGATGGATAAGGTCTCACAAATGACATACTGCTTGGAAAATAGGTGATAAACAAATCACTCAACTCATTTCAAATAGTGATAAATGTTATGACATTATACAATAGGATTAAGTGATGGAGAGTAACTAAGAAAATGAGGAAGTCCTCTCTGAAAGATGATAATTATGGAACATTTAAATGAGGAGAAGCAACCAGTTATGACAAGATTAAGAGGAAAGATATTACAGGCATAGGGGACAACAGTTGCCAGGTCCCACAAGAAAAAGACAATCTTGGTGAATTGGAGAGAGACAGCCTGGCATGGGTGGGACACAGTGAAGGACAGGAAGGAGAGTTAAAGGAGAACAGAAGTAGACATACTAAACTGTGGTGCGTGGATTTTATTCTAAGGGCAATGGGGAATAGGTTATGTGATTTGAAATATCTAGAAAAACAGTCATTAAAATTCTCTTTGAGTTTTATTTCTCATCCAATAATTAAAAAGAAATTGAACATCAGGTGATTTGAAAATATCTTCTCTGGGAAGCTCTGGAAATCAGAAATTTAGTTAAGGTCAGGGCTGTTCCTTGAATTCGCATAGACTATTTCACAAGCCCTATGATTCCAAAGCATTTTTTTAGTGTCAGGTCTATGCCAATAAATGAATAAAGGGGCACTCAACGTCCCAAAATTTTATGCCAGAGAACTATATAACATGGTGATAATAATTTTATAATGAAAAAAACCCAAAACAATCAGAGCAGGTTTTCCCAATGTTCATGGTAGTCCTAAATATATCAATAAGGAAACAACAGAATGCCTAATATCAATCGAAGACATTTTCTGGTACATCTCCAAGATAAACTGGTTACAAAAATATACTCTTAGGTAACTAAATGAATTGACCCATGATATAAAGTTGTTAACTATAAGCCAATTAAGCTTTGGAAGTCTGCCAAATAATTATTAAAGCTTTTGAGTAGGTGTTATTAAGCCATACTTTCTAACAGTAATTAGGTGACAGGATCAGTTATCCACTAAGGCCACTCTTAGTTGATGACAATAAAACACATGATCAGCATATATAGACATTCTCCACCCCTTCCCCTCCTCCCACCCCAACACACACACATTTTTGGTCTTTTCCTTAGGGTAGAGAGAAAACTGATTTTTCTCACCTGTCAAATCAGCCAGTAGACAAGTCTGCTTTCTATAACCTGGGTTGTTGGGCCTTCCGGATAAACAGGGCTGCCTTGGGAGTAAGAGTTAGATAATTTTTCTAGTCTAGCTAAAAGTTTTCAGCAAATAAGAGGACTCCAGCTATTGACAGCCTCGCCAAGCTATTAATAACTGAGGGGAAGATCAGGCCAGGCAATAATAAAGTTTCAGGTTATATCTCAAGAGCAACGGGAAGATATTGTTTTAGACAAAGTATCATGATTTAAAAAATTGATTGATTTACTTTTAGGATCAGTAACTTATGCACATGGTGGAAAATTTAAAATGCAAACAGGGGACATGATGGAAAAGGGTGTCATCCTCCAATGACTGTCCCCCAGGATAGTCATTTGTCTTCTCCAGATCAGCTATGCTTATGAAAATATTCAGAGGTACACACACATACCACAGCACACTTTTAAACCCAGCATACTGTCCTATTCCTTGCTTTATTTCATTCAAGAATATATTTTTGATATTGTTTCATATCTATACATTGAGGGTTGCCCCATTCTTTTTAATGATTTAATAAAATACCAATATTTAAACAAGCTATATTGTGTTTAATTATTGCTTATTAATTAATTTGTAGGTTATTTTTGATAGATATACAAATTTTTCTCTGTAACAATTTCCATTTGTATCAGCTAGCCTGTGCTGTGTAACAAGCCATCCTTCAAATCAATGGAAAAAACAATAGTCATTTATTAATTCAAGATTCTGTAGGTTGACAATTGGGCTAGGCTCAGCTGGGCAGCTCTGTTGGTGTTGCCTGGGTCTCGCCACATGGCTGCAGTCAGCTGGTGGCTGTTTGGTCCTCAATGGCTTCACTCCCATGTTTGGAGGTTGGTGGGCCAATGAGCCATGAGTTTCTAACAATGTGCAGGCTGGTCTGTGTTTTTCCAGATGGTGACTGGGTTTCAAAAGGACCAAAAAAGCAGAAGCCCTAATGTTTAAGCCTCTGCATGCATATGTTTGCTAGCATCCTATTGGGTGTATCCCATCTCATGTTGTATTGGGTGATTTCCAAGATAAAAGGGAAGAGATGATTTAATTTATCATTTTGGATGCGGTATGACAATGGGTTTGCAAGAACACAAGACTGGGCCTGAAAATGCCTTTTGGGAGTCCATTGCAGTATTCCAGGTTATAGATGATGACGGCTTATATTTAGGTGGTAATTGTTGAAATGTTGAGAAGTGCATGCATTCCAAAAATATGTAGCTGGCTTAGCAAGACTTGGTTGGTTGATTGGACATGGTGAGGTAAGAGAGAGATATGGATATTTCCCATATTTCTGGCAAGAATAAGAATAGGAATGCTGATTCTATTAGCTAAGGAAGTGGTTCCACAACAATAAATTTGTCTTCACCACCCTTTTTTTTATAATGTAAAATTGACACACATTTTACTCATTAAGGGCATCAGTCAACATGATTATAACCTTAATAGGACAGGCATAAAAATTTGTATATTTTCCTCCTAGAGTATGAACAGGGTGATATAGTCTTCCCCCATGTCCTTCTACTTTGTGATCTAAATATCCTTTCTTCATGTGGCAGTGGAAATGGATAAGGAATGACTCAGCCATGCTTGAGGATGTAGCATAAAAAGATATTGGGGCTTTGGGAGTGAGTAGAGCTTAAAAAGCACTGATGCCCCTGAGAGAGGAGAGGAGCTATGTTCTTTATGAAGATGAAAGGGTGTGGTTTTGTTGGTCACCCCTAAGAGTGTATGCATGTGATGTCCTCCGCAGTGTTTGGGAAAAATAGACTAGGTACACCATTCTTTAATCCTTACTTGAGCCTGAAGTTAGAAATGTATTTGAAATTTGAAAGCTCTTTGTTTATATGTGTGTGTGTATATTTTGGATTCTCTCTCTCTCTCTCTCTCTCTCTCTCTCTCTCTCTCTATATATATATATATATATATATATATATATATATATATATATATTCACAACCTCTGAGAAAGGGTACACTATATTTCATAGCTCCCCTTTCCCTGAACATCAGCACATATGTATATTTTGTTAAGTGGGGAAAATTAACTTTCCAGTAAAAATGTTTCCCGTCTCTGACTATCCTACCATCTCCCTATAAGTTAAAGGATATAGTGCTCAAGTTACACAGAAAATATTTGATGAGGATCAGGTTTGGGAGTGAAAATCATAAGTTCAATTTTGGCATTGAGGTTTCAGTACCTGTGAGCTATCCAAGTAGGACTTCATTTAAGGAGTAGAGTAGGCAATCGGGGCCTTAGAAGGAATGTCTGAGTTGGAGACATAATTTTGGATGTTATTATCATATAGAAGACAATTGAAGATGTAGGAATTGGATGAGATTGGTTAGGAATAGAGTGTAAATTGGGACATGCTCTGGAGAACCTGGGGTCCCCATGCTGCACTTGCATTTAAAGACTGGGTTAAGGAGAATGAATTGTCAAAGGAAATTGAGATGGGCTGGATCATAGGAAAGTAGAAGGAAACCAAGGAGAACCTGATGTCACAGAACCCAAGAAAGAAAGTATTTTAAAAAGGAGGGAGAGGCCAATTATGTCAAATATGGTAAGAAATTGTATAAAATGAGTAATCAAAATTTTCTTTTTGAGTCACAAAGAATATTAGTTTTATTAAATACGTTTCATTGGTGTTATAGTAGAAGCCATATTGGTATGGGTTGAAGAGTCAATAGACAGTATAGATAGTGAAGCTAAAGAACTCTTTACAAGTTTTCAGGAGAAAAGAGAGAGAGAAGAAGAACAGGAGAACATGGGGTCCAAGGACGGTTTATCTTTTTTATTTTTTAAGGGAATGATTAAGGCATATTTAAGTGCTAAAGGATAGGATCTAGTAGAGAGAAATATTCAGCATAGAGGCGGGAAGATAACCTCTAACTATGGAGTTATGAGAAGATGGTAGGTAAGGCCCCTTTTAGGAGGAGGGTTATATGTCTACCATTTTCAAATTAGAGAAAGATGTGAATCTCGGTGCCTATGTGAATAGGTCTGGGTATTTGGTGATGACAATTATACACATCCCCTTGTAATGGTTCTAATTATTATCAACACCAGGGAGAGTATTATTCACTGAAATTCTAGAGGCTAGAGAAGGGTCAGGATTTCAGGATCATGCAAAAGTCTGGAAACGATCATTGTGGAGAGCTGGAAGGCAAGCCCGGCAATCCTGAATTCCTTTAAAAATTGGGAAACCATAAATGTGTCCCACTGTATTATTTTTCTCCAGCAATTTGGAGCTATCTGGAAAAGAAAGATTAAAGGTATGAGCCTGGTATCTCAGCCCAGCAGAGAGTTTCTGTGTTGTCTCTCTCCTGTGTACTAATACTTGACCACAGGGAAGCTAGTTCGATTACTGCAGAACAAACTCCCCCTGTTGCTTAACAGGGAATTTTTGTGGTAGGCACACCATCTAAGGTAATTCTATTATCCCCTGAAAAAGTGATTGGAAAGGCCAACAGGTAGATTTTGAAGTACAAAATTAAAATCTGCCTTTCATTGGTTGTGTAGTCATTTGCCTCAATTCTCCACTTCAAATTCAATGTGAAGTGCTTTTCACATACTAAAATGTGCCTAGATGTGTAGCAGGCATAAGAGAAAAAGGAATATGTAGATGGAACCTAGACCTTTCTTCAAAAAATTCATGGTGTTCTAAGCATAGTTAAGAGGCTATTTTCTTTATATCAAACTTTTAAAATGAGTTAATGCTTCAAATATTAAATTTATATGCATAAATCTGTGTTTAGACTAGAAACAATTCATTTACAGGGCAATACGTTTTATAATAGAATGTTTCTATAATAAATCAGACTTAGAAACTTCTGGTTTTGCTGGTAGTTTTATAACATTTCCCCTTTAAAAAAGCAACGAACTGTAGACCATAAGTAAAGGGATATATATATATATATATATATATATATATATATATATATATACACACATATTTATTTATTTATTTATTTATTTAAATTAGAGACCAAATTCCAATTATCCAAAATTCCTTTTTCTTATCTGTGTCAGAATTCAAACTACTCTATGTTTCCCTACCTCTCAAACCATGCTGAGGAATGTCAAAGGGTTAAAAAAACAACAACAACATTTAAAATAATGTTCTCATAGGTGGTGGGCTGTAAGCCATACTCGAGTGTACTGAAGGGTGAAAAAGCAAGTGAATGCAGTGAAGTTAGCAGACATTGTTTTCCAGGAGGCAAGAAAGTTAATTTCCTTATTGAGTCTGAAGTACTGGGAGGCATGAAAAATTTTACTGTGCATATTCAAATCCAAAATACAGAGATATGAAATGAAACCTGACGTTTTCAGCTGCTTTAGGTGACCTATTCAGAATTACTAAGAAGGAGGGACACAGGACATCTTTTTTGTACAAGAGTTGTTTTTATAAAAGGCATGTGTGGGTAGCTTTTCTTTAAAAGTAAAATATTTTGACCAATCAAAACTTCAACTAGAGCCATTGTGACTAACTTTAAGTCCGTACATTGAGCTGTACAATGGCACTAATCAAATATTTTAGCTGTCAAAATCCTTGGCACATTGGATTAGTGAAAAAAGAAGCCATAAAAGAACAAGGAAAAATTTTTGACAGGGAAAAGGAGATGGTTATAAACGCAATGAATTTTCTCTGTAGATTCTATTGTTTTCACTAAACAAGTCAAGAAAGGATAATTTAAAATCTCTGCAAGAGAACTTAGAAAGTCAAAATAGACATGAAAAAAGGCCACATAAGACAGTTAAAAGAGTGGGAAGAAACCCCTAATAATTTGTATCTAAGGCCTTTTAATCTCATTGAATATGAATGTGATTCTAACTTGGAGACATTAAGAAATCTAAGATCAGGTTTGTTTTTTCTATTGATATTCAGCTGGAAGGGTAAGTCATACATTATTTAAATAAAGAATAGTAAATCCATTTGAAGGGGGTAGATCAAACTGATAGAAATATGTATTATTCTCCCAGAACTTCACAGACTCCAAAGGCAAGAAGAAGACCTCAGAGGTTGTGCAGTTCATTTTCCTGTACTTAGAGCTCTCTCCAAAGACAGAGTTGTTTTCTCATTTTAATTTTGCATACAAGCAATTGGAATACTGCTGGTCCAATTTACCCCATTCAATTTTGGTTTAGTGATTTCTTCTCTATTATCTTCAATATCCCGTTCATTCAACAATTGGCAAATATCTAGTATGTGTCAGATACTGTGCTAATCATGGAAGGAATGAAAGTAAATAAGAGGGCCTCTCTCCTAGAGAAAATACAGAGTGCTAAAAGAAATGAAATGGGTCCCCGGGGGTTTGGGAAAGGCACCTAAACCAGATGGAGGCAGCCAAAGAAGGTGCATGTGAACTTCGCCTTGAAGGTGTGGTATAAATTAATTAGGAGAAAGAGTAGAAAGTATTTCAGGAGGAGGAAAGATCACATGCGAAAATGAGAGGGTGTCAAGAGTGTGACGGGTTGCAGGAGTTACACATACAATGGCAACTTCAGGTAGGGGAATGGGAGGAGGTGAAGCTATAGTTTTTCAAAATATCTTTTGAGGAGTATTAGTCCTAGTATAGAAGCACTGCAAAAATGTTTCCAGACTCAACTGATTTGGGAAAACAAAGTAAATTATATCTTTCTCATGGAGATTCATAAAGATAAGATTATATTATCATTTAAAAAAATACTGTAGTATTAAACTTTATCACCAAACTTATTGTATCAAACAACTTCTTGTTTTTAATATAATACTTTTACTGCACATAAATTGTGCACACTTAGGAAAACATGGAAGTAACATGGGAGAAAAGGCCATGATAGTTTGGCTTATAAGCCAAACCAAGAACCTTAGGCTTTATCCTGAACACACTGAGGGACAGCTGAATGATTTTTTTTTACATTAATCCAGCACATTTAGCAATATATTTTTTATTATTATTTCTTGCATATTAGTCTTTTTATGTAGAATGATAAATATATATTTTTATCTAAAATGCTTACTTTAAATTTTTTTCTTGTGTGATTCTGCTGGTAATAAACTTCTAAAACTTTTCTCTTTTTTTTCTCGTGTGATTCTGCTGGTAATAAACTTCTAAAACTTTTCTCTTTTTTTAAAATTTAAAAAAGTTTTCTATTTTTGACATATGAAAAATTGTGCATAATTAATGATATGACTTGATGGGTTTGGAGATAAATATATCCTTTGAAATTGTCACTGCAATCTATGCCATAAACCTATCCAACACTTCCAAAAGTTCCCCTCCATCCTCTTATTATGTTTGTGTGTGTGTGTGTGTGTGTGTGTGTGTGTAATAAGAACACTTTATGTAAGATCTACCCTCTTAGCAAATTTTAAGTGTAAATACAATATTAACTATATACGCTATGCTATACAGTAAATCTTTAGCATTTATTCATTTTGTATAACTGGCATATTGTACCCTTTACCTAATACCTTCCCATTTACCCTTCCCCTCAGCCTCTGGCAACCACCTTTCCACCCTCTGTGTCTATGAGTTGGACTATTTTAAATTCATTGTATAAGTGGTATCATGCACTTATTATTTATTCTTCTGCATTGGAGTATTTCACTTCGCATAATATGGTCTGAGTTCATCTGTGTTGTCACAAATATGATTTCCTCTTTTTTAAGGCTTAAAAATATTTCAGTGTGTATGTGTGTGTGTGTGTGTGTGTGTGTGTGTGTGTGTGTGTGTGTGTGTATGTATGGCCAAAAAAAAGTACCCTCTTTATATATAGTACATTTTCTTTATCCATTTCTCCATTGATTGGTATTTAGGTTATTGCTATGTCTATACTGAATAAGGCTTCAATGAATATGGGAGTAGATATATCTCTTCTAGATTCTTATTTCAATTCCTTTAAACATATCCCCAAAAGGAGGAGGATTGCTGGATCATACGGTAATTCTATTTTTAACTTTTTGAGGAGATTTTATTCTGTTTTTCATGGTGGCTACACCAATTTATATTTCCACCAACTGTTTACAAGGGGTCCCTTTACTCCACATCCTGTCCAACATTTGCTCCCTTTGGGGTTTTTGGTTTGTTTTGTTTTTTGATAAAAGCCATCTTAACATGGGTAAGGTGATATCTTATTATTTATGGTTTTGATTTGAATTTCTCTGATATTTAGTGATGTTGAGCACTTTTTCATATGCCTGTTGTCCATTTATATGTCTTATTTAGGAAAATGTCTATTCAAGTCATTAGCCCATATTTCATTTGGTTATTTGATTTTTGCTATTGTGTTGTAGAAGTTTCTTACATGTTTTGTATTTAATTCTTCATCAGATATGAGGTTTGCAAATGTTTTCTCTCATTCTATATATTCACTTTTCTTTTTGTTGATGGTTTCTTTTGCTGGGCAGATGATTTGTGGTTTGACATAATCCCGTTTGTCTATTTTTGCTTCTGTTGCCTGTGCTTTTGGTGTCATATCCAAGAAATCATTGCCAAGGTCAATGTCTGGAAGATTTTTATCCTGTTTCCTTCTGGTGTTTTATGGTTTCAGGTCTTATATTTAAATCTTTAATACATTTTGAGTTGATTATGAAATGAGGTAAGGGCCTGATTTCATTCTTTTGCATGTGGATATCTAGTTTTCACAGCAACATTTACTGAATAGACTATCTTTTCCCCATTGTGTATTTGTTGCATCTTTGTCAAAAATCAGTTGACTGTGTATGTGTGGGTTTATTTCTGGGCTCTCTGTTCTGTTCTGTTTGTCTATATGTCTGATTTTATATCAGTATCATACTGTTTTGATTACGGTGTCTTTGTAATATTGGGTTGTTGGCCAAGTCATGATGCATTTTTGCAACAAAAAACATAGAAAAAAATATGTCATGACTTTTCCGACAACCCAATAGTAACTGTGATATCTCCAGGTATGTTGTTCTTGCTCAAATTGCTTTGGCTATTTGGGGTCTTCTGTGGTTCCATATGAATTTTAGATTATTTTTTCTATTTCTGTAAAAAAAAAGCCATTGTGATTCTGATAGAGATTGCATTGAATCTATAGATTGCTTGGGGTAATGGCATTTTTAACAATGTTAATTCTTCTACTCGAGGAACTTGGGGTGTCTTTCCATTTATTTGTATCTGCTTTAATTTATTTCATTAGTGTTTCATAGTGCAGAGATCTTTTACCTTGTTGATTAACTTCATAACTAAATATTTTATTGTTTTTGATGCTATTTGTAAATGGAACTGTTTTCTTAATTTCATTTTTAGATAATACATTGCTGTGTATAAAAATGCAACTGATTTTTGTACATGGATTTTGTATCCTGGAACTTTGTTGAACTTGTTTATTAGTTCTAACAGGTTTTTTGGTACAGCCTTTAAGGTTTTCTACATATAAGAACATGTTATATGCAAACAGAGATAATTTTACTTCTTTTTTTTATTTCAATGCCCTTTTATTTATTTTTCTTGCCTAAATTGCTCTGGCTAGGAATTTCAATACTACATAGAGTAGGAGTGGCAAAACTGGGTATCCTTGCCTTGTTCTAGATCTTAAAGAAAATCTTTCAATTTTTTACCATTGAGAATGACATTAGCTGTGGGCATTTATATACGACCTTTGTGTTCTGGTAAGTTTGAATTTGTTGAGAGCTTTTCTCATGAAAATGTGTTTGAAATAATCATGTGAATTTTATCCTTCATTCTGTTAATGTGGTATATCATATTGATTGATTTACGTATGTTGAATGATCCTTGCATTTCAGGGATAATCCCGCTTGATCATAATGTATGTATACAAAAATATTATCAATTTAGCCATATTATCAGAAACACAGCCAGAGAGGAAGAAAAAACAAACTATAAGACAGACAGAAAAAGTTAACAAAAATGGCAATAGTAAATCCTCTATCAATAATTACTTTAAATATAAATGTATTAAACTCCCCAATAAAAAGACATAGAATGGCTGAATACATTTAAAAAACAAGGCCCAAGTCTGTGCTGTCTACAAGAAACTTATACTTAAGGACACACATAGGCTGAAAATAAAGAGATGGAAAAACATATTCTAGGCAAATGAGAGCAGGGATGCTATACTTAGACAAGAGACTTCAAGTCATAAACTGTCTTAGGAGAAAAAGAGGGACATTGTATAATAATAGAAAGAGTCAGTTTAACAGGAACCTCTAACAATTATAAATACGGGGGTGCCAAAAAAATTGTATACACACGACTTGTATTCATCTTTTGTTATCGGTATATATTGAGTATTACAATTGTAATACAGTTTTTGCCTTTCTTAAAATGTATATACAGTTTTTGCCACCCTCTGTGTATATGCATCCAACATCAAATCACCTAAATATATAAAGCAAATATTGACAGACAGCAGGGAGAAACAGACAGCAATACATGAATATAGAACACTTCATTATCCTACTGAACATAATGGAAAGGTCATCCATTATTATACAGATTATTAATTAGAAAGGTCTTATATAGAAGATCAATAAGGAAACAGAGGACTTGAACAACACTGTGTGCCAAATCTATCTAATAGACATATATAGAAAATTCTACCATACAGCAGCTGAATGTACCTTCTCAAATGCACATGAAACTTTCTTCAAGATAGATCACATGCTAGGTCATGAAACAAGTCTGAACAACTTTGAGGAGGCTGAAATCACATCAAGTATCCTTTCTGACCAATATGAAATCAAATTAGAAGCCAGTGGCAGGAAGAAAACTGGAAAATTCACAAATATGTGGTATTTAAACAATATACACTTGAATACCATTGGGCCAAAAAAGAAATCAAAAGAGAAGTTACAAAATACCTTGAGTTGAATGATTTTAAAGCGGGGAACAAACATGATTAGATTTTAATTTTAGAACTTTCTCTGGCAGTTTTGGATACTGCCAGCATTGCCAGCTTCAGAGGCTACATAAGAAAGGGGTGAGATGGATGCAGAGAGACTGGGTAGAGGCTAATGGGATTTACACACAGCAATGCATGCATGAACTAAAACAACATTAATGGAATGAAGAGGCAAGAATAAGCAAGAGGAATATCGATGAAGTAGGTATTATAGAATGTGACGGGAGCTTTCAATAAAAATAGTGGGATCCTGAGGCTATAGAAAGATGTGGTTGTCAAGGCAGGCACAGGAGGAAGCCATGGACGAAGAAAACTTGGAAGACTGTTGGGGCAGAAGTCTAGGCAAAGAAGAAAAATCAGAGGAGCTTACACTTGGAGCAGTGGCTCAGGAGCATGATGCTGAGGATAATGTCTGGGGCTTTCGTTTCTATTGCTACTAGATGAGGGTACTATGGAGTACTAGATGATGCTTCAAGTATGTGGTCCAGTCAACAGCTGTCCATAGGAAATGTTCTATGCTTTGGCTTGTTCCCTAGTTGTACGATTACCTACACGCTTGGCTTCCTATATACCTTCTTCTTCCATTGAATGTCTACATGTAGGTCACACTATAGTAGGTTTCTTCAAGGATAGTTTAAAGGAATCCTGTATGGCTCTGTCAGCTGTTTATTCACCTGATTCACCTAGCACTCCTTGTTTGTAATCCTGTTCTTGATCCTCTCACAAATTCCATATCCATTTAGAATCCTGTAATTCTCATGCTCACTTCAATTCAGCCTGTGAGATGATAGTTCTGCTCTTTCTTTTGACCACCCTCTGAAACTACGGTTTCACACTGTGGTCATACCCTTGCTGGCATCTAGATATAATTTGTTTGTCTGGTAGGGTGACTAGCTCTCTTGGTTTGCCTGTGGCTCAATAGTTTCCAGGCTGTGGGACTTTGTTGAAACCGGGTAAGTTGTAGACACACTAGGACAGGTGGCCACTCTAAGTCGCCGTCTGTCTTATACATCACTATCTCCCAGCATAGTGCCTGCCACATGGTAGACCTTACATATTTCAAATAAACACTACCTGTAGTTAGTTGAACACCTGTGATTTACCAGCTATTTACATGCATTATATCAGTTTATCTTGATGGCAGATAATATTCTGTTTATTTTGCCTATGAGAAACTCGAAACTGAGGAAGTTGTCATCTGCCCAAGGTCACATAGCCAGTAGATAGCAGTCATAATCTGAACCCAGATCTGATTTCAAAGTTATATGATTTTCAGAAGGCCACAGTGCCTGTATACCCTCCCATCATCCACCTGTTAGTGCTAAGCTTTGTGAGCTGTCAGAGACAGGCACCTAGGGAATGAGGGATGTTAATAGAGTGCAACACTTTGTAAACTCCCAGTAATAGCTACTACCCTTTTCTCTCCAGGGCTCTTTTCCCCAGGGTGGCTTGTTATCTACAAGAAACATGCATTCATGAGAAAGAGGAAATTCCTAGTTATCAGCATAAGTTACACATCAGACATGTGTAGTTACTTTCATCTTTGTGCACGTATCATAAAACATATTGCTTTAATAACCTTAAGCCTTCAGATGCTTTTAAAATAACACTTTTTATAACTGAAAGTAAGACACCATAAGGATAAAAGAGAAGATTTCTTTCCTGGGTTTACTTACACATGTATCTTCACAATGGAATTCGTGGCTTATATATTTTTTATTGATCATCTCATGACAATAGTTGACATGACACCATCAATTTTGGAAGAATATAACACTCCAACCACTCTGAATCCTCTTTGTAGTTTAGATTTATAATGTGATGTTGAATTCTCTTAATAGAATTTTAATATCAGATTAGTTACTCATATGGCAGCTATTATTTTAATGTAAATTGTATTGTGATTAATGAATGTGTCACCCTTGCATAGCAGTAACATATTTTCTCTTTGTTTAATCAAATTTTAAAGGAGATGGAAAAAGAAATTCTGACATGACTCCTACTAGAGATGAAACTGATAATGGAGATGTAGGTCAGTGCTTCACTTTCCCATATGTGAGCAGTTTCCTTGATATGGTTTTTGTAGCCAGGGGTCACAGTGGACTGAAGTGTATACAGAGTCACACATCCATCATTAATTACATAATCTGGTGAGAAAGGTTCTCCTTTTCTAAAGAGAACAATAAAAATGAAAATACCCAAGCCATGAACATACAGTCAATGCTTCCTTTGCTTGATACTTTAAAAAATATTCTTCCAAAGGGTCACTGTTTTGCTTCCTTGGCATAAAAAGTTTAAGCAACTCTACAACTTACAGATTAGTTGTTTTAGCAGATTCAATTTTTAAAAATGTGTCTAATACCATATTCATTAGACTGTTCACTAATTAAAAAATACCCTAATGCAGAAAGTATCAATTGGTTACCAAAATGCTTTAAGAAATAGTCTCATGAATTTAAAGGATAATACTTTGTAATACCAAGTCAAAACAAAAATGCCTTTGTCAGCAGAAATTGGACTCTTTGGTAGTTTTCATTTTTGAAGAAAATAAGAATATTTTTATTTATATAACTAAGTATAGTGAAGTATTTGGGCAGTCTACATGAGGATTATGTGCAACAAACCCAGTGAGTGATAATCTCAAGACCAATATGATGGTCATTGCATAAAAGAGTCAAACCACTCATTTGCCATACCCCCCCCCCCNAAAAAAAAAATTCAAAAAAACAAAACAAAATAAAAAACTAAAGAAACCCCAAACAAAAAGCAAACAAAAACTTTAATTTATTTGATTCCCAATTACCTCTGATAAAAGAGATTTCATCTATCCTTATAGGCCCCATAAAGTCCAATATAAAAACTCACACCTTTTTGGCACTTGTAAATATGTATTGATTGCTTGATCTATAATTTTGAAATAACTGTGTTAAGAACATGGAAAGACTGCTGTTGAGACATGCAAAAGAAATTGATGTGACATATCTCAAAGTTAAGGGATTAATCAATTATACTTCAAATTTGATAGACGGAGTAATATCCCACTAATTACCAGAATTTAATGATCCATCTTTGCCATCAATTTATTGTTCCTGCCTTGAGCTAGGAGAGGGCCTAATTCCTGAATTGGATGTGGTTGGGTAAAAGCAGGGCTTCTTACTAATACTCAATATGGTTCAGCACGTTGCCATACTTGACAAACGTTATTTCTATTTAAAAGTCTTGTTGAAATTCTCACAATTTTATAATCATTTAGGAAATATTGGTGCTTTAGAATAGTTTCTATGATTCTTCTTTTTGATGGGGGCTACTGTATATTCAAAATGTAAACAGATCTACATCACATAAGTTACATCTGGCTACAATTTAGGAGTCAAATCAGCACTTGGGGGGAGGAGTTAACAAGAGTATACAAGAAAATGGCAGCGCTGGTGCCTGGGAAAGCGGGCTTGCTGAGTAACTATGACCAAGTGAAGGGAAAGGTGTGGAGGTTCCTCTTTTCTACTATATGCAGGGAAGGATATAGAACTTCTAAATGCAAGTAGGTTACAAAGGTAACCAGTTTTTGTTGTTGTTTTTTCCTAATTAATGCTGACACTCTGATTAATAGTCTATGGCTGTGAGAGAGAAGTTAACACTCTTTTACCAAATAATGCTGATGACAATTGAAAATAAACTACTAGAGAGATGTTTAACTACATGCTGAGATGTGTAATGTGCATTAAAAGAGAAATGTCTGAGGCTTTTTAAAAAAAAATTACTAAGAAACGCATCCTAAGTCTTTATTTCTGAAAGAAACCTTTCTCTAGAAGAATTGTTTCATTGGCTAATATTACTTATATTACTTACATATCCTTGCTTTAATAAAGAGTTATGTTTCAGTACCAAAGGATATATCTCGATCTCTTAAATATAAACAACTAAACTCTGCCTTCTTAAAAAGCACAGATGTGATGCAGTGAGCTAAAATTGCAGGTCTGGTGTTTTCAAGCGGTGAATAAGCCTAATTTTATAGATTGGCTCTCCTAAACTCAAACCACAGCATAGCAGCATGTTGTATGCCTGAATAGAATCACTAATAATGAATTAAACAACCCACTGATTTGGGAACAGAAGGAACAATATGGATTCTATTTACTAAGCCTCAGAATCTTTTGAGGCAAACCTCATATCACTGAGTGATATTGAACCTCTCAATTCCTGGCCGTGTGTTCATTTATAAATAGCAACATATCCTTTATTATTGAAAAAAAATCTGCAAAGTAAAAATTCTTCACTCCACCAAAACCCGTCGTGTTTCCATTCTAGAAGTGCCTCTCTCCATGTTCTCTTGAGAAGAATGTGGAATCTGTATATATGTTAATTTGGTTAAGTCAAAAAGAAAATTTCAACAACACAAGAACAAGAGCAGTTCACCTAGAAAGAAGTAAAAATCAATTTTATGTCACACTTTTTGCAATAGAAACCTACTTGTGAGGAGGTAGTGGAATATTACTGAAGTATTGAGGGAAAAGAAGAAAGAAACCCATTATTTATTATCTCACAGTTCCTGTGGGACAGACGTATAGGTACATCTTAGCTAGGGTTTCTGCTCAGGATTTCACAGACTGCAATCAGGTCTTAGCACAAACTCCTTTTGTTGCTCACTGTTGGCTCGGCTGCTAGAGGCTTCCCACAGTTCTTTGCTGTGTGAGCTTCCTGATGGGCCTTCTCACAACATGGCAGCTTACTTCTGGACCAGCAGGAGAATTTCTTTCTCCAGTCTTCTAAGTGAGAGTTTATATAACGTAACATCATCATGGGGGTGACTTTGCATCACCTTTGCTATATAAAGTAACTCTAATCAAAGGCATGGCATCTTATCATCTTGGCCCATAATCTATCCTTTAGAAACACTTGCAGGGTCCACCCACACTCAAGGGGAGATAATTATATAAGGGCATGACTCACTGGGGTCACCTTAGGGTGTGTCCACCAAATCTTTCCATCCTAGGAACATTTTAATAGAATATTTAATAAACACCAGTATACAAAGTTTTTGTTTAATTTCAGAATAGTCAGTGGAGGGTTACTAGTGGAACAATCAGTTTAGAAGAGCCAGCTAAACATTTTCCTTCCAAACCTCCCTGATGCAGAATCTTTTCTCTAAGGGCAGTGCTCCAACCTTTATGTATTTGCTCTGTAGGCTCTAATGGGAATCATAACATCAAATTATAATATACATTATTTATTTCCCATTTCTACTTTACATTCTGTGGTTCAGCTTCCAAGGAGTAGAGAGCATACATCCTTGCAAACTTGTAGCTCTAAACTCCATCTTTAAAACGTAGAGGAGAAACTTTGGGAGAAGGATGGTGTGAAGAAGCAGGACTGGGTTAGCCGAGGGGAAGGTTTGAAGGAATCGATGCATACATGAGATAAAGAAAAATAGGAATAGCACTGGAATTAATGAGCTGACTTTGTAATCTTGTTTATAGCTCAGGAGCATATCAAAGGAGGAATAAAATCAGCTCAGTTGTTTATTCACACATCTATTATTTTTAAATCTCCAGCTAATCAGTTAATGAAATGTTAAAAATCACAAAAGTTTAGGTGTGAGAACTTTCAAGGCTAAGGCATTACTCAAGATTAACACAATGTGTTTCATTCTATAGTCAGCAGTGATCCCAGCTAAACACTATTCAGGCAGCCAGTGACTTATCAATGCAACACAAAAAAGGCTATTTTTCTGTACAGATTTTTGTTTTAATTGTTCTATCTGTCTTTCCACATGGTTTCAGTACTTGGTGGACGGCAAGTATATGTCAGCACAGAGGGTGCAGTTGGCTTTGATTTCCAGAAGCTGATTAACGATGGAAGCAGAAGTTACCAATAAAATTGACTCTAATGGGTGCTTGGGGTGTTGTTAGTACACAGATGCAGACAATAAGCCAAGAGAGGAACAGCTGATGTACATCTTGAGATCAAGATAAGAGGTGGTGCTTGGAGCTATAGTTTAATAGAAATTGCAGAGTATTTATAGTACTTATTGTATTTGTGGTGCATTAGTCGAATTGGCAAGAGTGTAGTATTAAAAGAGTCATGCATCTAATGCTCAAAAGCATGTTGAATAGAGGCTGAAAACGTCTAGCGCTAGCCAGTCTTCTAATATGCCCATGGCAGTCACTGATGTGGGAGAGCTTTACAAATCAGAAAATCTGCCCAGAACTTTCATCTGCTTAATGTCTTTGTTGATTTTTTTTTTTTTAAGATGAAGTCCCAAAACTTTATATGACCTATGAGACTTCCCGTTATGGCTTCCTTGGCCCCTTTTTAGCCTTTGCTTAATGTGCTCCAGCCTTCCTGGATATTATTATTTTCTTTCAAAGCATCTGACTCTTTCTGGCGTCAAGTTTTTCACACATACTGCTCCTTCCCTTACTGATACCCTCCCTTTTCCTTTCCCTTATTGCTCCTACCCATTGTTCATCTCTCAGGTTAAATGCCCCTTACTTGAGGACGCTTTCCCTTATCCTCACAGTAAAATTAGTCACCTTGTTATATGCTTAGAGCTCATTAGACCTCCTATGGTCCGTCACATTATGAGATGTATTCTTTTTCCATCTCCTCTGCGCTAGACTGAAAGCTCCGTGAAGGCATGTCATCGCTGTGTCCTCAGCCATGAGTTCAGGGTTGGGAACCCAGCATGCTCCTGGGTCTCTCTTGCTCAGGTGGAGTGATTGAGAGCAGGCTTTGGAGCCAGAAGCAGTCAACCAGCACAGTGCAGAGTGCCACCGTGGGCAAGTTATTGAAACTCACTAACCTATTTTCCTTCCATGTGAAAAGGAACAGTCTTCCTTGCAGTTTTCTGAGCATTAAATGAGATCATGCATATCAATCTATAGGAATGGTATGAATCCTGTGGTTGATAAAGCACAGATCATTTGGACGTGGTCTTCATATGATATGGAACTCATTATTTTCCTTTGTTTTTATTTCTTTTCTTGATGAAAATTGACTCTGCATGTCCCAGATTAATGAGAAACATAACATATTTCACAATATATGTAACTAATTTAACTCATTTTTGACAGATTTATCTAATGTCTGAGAGGTTTTTTTTTTTTTTTTTTCCTCTCTGAGTCATCAGGGTTTATGTTGGGTAATTGAAGTTCTTAAAATCTACACCTACTTCCTCCTGCAGTGATGTAGACATTCCTGACACATGGTTGGCGCTTAATAAAGGTTAGGCCTCTCGTGGTATCCTTATGTCCTGTGCCATAGAAACTTTCCTCATCTGTTTATTCTCCATCTCTCTTTTAAGAGGGAGAAGTAGAATAAAAAAATAAAACAACAGAAAAGGAGTTTCAAGAAATGGTAAAAAAAAAAGCTTTTAATAAGGAAGGTTTAGCATGTTGTGGAAACTGCAAAAATACAGTGGTAGAACAGGGTAGGGTTTCCACACAGATTTCATTGACACTCTACTTTTTTTGTTGACTTACTATTTTTGTCTAGATAATGTTACTGCTAATAACAGTAAGAGTACTAAACATTTTTTATGTATTAATCTTTGCAACAACATTTTGGGTTAGGGACTCTTAATATCCTCATTTTAGTAACAAGGAACAAAAAGAGGTAAAATGATTTAAGGTAAAAAATATCACCATATGGTATGATGGAACTGACATTCAAACTCTTAACTACTGTGCCACTAAGCAAAACACTGAAAGTACATTTCACATGTTTTACAATAACTAAGAGCCACCTGTGAAGCACTTTTTTAAAAATACGTTTTTCCTGGACCTACTACCAGAGACTTGATTTAGCAGGTTGGGTTGAGGCTTAGAAATCTATATTTTTAACCCATGGTTTTGATGCACTTTAAATCAATATTAATCAGATTAACTTACTACCTTCAAAATCAGGGGTTCCAGAATGAATGATTATCATAAGTATGTATGCTGGTGGGATAAGTTTGTCTTCAAATTCCAGGAATCAATACTCATATCTGTGGTATATTGTGATTTAGATCCCTCAGACAAACCTGACTCATCCATGTGCTCAATTCACTCCACATAGCTCTCTTAACTTCCTTTCTATGTTGCAAGCCAGAAAGAACTTGCTGCAACGAAAACCTGATACAATATATTTGGTTAAGTTGGGGGAAGGAAATCCAGGACCTCCTATGAAGTAAGCCTGTTGTGTTGTTATTATTATAATAATTCCCTCTGCTCCACCCTGAGAGACTAGAATGGGTCTGGAATGACTTGTTTGTGTTGAATGTGCTATACCCCAGTACACTGTTTCCTTTTTTAACCTCTTTTTCTTATTTCTCACTAAAAATTACATCTTCAGTTAGACAGAAATATAGCACCTGTCCTGACTGCAGGCTTTCCTCTGCCAAGTTGCACTTGGTGAATCCGTGATTACATTCTCCTGAGGCCGATCAAACAGGGTAATCAGCCTGCCCATACTGACCCAATTAAGTTTAATTAGCTGTTTTTTTATCTTTAAATTTCCTAGCTAGGTGGATTTTGTGATTTTTATTAAACAATGAATAAGAGCTGAATCTTTGGAATGAGGGGGCCTCTCAGGTATTTTTTTGTTGGTAATAAAACTCCAGGAAATCTTCAAGTCAAGTTTCCATAAGGAAGTCAAATGATACAAAAAAAAAAAAAAAAAAAAAAGAAAAAAAAATCACTTCTCTTTGGCTCTCTCTTTTAAACAAAATATGCCCCTGTCTCATTTTGAACAAACATCAGTCTCATCTATTATTCTTTGCCAAGACTGTGTTTTACTGGTAAACTTTACATGGTGGCAGGCTCACCACTCCTCATTTGGAGACTTTTCAATGTTTTCTAGTAGTTGGGAGTCAGCTGGATAAGTTTGAATATAGACTGTAAACAAGGTTTCAAGGAAATAGTGAAGGATCTAGAATGAAAACAGGATGAAAGTAAGCCAGGAGTTGAATTAGATGGAGAATAGGACTCCTAGGAGGTATTCGCCATAGAGAAAATAATTGTTAATGAAGGGGGAAAAAGGATAATGAAAGTGGATGTGCTGAGCTTTTCATATTGAGCTATTTTGTAATCAATAATTTTATACAGATATTACCAATATTAGGTGCCAGGGCACTTGGAAAGTGTTTTGCTTTAATTTTCTCAATTAATTATTACAACAAAGCTGTGAGGTGATTATCCACTTCTACTTGATAAACAATTGCTTATGACCATTAAAGGATATGTACGGTTCTCCCTTTCTTTGCCCTTCTTTTCTTCCTTTCTGGTCTCTCTCTCACTTTCCCTATCTCTTGCCCTCTCCTTGTTTCCCCATCTCTCCCTTCTTTTCTCTCTTTCTCCTCCTCTCCTTTCTCTCTCTCTCCTTCTCACCTTTTTTTGCCCCTCTTCTTCCCTTGTATTCCTCCCCCAACTTCCCGTCCTTTAGCTCAGTGTTTTCAAGCATTTCTGTACATTGTAATCACTTGGAGAACCTGTTCAAACACCAGGTGTTGGACTCTACCCAGAGTGTCTGATTCAGCAGGTGTGGGTTGAGGCCTGAGAACTTACATTTCTAACCATTTCCCAGGTGGTGCTGCTTCTGGTCCAGGGACCACACATTAAGAACAACTTCTTTAACTGACATCGATGACCTGGTCTCTGCTTCCACAGGTAAACCAACAAAACTTTAGCTCAATCTTAGACTTTGTTTGTAAAATTGCCGGTACTGTCCTAGGCCATCTTCATTGGCATTCTATGTAATGAAAATTTGTAAATACTTAAAAAATGAGTATTTGATAGCTTTTCTGATACACTATTATAATATTAATACTATCCATCAGAATTACTTTCAAAATGGGAAAACATGAAGCTTCCAAATTGGGGTAATCCCTGAGCTGTATATAATGCAGCTTCAGTGAGTTGTGAAGAGAAGAAAATTACACAAGTATAAAAGATTGTAAGATTTTTTACCTGATTTAAACAACTTCTAATTTTACGTCCAAGGCAATTTCTTTTTAAATCTGTTTTTCTTTGCCTCTGCTCTCTCTTGCACTGTTAAACCATTGCCCCTGATACATATTAAATGTGATTTAGTTACCCGATCTTTGGGAAGAGATGCAATAACTTAAAAGGGTTGCTTTCCTGGTTGCTAGGAAAGAACCAGCTGTTGTCTGTTGGCAGGACCACACTGGAGACAGAGGAAGAGTTTAGGCCAGGGGGACATAGAACAAGGATAGAATGGAATTCCTGCAAACATTGTTCAACCCTAACTTTGAAAATAAACTTCTCAGCAGCACTGCATTACCCCTTCCTCTTAGAAACATCACATGTTCTTTTCTGATACTCCTTGGATCTCACTGGCAGCTCTTTTTCCTCGGTTTCCTTTGTTAGGTCTTCCTCTCCAACCTCTAAATGTAATGTTAACATGCCTTTGCATCCGGAGACCTATTTTCCATTTACAGCCATTGTATGAGTGATCTTACAGTTTCATATCTTGAAATAATGTATATATGCTAGTGCATTCCAAATTTATGTCTTCAGTCCTGACCAGTCCTTTTAATCCAGACCGCTGTAGCCAACTTGCCTGCCTACATGATATCAGAATTTAAATGTCTAATTTTTATCTCTATCAAACCATGTTTATAAATAATGTCTGTTTTTCTCAAAAATGATTTCTTTCCCAGTTTTATTTATCCTAATAAATTGTATTTCCATTTCCTCAGTTGCTCAGGCCAGTTTCCTCTCCTTTATATCTCTACTCCATTAACCAACCCTGTTAGCTCTGTCTTCAAAATACTTCTCATTATATTCACCCTTGTCCAAGCATTGCTGTTTTTTCCCTGGACTTTAGAAGCACCCTCCTGACTTCCCTGCTTTAGCCTTTATCACTCTGCAGCCTTTCTTCACAGAGCACCCAGAGTGATCTTGTAAAACATAAATTTTATCATGTAATGTTTTTTGCACAAAATCCTCCAATAACACTCCTTCACTAAACCCTCACTTATAGTGATTACAATGACCACAAAGAGCCTCATTTCTTGGCTCTCAGATTCACCGGTGTCACTAACTCAGGATGGTGGCTCACTGCATGTGTTCTTCCACTTCTTGTCCCTAGACTGGACTCCTCTGCTTGGAATATTCTTTGTCCCTAAATGCCTACCTCCCACTAAGTCCTACCTTTAAAATGTCTCTATTAGGCCTTCCCAGACGCCCTTCTTTCTCATTTCTTCTTCCTTCTGTGGCGTGGTTGGTTACAGAACTGCTTCCTTTGCTCTTTGAATATCCTGTGCACATCATTTATCACTAAACTGAGAATTACAGTGGCAGAGCCAGCCACCCACCAGATTTGGACTACTCATATTTGGATTGTTGTGTGTGAGAAAAATAAAATTCCATCTTATTAAGTGGTTAGCGTCTTGGTTCTTATTGTTATAGCACTTAACCCAAACCGTATGTGATACACTAACTGAAAACGGTAAAGCACAACTGACATGCTTACTACTTTCACTTATCCCCCCATCGAGTGCTTCATGTAGCTCAGCCCTGTTCTGCTTGAATAGCCTTCTTTGAAGCCTCTTTAGATAATGGACTCTTGGGTAACTGAAACTGCACATTCCCTGTTTTTAGGATCTGTTCAAAATACACACAATGCAGGCACGTCATTAAACTACTCTCCATGGTCTATGTTTGACCTATGCAAGCTGAACAAATTTCCTCTCCTGAAAATAAGGAATTTTGCTAAGACAGGGGTTGGCAAGCTGCGGCTCACGAGCCACGTGTGGCTCTTTGGGTACGTTCTGTCTCAAAAGTTTGCTGACCCCTGAGCTAAGAGAAAGGCAGAGGCTGGTGGTTGAACCATGTTCCTGTCCGTAAGCCCGATGAAGACACAGGAGCGCCTCCCCTGAGGGCTCCCGAGTCCTGCTCCTTTGTGCTTTTTTTCAGGTCTGGTTGCTCACATGTCTTCCTTGCTTTTAGTAAGATAGCCCTGTATCCTTAGAATCATGTATTTATTTTTTAGATAAAAAATTTAGTTTGTAATAGTTTCACATTCACAAAAAATGGCAAAGAACTATCTTTTGCAGAGAGTACACCTCATACCCTGTTTCCCTGATTACTAATATCTTATAATGATGTGGTACAATGATAACAAATAATGAAGCAATATAGATATGTTATTAAAAATGTCAGTAATTTATTCAGATTTCCTTAGTTTTTGCCCAATGTACTTTTTCTGTTCTAGGATCTAACTCAGGCCTATTATGTTACATTTGATTATCACGTCTCCTTAGGCTACTCTTGGCTGTGACAGTTTTTCAGATTGTCTTTGTTCTTGATGACCTTGACAGTTCTGAGGAGTATTAGTCAAGTATTTTGTAGAATATCTCACAATTCTGATGTCCTAATGTTTTTATCATTAGACATACCATATGTGTTTTTTGACAGGAAGGCTAAAGAGGTAAAGCACTATTTCATCACATCAAGTCAATAGTACATACTATCAATAAAGTGCCATTTTATCATATCAAGGATATATAATATCAATATTGACTTTAGTTACATGGCTGAGGTAATGTTTGTCAGGTTTTTCAACTGTAAGTTTACTCTTTTTCTCCCTCCTTTCAATACTGTCATCTTTGGAAGGAAGTCACTATGTACAGCTCACACTTAAGAAATGGGGTATTCTACCTCCTTTAGGACTGAGTCTGTACATAAATTATTTGAAATTCTTCTGCAGAGGAGATTTTTCTGTTCTGTCCCATTTATTTATTTAATCAACTGACTGCATTTATTTATTCAAAGATTTATTCATACACATATACTATAGACCCATAAATATTTATATTTGGGGTCATAATCCAATATAACTTAATTATTTTGTTGTGTAAAGTGCTCTAGTTTCTTTATCTATCTGTTTCTTTATTATGCACTGTTCTGTAGCTTATATAATTCCATCCATGTAAACTAAAATGCATTAATGTTCTTGTTTGATTGCTTGTTTTGACAGCCACTTATCCTGCAGGGATCACACTTACCTTGCAAACAGTTTTGTCTTGCTTATGTTGTTTCCAGCATATCCCAGTTTTATTTAGTCTTTGTGCTTTTCAATCTTTCAATTATCCTAACTGATCTTATTCCTTCCAAGACAGTCAGACCTTTTTTTTTCCCTTAAATTTTTAGCCCTTCGCTCAAATTCATTGATAAGAAATAGGGATCAGCACAGGAGGTTGCTCTAGAAGTTCTTTCATGAGGAAAACAGTTCACATCGGCGCCACTTTTCCCAGTGAACTCATGATGGTCATTAGTAACCCCATTTTCTTGTCTACATAGTCACACTCCACTTATTTAGTAACTTGTGAGCTTTGGCCAGGGAACAATGCCAATATAAACAATTGGTATGTACAAAATTTAATAATCTTTCAGAAAATCAAGATATTTGACAGCCCTCAGTATTTTAAAAGATTCCATAATTGAAAGATTCATAAAATGATTAACTGTATTGATGAGTTCTTTCTGCTTCCTGCATTTTATTTTTCCAAAAGAAAGCTAATTATCTTCTTATCTACTGTATTTTGCCATGTATAGTGCCCACTTTTTTGCCCAAATTTATGAAGGAAAAATAAGGATGAGCATTATACATGGGCAGTACTAATTTTGTATCTATATAAATGTTTTAAATTCTTTTATTTATGCTTATGAATTAACAGTGTAACTCTAGAAATCAATAATAATATCTGTATGCAAAATAATACCCTGGAATACAATAATCAGTTTTGTTGAACTTATGAGCGACTTGCAATGATGATAAGTTCTTGGCCTTTTAAGATGCGTAAATATTGTAAATTTGTTACCAGTACATAAAATTTCTTGTTCCTTGTATCTGTTCTTGTTTTGTAATTATTTGTTACATAAAATTTCCTGTACCATAATATGTTAAAAAATAAATGCTAAAATTTCTTTAAATACAAAAAACAAGTACCTAAATGTGAACAAATAAAAATTTAAATTAAAAAATTGAAATGAAAGACTTTTTTCCCTGAAAGCTTGGGCCAAAAATTTGGGTGTATATTATACACAGGAGTGCATTTTACATGGCAAAATATAGTATATTGTATTTGATTTTAGTTATCTCTAATAATGTTTATTGCTACTCTTTCCATTTTGAAATTCATTTCAGTTTAGAAATTTAATAATTTTACTTTCTCTATTATATGAATATTATACTTTTTATAGGCAGTTTTAAAATCCCAGGAAATTTTTCAATGTAAGGGTTATTATCCATGTACCATAGAGAAGAATCTCACATAAACGTTTCATGAGAAAACCTTTTGATTTTGAGTAATTTAGCACATTGCCCACCACTCAAATAAAAATAACAAAATGTGCAAAACATGTACTCTTTAGTAACAAAATTATTTAATCTGTTGTGCTATTTCTTTATATAAAGCATGAAACCTGAGGGACATTTTGTTCAACTCCATGTTACTGCAATTCTGTCTTTCAATTGCTCTTCTGATGCCATGCTTGGTATCTGCTTATAGACTTGTAATACATTTTTCTCCCTTTCCTTCAAATTTCAATTTAAAGACATTTTAATTAGTCATGTTCTACCAGTTCTAACATGGTCTATCAGTTTTCTTTAAAATACTGTCACTTGATAAAATTATTCACTTTAATATAAAATTAATCAGAATTGTGTGATTATTAATACTATTAATATAATACCAGGATGTTTGACTCCATCTCACTTTTTCTTTTTTCCAACACACACACACACACACACACACACACACACACACACACAAGTTCTCTGAAACTAGCCTCTTCTTGGGTTAGCTAACTAAATGGATGGTCACTGCTTTTCCTTTAGTACTATTCTACCTCCTACTGGCCTTATGGGGAAGATTTTAAATTGGTGATTATTTACCCTTTGAGGACCATTTGAGAATTTGATGAAAACTATAAGATTCTCAGAACAATGCACATAGATGAATTATTAATCTGTGTGTGTGGCAGGGAGGGAGGACTGGATTTTTGGACTTCTTGAATCATGTTTGTGGACTCTAGATTAAATACTCTTTCATTAAATTGCCAATCCAAGTTTGTTTTGGAGGATTTGTTTCAGTCTCCTGAGATAGGGGAACACACGGGTTGTGTGAGGGGTATGTGTTTTCGCACTCTTTTCTCTTTCTCAAGAGAACAAAGTCTTTACTGCTAATCATGGTTATTAGGACCAATAACAGTGGTTAATAATGACTGGTGTAAATATAGTCTTTTTGTCAAAAAGTTTTTAACTATATGTGTAAAACAGAGATGCTTGCCTGCTCGGGCCTGAGGAATCAGTCTTTACATTCAATAGAGTATATGATTCTATGAGTTTCTTATTAACAACATATCTGCAAAACTTTGAATCGTTGATAAACAGAGATGCAGATTTCCTTCTCTTGTTCTTCCCTTTACTTTATGATGATTTATAGTCCGTTTATTCTCTTTCAGTTTCTACGATTCCCCCACTCCCTCATCTTTCCAATCTAAGGTCTGTTCATCTGCTCCAATAAACTAGAGAAACGATACCACCTCATGTCCTCCAACAAGACCAGCAAGCACATCAGGAGAGATGCTTTTATGTGTGTCCAGTAGGAAGGCAGACAGATGCTTCCCTGGAGGTCAGTGGAAGCATTTCCATACCTTTCGTATTTGAAGTCACAGTACTTTGTGACTTTCCCTGGGGAAATCCTCCATAAACATCACAACAAATTGCCTCTTTGCTCTGCCTTTTGACATTAGAACCACTAGACCCTGTGTTGATTTACTCCCCTTCTTGTTGGTTTCTGTTGATTCATTAATCATGCCATTGGCACTCAAGAACTGGATGTCACTTCCTTTCCTTCAGAAGAAGCTCTTGATTTTTTTTTTTTAATCTTTTGTAGTTAGTGTCAAATTGGACACTGAGTGATTTATTTGGGTTTGGGAAAAAGATAAGCTTTGTTTCTTAGCTTTAGCATGATAAAAAAGCACTTCCCAGCCTGGTCAGTTAGGGTAGGGTTGGAAGATAGGTTCTCTTATTGAGTTTGAAACTTCCTGCTGGGGAGACCTATTTAAAAGAATGGAACAACATCTAGTAATCTAGTAAAATCTTACCAGACATAGTAGGTAAAGCAAGAGGCTTTGAAAACAACTGCTGATTTTTTTTTTTTTTTAAAGCCATTGAATGGGTTTCATGGATCTTTAAGCTACCAATTAAACAGGTTATGGTCAACTTTTAAATTTACTGTTCTTCCTTGGCCATGTTGTTAAGTGCTAATACTTCTGTGTCCTGGAAGGTGATAGTAAAAATCTCACGTAGATCGATTGGAGTGCTATGTGACATTTAAATTTGGAAAATTCTTTAATATTTGCAAAATAACAGTTTTCCCAATGTATATTTTCTTTAATTGATTGTCTTTCTGAAAGTGACTTTGGCCAAATAGACTATGGGATTTGAGATAATGATGAGATTTCTACTTATGGATAGAAATGGTTCTCACTTTAAAAATTCCTATTGGAGCATTGCATTGCACTTCTAGGCATCTGGGCTCCAAAATAGCTTTTGACGTATGTATGCCAGATATAAAAAAATGCCGAGAAAGAAAGTATAATTGATTATAAATGTTTTTGCAGGAATCAGTATGTGGTTTTCCTTATTGATTTTAGTAAATGCAAAATTAAGTTATACTGAATTACTGTTGTAATTATTAATTGTCAGCATAATTCTAAAACCTTTCACCCAGACAATCAAAGCATTCTACTCATTTCCCCAATTGATTAAATAAATGGAAAGTTAAGTAATTAGTGTGAGCCAGAGAAACAGAGCAACGACCAAATGTGTGGTTATTTATTGACCTGTTGCTAAGAAAATCATTTTCTGAAGACCCTTCAAACCCGTAACATCTAGAAAATTATTTAAACATGTGTTTCTTGGAAAAGAGAAAGTTTACACAGTGTTTGGATTATATTAATAGCATTAAAAAAGTATATACAACAATTAAAACAGGACTTTTATAAAATGCTTATTATTACAGGAATGAATTTTGAATTACAAAGGCCCTAATAAATCTGGGTGGATGACAGCATTTATCTTCCTCCTCCTCTCACTCCTTCCTCCTCCTTAATAAAATCCTTTTTACTTCTGTGTTCCTTTGTATTTTGAGACTCTGGAAAGAACTGAAGCAAAACTACTGAATATCCTAACAATAATCCAATCCAGACATAGAAACTTTTACAGATCTCCTAATGAGGCAACCTGCTGGGTAAGTAGCCCCATTTTGTAGTCCGATCAGATCTTTTTTGACGAGAAAAGCTCACTAGTTCATAGCTGACTTGCTGAGCTTAATAAGGGCGATGTACACGGTGGACTCTAGGAAAGAGACAAGAATGTTTTGATGAATTTTTTTCTCATATCAGGCACTCACCCAGTTAACAGATCCATAAAGAATTCTCTGTTAGTATCTGTGCAAATGAAAATTCATGTGTCCTTCTCTATAATTCTGAAATCCCAAATCTCAGAAAACTAAAAGCTTTCCTTTGACTGCAAAATCTGACATCAGCTGAGCTGAGGTGACTTACCATCATTTTAAAGCTATACTAAATTTGAATATTCATACATTTAATTACAGAATATTAATGTGTTTAATTACGGGGTGCTACCTCAGACATCAGTGGAGGTATGAAACAAAGATAAAAGAACTGTCTACGAGACATTGCTGTGTATTATCTTTCTAAGATCTCAATAATTATGAATTCTGAAATGCAGCCCAAGAGTTTTAGTTAAGAGACTGTGGAGTTGTGCTACCACAATTGTAAATCATTTGGCAAAATGTTTTATAATCAGTCCTTCATTACTATTTTTTTTTACAGTATATTCGTTTCATATTATGATTGATTACTTGTTTGGCAGACAAACTTTCTAAGAATAAAATATATTTTTGAACTATTTTTCTATTGAACATGCACTGTATGTGTGGTTCCCACTGAGTTATATTGTGCCTTTTTTTAACGTATATAAAAAATATGCTTATTCTCTCACCTCTAGACACTTTTAAGTCCAAAGGTTAGCATACTATCCATATCTTCTGTATCTTTTCTTAGTATATTCTACACATAGTTTTATGTCAGTATCATGAATGCTTGTATCATTTAAAATATAATACTTTCACTTCAAATATAAAAGTAGATAAAATAGGAAAAACTATTATAAAGAACTTTCATAAACTCATTTATTTAACAATTAATTTTAATTAATTTATTTATTTAATAATTAAAAAATTATTTAAAAATTTATTTAACAATTAAAAAACTTTAACAATTAATAACTCACAGCCAGTCTTTTTTACCCCTCGCTTTCTTTCTCTCCAATATTGTTTGATGCAAACTTAAGATACTTTCTTTTTGAAAAATTAATGACAAAATGGCAGTATTTTGAATATGCAGGGTCTGTTTGAAAGGAATCACGTGTAATGCTCCTAATTTTTGTTTTTCAAAGCCCTGTTAGCATCCTACTGCTCATAAAGACTACATATAATAAATAAATGCTAATACTGGTAGATTGGCTACCTAGGACAATATGTTTTCTCAATGCATGGGCATTTTTGAAGTCAGCTTCTTATTTTACCATTGATAACTGCCAGTAGGTCAGAGGAGGTGACTGCTGTGCTACTGGTTCTGAAACACTCAACGGTGATATTTAAAACTTGTCTTTACAACAACCAATGAAAGTGACCAGTGCAGACACTAGATTTACTATGTCTAATGAAGTTGACTGGCTCTGATAAATCAATGGTGATAAGGTAACAAGATGAGCTAAGTGATCATGTGAAAAACATTGACTTTTCAATGGATGCATGATCAGACTAGCTGAACCTGTATGCCTTCTTAAGAAAGCAACATTTTGCTTTGTTTAGAGATTAGCAGTTTCTAAAATCATGTATCTGTTTTACTTCTTAATCTTTGATATTTCATATGATTTAAATAGTTTTATATTAGAAAGCTAACTTACACTACTGGAATAATAATATAAATTGTTTACATGCAGTACATATTGAAATGCTCCCCCAGGAATCAACTAAGTCCTAAATAAAGGATCCTCTGCCTGGAGAGTTCTTGGTTCTGTATTTTACCATGATTTGGTGGAAGCTTCAATTATACTAGGTAGAAGGAAGTAACTCAGTGACTCAAACCTCAAGATAATCATATTAAACTATATTGAAACATGGTTTCAGAAGAGATAAATAAGGAAGAGATAAGTGGTAAGGTGCTGTCTTGAAATGTGTTTCAGTGAATCGTGGAGACCAATAGACAGTAGAAAAGGGTCAATTCTAGTTCCATATTATCTTACTTCCATCCAAGGGAATGGGTTTATCAGCATTACTATTATACATCCTATTCTTACAACCTACTGCATATCCATATTCCACAACCTAATACTGTGCTATTTATTATTACGTACTTAATGCATGTTTAAATATTTACAACACTTTATTTTGAAATAAAGAATTTCAAGGTTACAGAAAAAAATCAAAGAATTCAAACAACTCCCATTTACTCCTTAACCAGACTCCTCAATTGCTAACATTTACCATATTTGCTGTACAATTCTCTGAACACACACACATACACACACACATGTACACAATTATTTTTTCCTGAACCTTTTGTATGTTACAGATACGATGCCCCTTCACCCTTAAATACTTCAATATACATTACTTAACAATGAGAACACTTATATACTTTTATACAGCTCAGAACAATGACCAAACTCAAGAACGTTATATTGATATAATATTGTCTCATCTATAGACATCATAAAAATTTTATCAATCTTCCTATATTTTGTTGCTAGCTGGATGTATATTGATGTATATGTGTATGTGTTTCCTTCTGGTCTTGGATCCACTCCGAAGTCACACATTGAGTTTACTTGTCATATCTCTTTATCTGGAACAGTTTTCAGTATTTCTTTGTCTTTCATGACTGTTATTTAAGAGTATAAACTAGTTATTTTGTAGAACTGTGCTCAATTTGGGCTTGTCTTATGCTTCCATATAATTAGATTCAGGATATGAAGAATTTAAAGGTCCTTAGAGAAATGAGGAATACATGTAAGGGGTATGTACCTGGAAAGGAATATGGTATATTATTAATTACCTTTTTATTAAACTGGTACTTGAATATACTTTATGTCAGCTTTTATTCACTGTTTGGTTTCAGGCAACTAATGTTTTTACAAACAGATATCTGTTATGTTTTTAATGTTTGATATTTTTATATGGTCTAAATAGGTTTGTGGCCGGAGCACTGTGATGTGAGGGTATATTCTCAGTACATCATATCAGGAGGCACATGATGTTGATTTGTCCCATTACTAGTGATGCTAACTTTGATCACTTGGTTAAGATGGTATTTGCCTGGTTTCTCCACTAGAAAGGTGTTTTTTTCCTCTTTGTCATTATTAAGTAATTTATGAGAAGATACTTTAAAACTGCATAAACAATTTGCTTTTCATTAGCTCTTAGTTTTATTATCCAGTAATTATTCTTACATGATTGACTCATTATAATGGGTGCAAATGTTAATTTTGTAACCTCAGCATTGTTTCTACATTTGTAAGTTGAATTCTACTATAAGGAATTCACCTCTATGTTGAACCTCGCTGTGTTTATTTATATAATCAGCATAGATTTATGGATTCTTTTATTAAATCAAATTGAGATATAATTTACATATATAAATGCATCCATTGTAAAGGTGCAATTCAATGAATTTTGATAAATATAAATACCCATGCAACCACGACTACCATCAAATCATGGAACAGTGCGGTCACATGAAAAAAGTTCCTCATGCCCTCTGCAGTAGGTTCCTCCTGCCTTACCCCAAACCCAGGCCATCACTGATCTTCTATTTATAGCTATAGGCTAGAGGTCCCTTTTATTTTGTGTCTGCCATCTTTCAGGCAGCCTAATGTTTTTGCTAATCATCAAATTGTTGCATATATTAGTAGTTTGCTCATTTTTTATTGCTTTTTATCACAATTCTTATGTACAGGCACTTGAAAGTTCTGTTGAACAATACTACTTTTATTCATTAATTTTTGCTTTTTATTATTTCCTTCCTTGTGGTTTCCTTTGCTTTACTTTATTTTCTTTTTTAGCTTTCAATTGAGGAATTCAATTGATTTAATTAATTTTTCTATTTTAATTATGAGCTTTAGTTTATGAATTTTCATTTGGTTACTGCTTTCAGTGGCACCCAGAGGTTATGATATTAATACATAGAATTTCTCAAAAGTAATGATACAAAAAATTTTATCATTTTGGTGAGTATTTTGCATTTCATACAAGAGTTGTTTAAGATGGCTTTTAAAATTTCTATATAGGGTGGCCTTTAAAATTGTTATTAATTTCTAGCTTTAATTTGAACAGAGTATGGTTTATAATTCTAGTTTATTTTTTGTGCACTTCATTTGTTCTTGCGTTGAAAGTAGTATGTTAAAATCTTTTACTAATGTATGTCTCCTTGCATCATCTATAGTTTTTACTTTTTAACAGCATTTTCAGAAACCTTCAGAAATGTTGCATTTGGGGAAATGTTAATTCCTTTGCTTATTGAAGCTTTCATTTAAACACAGTTAACAGTCTTGCCAGCCCCCTTATGAGGGTAGACTTTTCATTTCCATAGTGAAACAATAAGTATCAGAAACAGTATTTCCAGTGGTTACTGCGTTATTTGATGTATATATAGTCCCAACTGTTTCAACTTTATTGTTAATTGTGACTTTTAGCATTATAAATTGTTCTTTTTTATTCAGATAACCTGAAGTTGATTTTGTTCTCTATCTTTTAGTCTTGCTGAAAACATGGTATTAGTGTGTTTTTATTTGTTCATTTTGTTGATCTGCATAGTTTTGGAGGATGTGTTGAGAGATTTGGATTTAGGCAGCTACTTTATCTTGACCACCTGGATGTCTTTTTACTATATCTATATCTATATCTATATCTATATCTATATCTATATCTATATCTTTATCTGTATATATATATATTATTGTGTATGATTATGAAGCCGGTGGTGTCATTTTTATTCAAATTGATTTATAATTGATTGCTTATATTAACAGACACTCAATATTTATTGAGTCTACCTTAAATGTCAAATTTTGCGTTGTGTTTAGTGTTGGAAGTGTGAAGAGATTGTGACATGATTAGTTGTATTCTACGGGATTTGTATTGTTGTGAAGACATAAAAAGTAATTTTCATATAATTTGATAATTGCTCTTATCACTTTCCACACTATTTAAAGGGTAAATGTATGTGTGTCTCATCACCATATTTTTCTGCTGGCAAATGGGAAGCTCAAAGGCTCTTCTGTGTAATTCAACAGCAAGATTATATCAATCTTATAAAATTGTTGGGTGGCAGCTACTACCAGTTTTTGGTACCAACCAAAAAAGCGAACAAAAAGTACCAAGGAAAGACGGTTTACTTTTATTGTCATGATGGGTTGGTCTTCTATGGATAAACAATAAGAGATAAATAAGATAAAATCATTGCTTTCCAGGTACAAATCAATGGAGAAAAACACATACAGAGTTATTTAAAAACAAACTAAGATTTATGATAAGTACTATAATGATGATATATTTGAGTCATAGGCAAAAAGATATAGGCAAAGGACTATATAAGTTTAGGTGTTAGGGGCCATTGGGAGTTTTAGAAGCAGGGGAGCATTTTCAGAACTTTTGGGAAATGTTGCATTTGGGGGAAATGTTCATTCCTTTGCATATTGAAGCTTTCATTTAAATACAGTTAACAGTCATGCAGGCCTCCCTATCAGGGTAGACTTAATATTTCCAGAGTGAAACAATACATATCAGAGACAGTCGGTGTTTCCAAGTTACAAGTTGACAGGACTTTTGACTAGCTTACATCCTATAATTGTACTTCTGAAATAACTAGACAATGTTTTCTTTGCCTTAGTAAAGGGAGGTGTTTATGTAGAAGCTAGAAGGTATAAGTTTTGTGTATGTTGACTCAAGATTTATTTCTAGATAAAAAATAGCTGGTTTGCCAGCAAGAGTTTTAACTGTTGAATCTGCTGTGATTCTGGATTTAATTAGTTGTTTATCGCTTACTTAAAACAGATTGATGATGTTGATTTGAAACAGTTTGTGATCATAACAAAATTGCTTATATAGGATTTTTCCTGATGTTTTTCTTCTTAGAATATGTGCTGCCTGTCAGAGTGTGTGCCTAATTCAAATAAGCCCACCCCGATCCTATTGCCTGTGTAAAGAAATATTGCTCAATTGATTTGCATAATTTTACAACAGGAATCATATTTATTTTCTGTATTAGTTTTCATAAACTGAATCTAGCTCCCAATTTTATGCCTGAGCAGCTGAGATGTGTAGCAGCACTGTTTTCATTAGTTAAGGAAGTCTGTATGATATTGAATTAATCTTAAAGATTGTTTGACCAAGAAACTGCAAGCTAGTGGTGAGAGGTCTGAAGATGGGGCATATTCACGTTCCCATCACCTACTCATCTCACCACTGCACATAGCTTTTCATGTTAAAAATTTTGCTAATCATATTTTTTAAAAAATATAAATTTTAGATTTCTGACTCTCTTGATAAACTCAAGGTATCTGGCAATGGTTGGTCTAAGTTCCCACGTGGCAAATCTCAACTAGAATGCAGAGTTTTTGCCTCCCTTCACATGGGCCACATTCTCCAATTTTACAGTTTCTACGTGCTGTGTTTCTTTATACTTGCCCACTTCACTGCCTGGTCATTGTAGTCATTTGGACTTAAATAGAAGCGTATCTGACTCACATTTCAAATACCAATATTGCCAAACTTAAAACTCTCTTATTTTTATTTTTATAGAACATATATGCAGTAATACTGATAAGATAAAATATGTTCCAGCCAGGTCAAGTACAATTTTACAAAATCAATTGGATAGTTTAGCAAGACGCTAGGAATGACCATATGTGTTTGTCTATGGAAAAAACTAGAAAACAATGAAAAAATGAGACCCCCAAAAAGCATGCATCTAACACTGTTCACTGTTCTAAAAACTATTCTTTACTGCATGAGTCTCTTAATTTTATAAATTTTTGTAGTATATATCCTATATATAGTTAGTAAACACTAGAGAAGTGATTTCAGAATGGATAGAAAGCAATCATTCATTTATTTACATTTATTTTGAATTTAGATACACATTATCTACATATACTGGTACATTGTGGCTTATATCTGTACCTTTTAAACTGGCAATTGTATGTTTGCTAATATACAATTGCTTTTGTAGTCAGGAAAATATGGATTACGTACCTATTTAACTTGCGCTTGGTAGAGATAAAGATCTTACCAGTAACTTAACATGGCCCAGTTATTCTTCATTGTCATTGTTTTTGGAATTTAATGATGTAGTATCCTCATGGAATTCTGGTCATGAAAAGGTACTGACTACAACCTATTTTCACAGAGATTTAAGACAGAGTCAAAGGCCCATGATGGGTTTTGCCCAACAAATTTATAAGTGTAGCAAGGGAGAAAGATTTATGATTTTAAACTTTTCAGTGAGGACATTTTCTTTTCTGTTTTCTTCAGAGCTTAATGTGTAGATCAAAGTTGAAAAAAGCAGTTTGAGAGAAAAACCATACTACAAGAAGGTGGTCTTTTTAAAAATTACAGTTTTCTCTATTTCCTGTACTATATTTAGCAAGAGCAAAAGGTAGGGTATACCAAGCCCCAATCTTCCACATTGCAGCTTAGAACATTAATCTTAAAATTCTTCTGTAGTTATTACATAACTTTCATCTCCCTTCTGCCTCTGTCTACTAAATCAGGTTTATGAGTAACTTTAAAGACTATATTTTTATTAGTTTCTATTAAATATTATTTTAATAATTATTGCTATATTAATGACAGTCTAATATTTTATACACTATTTTGGATTCTTCTTAGCCATTTTTCAAGACGACTATTTATTGAACACCTACTAAATCAGGCATTCTGCTTGGAGTTAGAATTAAGTGATTATGAATCTAGATTTTTTCTAGATCATGGTTAAAATCCCAGGGCTACCGAATTCCTTAATACATGAATGTGGACAAGTTACTTAAATTCTTTGAGCCTCAGTGTCTTTATCTATATAATAAGGAGACTGTAAACTATCTCAAAGCAGGAAAACCCTCTAGTAGTCAGGATTCTGTAGAGAATTGATTGAGGGGGCTCTGATTCTTTGTTTTTATGATTTAAGTTAGATTTCTGTTCCCTTGGTTTAAAACTCTTTCACTTATACACGTGGAGTAAGAATTTAGTTGACTGTCTATTTCACTTCTAGACATACCATGATCATCTAGCCAAGCCATAGGTCTCTGTGAGTCAGACTATTCTGATTACTGCTTTGACTCTGCTGTCCATTGTGATAATGGTGCCCACCTTGCCTTTGGCATTTAAGGGCTGCCCCTTGACGCCTACCACCCCAGGATCCAATGATTCCTGTTACACAGGTTTCTGATTCAGTGGCAGCAGTTCCCACTGTAATTGGTGACATAAGAAAAGAGCAACCACACAGTTCTTCAAGGAGTCCTCTTACAAATTTATTTCTCACAATCATGGTGAAAACTATCCTCAGAACCATTCCAGGGTGGGGCAAACAGGTCTTAAATGTTAACTGCACTCTAACGTTCAAATGTAAGTAAACCTCTGTGTCCCTTCCTCTGCAGTATATTAAGGCAGTTTTTACATTTTATCTTATTTATTGAAGGCTGCCTTTTGGTCCATGTTCCAGCCAACCAGTCAAACAAACTGTAAAGACCTTTCTTACTTACCAAACTGCAACATTATATTCAGAATCTCTGCTTAGTAGGCCTTATCAATAAATTTGGCCTGATCCAACTTTATGTTTCTTCCACTGCTATTTTATACCATTAATATCCATTCTCACATATTCCCCACCCCCAATTTCTGTCTGAATAAATTGGAAAAATTATGTAGTTCTTTTGGAAAGTAGCTCACCTCGTCAGGGGTTCACGATCTGTATATAACTTTTTTTGGGCCTGCCGGGACTTGAGGCTAGTTTAGGTTTAGAAGCAAAGAAGGGTGTGGGGGAGGATGCTGAGGTGAACTTAGGGTGTCATACAAGACAATTTCTCCATGGAGACTATATCAGTTTTCCCAGGCAAAGCAGGGCTAATAACCTTGGATGGGGGTTAAGTGGCTGCTTCTACTGGCAAAGAGGCCTTAACAGAATTTAGGGGTTCAATGTCCCCATTTTCATCAGGACCTGTTTTAACACTTAGGACTCAATGTTTTTTTTTCCTAATCCATGCCCTTATTTAAATAGCAGACACACTGTAAGATAGGGAATTGAATATGTATTGTAACTCTGCCAGTCACAGAATGAGATTTGGGTTGTTTTCAGCAACCTCAGTCCTGCAGCTATAGGAGCTGGACATAGAAACTCACGGATTTCAGAGCGGACATAGAAACTCGCAGGTCATTTATACAGTGTCTGAGCTGAGAATTTGAATCCCTGAGATCATCCTTTTCTCTCCCCAATTTGTCCAGCACAATTAGGAGCAATCTGCCAATCTCATTTTGCTCATTAGTTTGGCAAAAAGGTCCTAAGGCATCAAATACATGGTCACCCAGAACCTTGTTACATAAGGATTTTATTAGGAATATCCAGTGGCGATATTTTCCATACCTCTATTGCTCTATCACACTATGAACTCAGTGCTTTCTTTACAACTGGAAATAGTCATTAGTGCCTTTAAGTCTGATCAGATTAGAAAACCAATTCTAGAAACCACAGAACCAATTTGGAGCACTCATCCTTAAGATACTGTCTCCAGAATCACTCTCAGTACCAAAATCCAATATGTTAGTCTGGGTTCTCCAGAGAAACAAAAGCAATAGGAGGGATATATGTCAATATCTGTCAATATCTATGTATATATCTTTTGAGAGATTTTAAGGAGTTGGCTCACAAAATTGTGGGAGCTACTATGTCTGATGCTTACAGGGCAAGCCAGCAGGCTGGAAATTCAGACAAGAGTTGAGGTTGCAGCCTTAAGTCCAAAAGTAGTCTGGGGCACAATTCCTGTCTCTTCCATGGACTCTTCTTTTAAGGCCTTCAGCTGATGGGATGAGGCTCACCCACATTATGAGGGTAATTGGCTTTATCAAGAGCCAGTTGATTTAAATGTTAATCACATCTAAAGAACACCTTCAAAGTAACATCTAGATTGGTGTTTAACCAAATAACTTGACGCCAAATAACTTGGTGCCATATAACTTGGATCCACTCATTTGACCATCTCAGCATTACTATGAAGATATTGTGAACATAATGTAATCTAGCTAACAGCTTAGTTTAGTTCATAGTGAGCACTTCATCCAAAGTTACTATTAAAAATTATTCTTTATTTAATACCTGCTAAGTTCTGTGTTAGGTTCTTTACATACATTTCCTTTCTTAATACTTACCACACACTGTGAAGCCTGTACTACTATTTCTAGTTTACAGATAAGCACAGAAACTGGTATCAGGGAGTTACAACCATCATGGGAAACTGCCTCATTTGCCGAAGGTAGTGAATGCAGTCAATAGATTATACTTTTCCCCTAAAACTTCTACTTTTTTTTTTTTCTTATAGTAATCAAAGCACTATTTCTCATTATCACTCTTATTGTCAGGCTGCAGTTCACTGACTCTTGGTCCAAGGTTGGATGGACATAGTCACTAGACGAGTAGTCTCTGCATATTCCTGGCCTCAGCGATTGGTTTAGGATGAGCATATGACTTCAGAGAGTGAGAGGGAGGAAAAAAACATATTCTTTCTGCTAGGCCTGCTTAGAGGATAGGAGGAGGGGTGGGGGATATTGGCTGACACCTTTGTACCTGGAAAGATGAGCCTGCCTGAAAATGGGCCCCGCAGAGGAAGAGACACAGCTGAGAGGCAGAACATGAGAGGGCCTTGACAATATTTCCTGGCCTTTCATGACAGCACAGTTCTCAGGAACCTCAATCATGTCTTAAGTCATTAAACAGTAATTTTGTCTTAAAACTTGGCTAGTGGTGTTTATGTCCTAGATAACACTGGCATTAAAGTCTCTCGGTCCACTGGCACGGCACTTGCTCCCTGGCATCGTAAAGCAAGAGAGGACATCAGGGACAGGAGGATCAGAGTGCCCTGGGAGTGCTTTCTATAGAGAATATAAAACAATAATAATAGACTAAAGCTCAGTCTATGTTTCATTAACACCATGGGCTGGCTGTTCTAAACCATGTCAATGATAAAATAAATACTCCATCCTAAAAAGCCTTCTGTTGGTCTAAGTTCTAAACAGTTGTTCTAGTTACTTTTGAGTTTTAATGATGTAAATGTAACTACAGTTGACTTGAGACATGCAGAGTCAGATACACATGTTCAATTTAAGAATAAATGAAAGAGGTTTTTTTTCAATAGATTCAGATTCAGCTGGGCCTGATTGTTAAATGTTTACTCTAGTCACTCTATTGTGCTGTTTTTATGTAAAACTCAAATCTCCAGAATGACAAAATGACAGATTTGAAGTAAGTCAAATTCTTTATTTTCCACTTTGTAATGACTGTGCTTTTAGTATTCATTTCAAATCTACTGCCGAAATGGAGGAATATGTGGTACCACATGGGTTGAAGACAAGAACAGTGATCAATGCAACATTAAACATTTCTGACCTGTTACAAATGTACCAGGAGTTCTCCAAATTAATGTCAATGTAAAACATAACATTCATTAAAGAATTAATTATTATTAAATATTGTGAATCTTTTAAAAACATGTTTATTAAAAATATAGCTAATATACAATAGTATATTAGTTTCAGGGGTACACCACAGTTATTCAAGATTTATATACCTAAAGAAGTGATCACCATGATAAGTCCACCAACTTATTAACATGACACTGTACTATGCTATCACAATATTATTGACTGTATTTCCTATGCTGTATATTACAGCCCCATGACCTATTTGTTTTATACCTGGAAATTTGGACCTCTTATTTCCCTTCACCTTTCCCCCTTTTTTATTTTTCAATTACAGTTGACACTCAATATTATTTTATATTAATTTCAGGTGTATAGCATAGTGGTTAGACATTTATATAATTTAACAAGTGATTCCAGCCGACTAGTATAATAACCACCTGGCACTAACATATTAATAGTTATTACTATATTATTGACTATATTCCCTATGCTTTATGTTATATCCACATGACTATTTTGTAACTACCAATTGGTATTTCTTAATCCCTTCACTTTTTCACCCTACCCTTCAGCCCCTTCCATCTATCGCCGCAATAAATTTAGTACCCATCTGATACCATACATAGTTATTACAATATTATTGGCTATATTCCTTATGCTATACCCTACATCCCCATGATTACTTTGTAACAACAAATTTGTACTTCATAATCCCTTCCTCTTTATCACCTTCAAAACCTCACTCCTATCTGGCAACCACCAAAATATTCCCTGTATCTATGAGTTTGTTTTGTTTGTTCATTTTGTTCTTTAGATTCCACATATAAGTGAAATCACATTGCATCTGTCTTTCTGTCTGACATACTCCACTCAGGACACTCAGGTCCATCCATGCCACCACAGATTGCAAGAACCCATTTCCTCCGTGGCTGAGCAATATTCCATTTTAAATATGTACCACCTTCTCTTTATCCATTCATCCATCGACAGACACCCAGTCTGCTTTCACCTCTTGGCCATTGTAAACAATGCTGCAATGAACATGTGGATGCACATGTCCCCTCAAAGTAGTGTTTTGAGTTTCTTTGTATAAATACTCAGAAGTGGAATTACTAGGTCCTTTGTTGTCACTTGTTATAACCTTTGTTTTAAAGCCTATTTTGTCTGGTATAAGTATTGCTACTTCTGCTTTTTTGTTTGTTTTTATTTTCATGAAATATCTTTTTCCCATCCTTTTACTTTCAGCCTGAGTGTGTCTTTTGATCTGAAGTGAGTCTCTTGTAGGCAGTATAGGTAAGGGTCTTGTTTTCTTATCTATTCAGCTATCTTTAGATTGGAGCATTTAATCTATTTATGTTTAAAGTAATTGTTGACAGATATGTAGTTATTGAAATTTTATTCATATTTTTTAATTTTTATTTATTTTTTGCCTTAAAGAAGTCTGTCTCATGTTCCTTGTAATACTGGTTTGGTGGTGAGGAACTTCTTTAGCTTTTTCTTGTCTGGGAAGCTCTTCATCTGTTCTTCAATTTTAAGTGATAGCCTTGCTGGGTAGAGTATCCTTGGTTGTAGGTGCTTACTTTTTTTAACATTGAATATTTTGTGCCAGTCCCTTCTGACCTGCAAAGTTTCTGTTGACAAATCAGCTGAGACTCGTATGGGAGCTCCCTTATAAATTACTAGCTGCCTTTCTCTTGCTGCGTTTAGGATTCTTTCTGTTTTTAGGCATTGCCATTTTAATTATAATGTGTCTTGGTGTGGGCCTGTTTAGGTTCATGTTGTTTGGGACTCTGTGCTTCTTGGACTTGTATGTCTCTTTCACCAGGTTAGGAAAGTATCAGTCATTATTTCTTCAAATAGGTTCTCAATTCCTTGCTTGCTTTCTTCTCCTTCTGGTACCCCTATGATCTGAATGTTGTTACACTTGATGTTGTTTCAGAAGTCTTTTAAAGTATCCCTGTTTTTGTGGATTCTTTTTTCATTTTGCTGTTCCAGTTGGGTGTTTTCTACTACTTTGTATTCCAAATCACTAATTCTATCCTCTGCTTCATCTAGTCTGCTGGGGTTCCTTATACTGCATTCTTTATTTCAGTTAGTATATTCTTCACTTCTGACTATTTTCTTTATGGTTTCTATGTCCTTGTTTAGGCTTATTGATGTTCTCACTAAGTTATTTGAGCATCCTTATAACCATTATTTTTAAGTCTGTATATGGTAAGTTGCTTGCTTCCATTTCACTTAGTTCTTTTTTCTGGAGTTTTCTCCTGTTCTTTCATATGGGACACATTTGTTTCCTCATTTTGGCTGCTTCCGTGTGTGTGTGTGTTTCCATGTATTAGGTAGATCTTCTATGTCTCCCAGTTTTGGCTGGGTGGCCTTATGTAGTAGGTGCCCTGGGGGGTCCTGGCACATCTCCTTGATCATCTGCTCTGGGAGCTCCAAAAGTGTCCCTTGTGTTGGTTGTGTGTGCCCTCCTGTTATAGTTGAGCCTTGGTTGCTACTGGCATATCAATGGGTCGGATTGACCCTCAGGCTGATTCGCTGTGGAGTTTGGCCACATTCATAACTTACAGGCTGCTCTTTGAAGGGACCCAAAGAGCTGAATTCACTCCAGCAGGCTCTGGTTTCTGTTGAGACTACCCTTTGTATGTGTCCCTTGGGGTGCAGTGCTCTTCTGTGGTCTGAAGTCAACCTCCAAGTATGTTGGTTCTGGGGGCTTTTGGGAGGGGTTCTGGAGCAGGCCCAGGTCATCCACTGTGTGACCAGCCAGGGACTACCTGGTAAGAGCTACAAAGTGATCTGTAGTTGTCAGCTTCCTGTGCTAAACCTTGAGGTGCATGGGAGATGCCACACTGTGAATCAAGGACTTCTGCCACCAGTACTTGGCCTGGAGAAGCTCTGCAGAAAGTCAGGACACCCCAAAGCCTGCTGCCACCTACCAGATCCCTTAAGGTTCAGCCACTGATAAAGCCTCCAGTGGTACACAAGCTGGGTGAGGCAGGGTCTCAGGGAGTCCCTAGAATGGGAAGAGTTGTGGTCACCAAGTTAATGTAGATTCTGGTTTCATGCCAGTGCTAAACCTGGAGCTACTCAGCAAAAGTCTCAGAGCACACTGAGGCCAGTCATCATCCACCCGGGCCTGCAGACTCCAGTAGTTTTCCAAACAAGAGTGCAATATGGGTGGGGCTGGCTGCTCACTGAGGAAGTGTCTACAGCATTAAGGGAGTTGGGTGGGGCAGGGCCTCAGTGGAGCTCACCAGCCCAATCACATTAGGATTTAGCCATGTCGGGGGACGGCTCAACGCAGGAAAGATGGCGCCCACCTGCTGGCTGCATGGGAGAAAGACCCCTCACAGGGAAAATGGTGACTGTCCTCCAGCCATCCTCCTGAAGCAACACACTTCAGTCTTTCCCCCATATGCCTCTGAATCCTCTGAGTCACAGTCCCTCGGCCAGAGTCCAATTTGAGTGCCTGTGAGTGAGTGAGTGTGTACAGGCCCTTTACGAGGTCGTCTAGCTTTCCCTTCAGCCTTCTGTCTCACCTGATAGTTGGAATCCCCACTGTTTTTCATAGCCAGATGTGGGGGCTCCTCTTTCCAACACCAGTGCTTTGTGCTGGGGAGCCTGGTGTGGGGTTTGGGACCCTTCCTTCTCTGGGGGAAACCTCCATGGCCAAGGTATCCCTCCTGACTCTTAACTACCATGTAGAGGTTTGGGCCAGCCCAATTTGTATCTCCACCTCTCTTACTAGTCTCTATATGGCTTCTCCTTTATATCCTTAGTTATAAAACTTCTGTTTCGCTAAACTTCAGATGGTTCTCCAGGTTGATGGTTCTGTGATTTAATTGTAATTTTAATGTGTTCACAGAAGGAAGCTGGCACAGTGTTTATCATCTTTGCCATCTTGGTTCTCTCCTCATGTGAATTTATTACTGGATATAATTTTGTCATATGGAGGAAGGGTTAAAAAATAATCTGCCTCGGGTCTCAACTATTCTAGATCTAGTACTCCTGTATGGATCACCTATTTGGCATTATCACATACTATTTTATATTGTAATGGAGTTTTAGGTTCCTGAGGGCAGGAATGAAGCTTTTGCTTATCTTTATCCCTTTGATGGTCCAGTACAAAGGGGAACCTTATTAATAGTTGTATTTGGTGAGTGTGGTATGAGACTAATATTGGGGGTGTATAGTGAAATCACTAATATTTAATGAGTCCCAATTATATCCTAGGTTCTTTACAGGTTATAGATAAAACAACACTGATTATTTTGGACACTTAGCCGAATACTACTGAGATAGACAGATGGGTTTGACGGCCAGTCTTTACTAGGTAGCCATATTTGGTTGTGCTTACTTGCCTTTACTGAAGGAAAGGCCCGAGTGGTCAGGCTTATATCAGATAATGCTACCTATTTCGGGACTTGGGATGGATATCTGAGAATATCAGGTTCCCTTTTTCTAAAGAATTGGCATATCCTTAAGAGAAGTAGAGGCTAAATCACATTTTGTTAAACTTGGAGACCTAGAAGTTTGGTGAATTGGGAATTCAAAATCAGTATCATGGTACTACGGAGCCAATCATAACCAAATGTTTGGAAGAACAAAAATCACAATCCCATTGGAGATATTTGGCAGACCAAAGAGTGGATCATGTGAATTGTATATCAGAAGAGACAGAGGGAGAGCAAGAAAGAACATTTTGGTTCCCATGCCAGCTGTGTTACTTCTGGCACTTGGGATCTGTGCTGTTCTCCTGGTTCCTTATAATAAATTCCCTTTTACTTAATTTGGTGTGATTGTGTTTCTGATCTTTGCTCAGGTCACTTCTTGTCTTTTCCCTGAATTGTTTTCTGTCAGTTTTATTTATCTTTTAGAGAAGAACATAGTTTTAGGAGAGTTAGATCTTGCCTCTGTGAGAACTACAGTACTCTGCATGTAGAAGAGAGTAAAAAAGGATTTCAGATTAAATGCTAAATTATTTGTTAATCTCTTACTTTTATTTTGACTGCAATTATTTTTTCATACTAATAATATTATAGTTCCTGAATTTTTTGGGTAAAGATTCTCTTTGAAACTCTAGTGAAATATATGATCACTCTTTTCAAAAAAATTCACACACACACACACACACACACACACACACACACACACACACTCTGAATATAATTTCAGGATTTTTGCAGATTCCAGGAAACCTAGTTATGAACCCTAGTAGCCCAGGTTAGAAATCTCAATTTTTAAAGTATAACTGTGTTTCTATAAATATGTTGACATCAATATATAAATAATTCACTGTGGGAGCTTCCTATTTAGTGGAATCCTATAGTGATTTGTTTTGTAGATTAAAGAAAATTAAAGATGTTTTAAATGTTTTTCTTGTATAATTATGAATTTTAAGGCATACAACTTATTGAATACCAATTTTATGGAATTTTAAACATGTGCCAGATTTAAGTTGCTTATATTTAGTTGTTTATGAGACTGCCTCACCATATGTCTAGTCCAGAGAAAGTAGTTACATCAACCTTTCATATGAGAAAAAAGAAAGATCTACTTATAGAGGAGGGTTTTTAAATTTAATATTAAATAATTAAAATTCATCCTCACATAGACATCTCAAATTAAGATTGTTTACATGCTCTTTAATTGGATGCAATTAAGAAGCTCTCACAAAGCATTTATGCCCAGAGGGAGCCCTGGTTGCATTGACAGAATGACTCTTAACATACACAGATGCCTTGGTATTTGAGTTTCCCTTTGGAAGACTCGATAGGTACATTTTTGTTTTTGCCACAGAAGGAAACAGATGCTAAGAATTTTCATTAGAAAAGGACAGATGAAAAGGTCTGCTTGACAGTTGAGGATATTAAGAGGCTTCTCTGCTCTGCTGTTGTCATTCCAAATTCTCTTCTCATTATAGTAGCCACAGTGATATTGAAGCCAGAACATGCTTTCCTTTGCTCAAAACTCTTCAGTGCAGTCCCACCTCACTGAGAATAAATCCGGAGTGCCTGCCATGGCTGGCCAGGCCCTATGCTTCTGTGCACCATCATGCTCCTCCATCCGCTACCTACACCAACCTTGGTTGTTCTTTCCTGGCCTCCATCTATATCCTTTAGCCCTTGCTCATTTGGCTCCAGACAGATGTCTGTTGTTTGTCTGAAATGTTCCCTGGATATTCACATGGTTTATTTCTTCGTCTCTGTTCAGTATTTGCTCAAATGCCCTCTTTTAATAGGTCCTTCTCTTGTTGCCTTCCTTATCCCTTCTAGCCCCTTCCCCTAGTGGACCCTGCATTCCATACCCCACCTCCCTACTTTATTTTTTGCATGGCACTGATTACCATCAGACATATTACATATTCTATTTAGTTAGTCAGTTTATTCTGTCTTTTTCTGCTAAGATATAAATTCTAAGACGGCACGGGTTGTTATTGTTTTCTTTTTCCTCTGTCCTCAGCACCTGAAGATGATCCAAAGTAGGTGCTCAGTAAAAATTTGTTGAGTGAGGGCCAGCTGAGTGGCTCAGTTGGTTAAGAGAAACAGCAGTTCGAGTCCCAACTCGAGCTGAGCTGCTGCTGAGCTGCCAACAGGTGGCAGGATGACTCAGCTAAAAAAAAAATTTTTTTTTTTGAGTGAATGAACAAATGAAAATGGCTTAATGGAATTTTCTGATAAAATTAATTTCAAATTTTGGTTTGTTGAACTTTTATAAATGAGATTTTTACTTCTCATGGACTTGATCTTATCTGTGCCTGTTAGCTGCAAGGGAAACCCATTTCAGCAAATGCACTGGCCAATTTAACATCGCTTTATTTAATTGTGGCTGAAACTCCTTGGGCTAAAGTAAGAACTTCATGAAATTTGGTAACAATAGTTGCTATAAATGTTTGTTTATAAATAAATAATAAGATCATTCAGTATTATCCCCACTGTTTACAGCAGTGTGAATAAACTTCATGGAGAAACTGATATATTTGAAGAAGTGATTCGGAATCTTAAGACAAAAAGTAAAGTTTGAGAATGACCTTGGCAAAGAAAATAGGCCTTGAGTCGGTCTTACTCCTTTCTATCTGATTAGCAATCATTAAAAGCTCGAACTGAAAGTGGATGAGCTAGAAAGTAAAAGTAACCAAACGTTTTATTTCATATTTAGCAAAATTCTCAGGAGACTTTAAATAAGAAAGGGCTGCGATATATTCTGATTTCTGGGTGATGAGTTCTTTCATGGAGAGGCGAGAGGCTCCGCTTTGTTATTAGAAACTGTTTTGTGTTGGAACAGCATAAGAGGCAAAGGATGGACACGCTTTCAGCAACAGACCTTTTTTTGCTATAAAAAATGACTCTTGGCTAATCCTCTTGGATATTCCTCCACATTCATACCACACTAGCATGCAAAGAGTGATGGGAGAAACTCCAAAGGGATCAGAGCTCCAACTTTGAACCATAGCATGTTGTTTGTAAAACACATACACCTCTTTCTTAGGGCTCAGATTTCCAGGCACCTAGAAATCAATCATATTCATAGGGATTCTTTGGGTTATAACTATTCTGGTTTTATCATAAAAAACTCAGAACATGAGGTCTGGCAAGAATATTGGAAGTATGCTGTTAGGCATATGAAACATAAGCCATTCATTCCTCCGGTAGGTACTGTCAGTGGGCTGTTTTTCCTCCATTAGTGGGTCTGTCAGATTGTGTCATTCTGCAGTTTTGTTAAGGGACTAAGTGAAACTCATAGTTAAACGGATGTCTCAAGAGTGGCAACTTCAACTAATTTTGCTTAAAAAGGCAAGACATTTAGTAATTGCTACTTGGGTGATCCCAGCAACCTCAAAGTAAATCAAATGACCTTGTGGAATTCAATGTAAAATCAAGTGAGAAGAGAGATTTGCTTAGTTTAATTTGGGCTATTTGTGATTTATTTAATTTCTCTGTTCAGTTTTACACTCTAGGGGATTTGTGAAGCTATATGACTGTCATAATCTGTTGGTGATTATTCACATAAGTGATTTTATAGATCCTGCAAGGACAAGCTTTAGATTTGTTTTCTAAGAGCAAATATTATCAAAATTATTGGCATATAAAAGAATCTAGATCAGCGGTTAAACTGGTGAGACATTAAATTCTCTTTCCGTATTGTAAAATTCAAATGACAGGTTATTAGGTCGTTTAAATAAAAGGAATGCACTGATTTGTCAATACATTTCACCTCTCAGAATATTTAACAATAAATATATGATGTTCCAAATTTTAAAAGAATATGGAAAACAATAATTCTTTCACTAATGTAAGGCTTTTTGGGGGGGATGAGGAGGGTGGAATATTCAGCCTCTTTGAATCTATCTTCCAAAATAGTGGTATGTTTCATCTGATTATTTAGCTTGTGTTTTTAGATATTCCTTCAAATTTATACCACACTAGCTGTCCCCTTAGCATTGTGGGTAATGGTTATCTATTGTTCAATAGATAAATCAATCAATCAATCCCTATTGATACTCATTTTGGAATCTATAATTGCCCACAGAAGAAACAGCTAGATAGAAAATTAGCACCTGCAGTTAAAGCATCTGTCCTGGAAGGTTTAGATTTGAGGCTTTTATTTGGAGCTACTTCTTCCTTGTTCTGAAATCTTAATATATATGGTGTAATAATGCATCTAATTGGAAATCTGTGTGAGCCTTTCATGTAACCCCAGCTTCACTTTTTCTGGAGGGTACTGGGTTTGATTTTTGAGCAGCTCCTTACAGGCCTTAAGAGAGAATTCTGAAATGGCTCTGTAATCTATGTTTTCAGCCACACAATGTACTCTAAACCTATGCAAATATATTTGGTCATTTTTGCATAATATAATGGTGTAACAGAAATTTAGCTTTTGATATAGTAAAGTAAAAAAAAAAAGGAAAAAAAAAACCACCTGAACATAAAATCCTGAAAATTTGCTTGTAGGGGATGCAGAATGACATAATACATAAAAGCTTAGATGTGCTATTTCATGTAAGCAAGTAATGAAGATTTAATAGTTAATATTCTTATCAAGTGTTATTACTATACTGAGAATTTACTAGATAGCTGAAGTTTATATCAATGCATGTATATACTCAGAACACAGAAAGTTAGAGTTTTGTAAAATTATTGATTACCAAAAATTTTTTCTTAAAAATTTTTTATTAGTGAATCCATAAATACTCAATATTACCAGGTGGCCCAGATGACATTTAGAGCAGGATAACCCTAAATGCCATTATTCAAGAGCTATTCTGAAGAGAAAAGGTTCATGCTTAGTCCTAGAGATCAGGTTTATGGGCAATTAATGACATGGATCATTTTGCATAGACGAAGGATAAGTGCCAGCCTTCTGGAATGTCTCTTTCCTAAAGGCATCATCACATAATGTTTTTATTAGATGGCTGGTGTTATAGTAAACGGTTCATAAGTCACCTTAAATTATTCCAAGGAAAGAGCTATTGGAGTCAAACTATAGTATTCAAGTACTATGTAACAAACCTAACCCATTTGAGAACTAAATTTGTTGGCTCTTTTTCCAACCTCTGTCCTTTATAAAGTGAAGCAAGGACTCAGAAAAGAAGTTAATAGGGAAGTTTTCGCAAATGCTAAGTATAAATTATCTTCATCCAGGAGTCACAGTGGTGTCAGCCTTGTCTAACTGACACCGGTAGTAGCATGTGCAACTAAAACAGAGGCTGGGAATATTGTTGCTCAATCATTGCAAGACTCTTCACATAATCATTAGGAGTTCCCTTATCCAACACTGTGTGTGCTAACACTGGGTGTGCAGCAGTTCCATCTACTGTGTAGACAATAAAGGGTCCCTCATACAACAATCCGAATATGACTAGAATGATTTCCTAAAATTTCCGTTTTCTTCAACACTCTTAAAACAAACGTTTGTTACTATATATTAAATTGTGATAGGCACTGAAAGGCAGCAGCATATGCCCCTCCAAAATGTGATTGTAGGCGTTCAGAACAAGCTACCCCAAAATATGCTGCTTTGGCATATTGATTATGTTGAGCTGTTGGTACTTGAAAAGCAGCAAATGCAGGGAGAGGCTTTATCTGAACTCCCCTTATCTGCCTAAATACAGATCCTCGAAAAGGAACTCAATTGTCATAAATCCCCAGGACTTTCATCAACCAGGGAAGGTTGACTCTTGTCACAGGAAAGGAGAAGTCAACACCACACCGGACAGGCGGTCACAAACTGTCATACCTGCCATCCACTCTTTAAGGGCCCATTCATCTTTCCCCAAAATCATTTACTTTCTGCTAAATGGCCTACATTTTCCTGTTAAGCCTCTTCCTCTTTTCCTAGTAAGATGGTATTAAGCCTGAGTTCAAAAGCCACCTCAATGGGTTACTTATTTTTTCCCCTGCGTCTCTTCCATGGGTATATGAGGTATACATGTTAATAAACTTCTGTTTCTTTCTGGTTTCTCTGTTACATGGTTCTCAGCCAAGAACTCAGAAGGGTAGAGGGAAAATTTATTTTCCTTTTGTACAGAGCTGGGATCGAAGGCCCAGTCAGGAAAATATGTAAATTTACATTATAGTATGATAATAGCTACAATAAAAGGAAACTTATGAGAGGTCTTCGATCCCTACTGTGTTTGGGGATGGGGGTACAGAGAAGAGGAACAGGGAAGCCTTTTGAAGAAAGTGCTCTGAAACAACTTTGAAAGGATGGAGTTCTTTCCCATGTGATTCAAACAAGGGGAGATTAAGGGCACAGGTATTAAGAGACATGGTATGGAAGGGAAACTGAAAATAATTTTGATGTGCTTGATTGTGAATGGGAAAAACGCAATCAAAATTTAAAAGAAATGACCCCTGAAGAAGACAAATCTTAGCATAAGAAAAGGAAACATGAATAGCTTGAATATAAATGAAATAACATTTTTTTTCATTACTACCCTATAGTGTAAGAACGTGAAACTTATTGGGGCCTTTATATAATTAATCTGGAAAGTGAAATGAATTATTACCAAAAAAGGATGGTTCATCCCCTAAAAGTAACAGGAGGGTGGAGCAGTGATTTGAAAAGAGCGCCCCAAAGTAGTAGGTGGAAGAACAGGGGGAAGGGGTCATCTGTCTTGAATTGCAAAAGTGGTTTGTCCTGCCTCAGTGACCAAAATGGAAAGAAAAGGGCACCCCATTTAAGTAGTTTTGATTTGCATTTCCCTCATAGCTAGCGAAGTTGAGCATTTTTTCATATATCTGTTGGCCATTTGTATGTCTTCTTGGCAGAAGTTTCTGTTTATGTCGTCTGTCCATTTTTTCATTGGATTGTTTGTCTTTTTGTTGTTGAGTTGTATGTGTTCCTTATATATTTTGAATATTAGCCCCTTATGGAAGGCATTGTTTGCAAGTATCTTCTATGCAGTTGGCTGCCTCTTTATTTTGTCAATAGTTTCTTTTGATGTGCAGAATCTTTTTAGTTTGATATAGTCCTATTCATTTATTTTAGCCTTTACTTCCCTTGCCTTTTATGTCAAATTCATAAAGTTCTCTTTAAACCCAAGGTCCATAAATTTAGTACCTATGTTTTCTTCTATGCAGTTTATTGTTTCAGGTCTTATATTTAGGTCTTTCATCCATTTTGAGTTAATTTGGTATATGGTGACAAATAGCAGTCTAGTTTCATTCTTTTGCATGTGGCTTTCCAAATTTCTCTGCACCATTTATTGAAGAGGCTTTCTTTTCTCTATTGTATGTTTTTGGCCCCTTTGTTGAAAATTGTCCATTCATATTTATGTGGGTTTATTTCTAGGTTTTTAATTCTATTCCATTGGTCTGTGCATCTGTTTTTCTGCCAATACCATGTTGTTTTGCATTATTGTTGCCCTGTAGTACAAGCTGAAGTCAGGGAGTGAGATACTTCCAGCATTATTCTTTCTTCTTAGGATTGCTTTGGCTATTTGGAGTCTGTTGTGATTCCATATTTCTTTTAAAAATGTCATTGGGATTTTGATGGGGATTACATTAAATCTGTGTATTGCTTTGGGTAATAGGGCCATTTTAACTATGTTGATTCTTCCAATACATGAACACAGAATGTCTTTCCATTTCTATGTGTTTTCTTCAATTTCTTTTAAAAATGCCTTATAGTTTTCTGTGTATAGGTCCTTCACATCCTTGGTTAAGTTTTTTTTTTCTTTTTCTTTTATTATTTTTTTTATTGTTAGTTTCAGGTATACAGAACAATCAATAATTATCCTTTTTACCCTTCACACTGAAATAACCCTCCTCCCCCATCTACTGCCCTCCCACCCCCAATATCATGCTTAACTATTACAATTCCATTGACTCCATTCCCACACTCTACTCCATGTCCTGTGACTATATGTATATATAATTATAGTTGACATACATTATTATTCAACATCAGCTTCAGATATACAGTGCGGTGGTCAGGCCTCTACACCAACTATGAAGTGGTCTCCCTAACAAGACATGAGTCTATCTGGCCCCCTAAGAAATAGTTACAACATTATTGATTATATTCCCCAGATTGTCTTTTCTATCTCTGAGGCCATATTGTAGTTACCAATTTATCTTGTCTCATTCCTTCCCCTTTTCCTTCATCCCCACCCCCTCCCAGCTAGCAACTCTGTTTTTCCTCTGTGTCTGAGACTATTTCTGTTTACATTTCTCATTTATTCCGTTTTTTAGAATCCACGTATAAGTGAGATCATATGGTATTTGTTTTTCTCTGACTGACTTATTTCACTTAGCATAATGTTCTCCAGTTCCATCCATATTGTTGCAAATGGTACTATTTCCTTCTTCTTTATAGCTGAGTAATACTCCATTGTGTAAATGTACCATAGTTTCTTAATACAGCAGTTAACTGATGGGCATTTCAGTTGTTTCCAAGTCTTAGCTATTGTGAATAGTGCCTCAGTGAACATAGGGGTGCAATATTTTTTTCGGATTAATGTCTTGGGGTTTTTTGGATAAATACCTAAGAGTGAAATTTCTGGGTCATAAGGTAGTTCCATTTCCAGTTTTTTGAGATACCTCCATACTGACTTCCATAGTGGCTACACCAGTCTGCAGTCCCACCAACAGTGCACCAGGGTTCCCTTTTCCCTACAACCTCACCAACATTTGTTGTTTGCTGATTTATTGAAGATAGACATTCTGACTGGGATGAGGTGGTATCTCATTGTGGTTTTTATTTGCATTTCACCAATGCTAAGTGAGGTTGAACATTTTTTCATATGCCTGTTGGCCATCTGTATGTCCTCTTTGGAGAAATGTCTCTTCATATCTTCTGCCCATTTTTTAACTGGGTTGTTTGTTTTTTTGGTGTTGAGTTGCATGAGCGTTTTGTATATTTTGGATGTTAACCCCTTATCAGATATATCATTGACAAATATCTTCTCCCATTCAGTAGGCTTCCTTTTTGTTTTATTGATGGTTTCTTTTGTTATGAAAAATCTTTTAAGTTTGATGTAGTCCCATATGTTCATTTATTTTACTTCCCTAGCCCGTGGGGATGTATCAGTAAAAATATTGCTCAAGGTAATGTCTGCAAATTTAGACCCTATATTTTCTTCTAGGAGCTTTATTGTCTCAGGTCTTATATTTAAGTCTTTAACCCATTTTGAATTTGTTCTTATATATGGCATAAGGAGGTGGTCCAGTTTCATTTTTTTGCATGTGTCAGTCCAATTTTCCCAGCACCATTTATTAAATATACTATCTTTACCCCAATGTAAATTCTTGCTTCCCTTGTCATAGACTAACTGCCCGTATAATGCCTGGATTTAATTATGGGCTCTCTATTCTGTTCCATTGATCTATGTGCCTGTTTTTATGCCAGTACCATACTGTTTTGATTACTGTAGCCTTGTAGTATGTTCTAATGTCTGGAAGCATGATCCCCCGACTTTGTTCTTATTTCTCAGGATTGCCGTGGCTATTCCGGGTCTTTTTTGGTTCCATATAAATTTTAGGATTATATTTTCTATTTCAGTGAGAAATGCCCTAGGTGGTTTGATAGGAATTGCATTGAATCTATATATTGCTTTAGGCAATATGCACATTTTAACTATATTAATTCTTCCTATCCATGAGCATGGTAGGTTTATCCATTTGTTTGTATCTTCTTTTATTTCTTTCTTCAGTGTCTTATAGTTTTCAGAGTACAGGTCTTTTACTTCTTTGGTTAAATTTATTCCTAAGTATTTTATAGTTCTTGGAGTGATTGTAAACAGAATTGTTTTCTTAATTTCTCCTTCCAATAGTTTATTATTGGTATATACAAATACAGCTGATTTCTGAGTATTGAATTTGTATCCTGCTACCTTACTGAATTTGTCTGTTAGTTCCAATAGTTTTTTGATGGAGTCTTTGGGGTCCTCTGTATATAGATGACATGATTGTCATCTGCGTATAATGACAATTTTACTTCCTCCTTGCCAATGTTGATGCCTTTTATTTTTTTTTTCTTGTCTGATTGCTGTGGCTAGAACTTCTAGGACTATGTTGAATTAAAGTGGAGAAAGTGGACAGCCTTGTCTTGTTCCTAATCTTAAAGGGAATGGTTTTAGCTTTTCCCATTGAGTATGATGTTAGTTTTGGGTTTATCATATATGGTCTTTATTATGTTGAGATATGATCCCCCATTCCCACTTTGCTAAGAGTTTTTATCATAAATGGCTGCTGTATTTTGTAAAATGCTTTTTCTGCATCTTTTGATATGACCATATGATTTTTATTTTTATTTTGTTGATGTTGTGTATCACATTAATTTATTTGCAGATGTTGAACCACCCTTGCATATTAGGGATGAAAGCAACCTGGTCATGATGTACGATCTTCTTAATATATTGCTGAATTCTGTTTGCTAAGATTTTGCTGAGAATTTTTGCATCTATGTTCATCAGAGATATCGGCCTGTAGTTTTCCTTTTTTGTACTGTCTTTGTCTGTTTTTGGAATCAGGGTGATCGTGGCTTCATAGAAAGATTTTGGGAGCCTTCCCTCCTTCTGGATTTTTTGGAATAGTTTGAGAAGAATAGGTAATAGTTCTTTTTTAAATGTTTTGTAAAATTCACTTGTGAAGCCATCTGGCCCCGGGCTTTTATTTGTTGGGAGCTTGTGAATTCTACCAAACATTCAAAGAGGATCTAACACCTGTCCTTCTCAAACAGCTCCAAAAAATTGAAGAAGGGGCAATACTTCCTAATTCATTTTATGAAGCCAAAATAACCCTGATACCAAAACCTGGTAAGGATAACACAAAAACAGAAAATTACAGACCAATATCTCTGATGAATACAGGTACCAAAACTCTAAACAAAATTCTAGCCAAATTGAATACAACAATGCATTAAAAATATTATACATTGTGATCAAGTGGTGTTCATCTCAGGGGCACAAGGATGGTTCAACATGCACAAATCCATCAATGTGATACACTACATAAACAAACTAAAAGATAAAAGTCGTATGATTTTATCAATAGATACAGAAAAAGCATTTGGCAAGATACAACATCCATTTATGATTAAAACACTTAATAAAATGGGTATAGAAGTAAAACAGTATAATAAAGACCATATATGATAAACCTTCAGCTAATATTGTATTATGGTTAATGGTGAAAAACTGAAGCCTTTTGCTCTACGTTCAGGAACAAAACAGGGTTGCCCCCATCATCACTGTTATTCAACATAGTGTTGTAAGTCCTAGCCAGAGCAATCAGGCAAGAGAAATAAATAAAAGGTCTCTGAATTGGGAATGAAGAAATGAAATTGTCACTTTTTGCAGGTGACATGATTCTTTATATAGAAAATCCTAAAGACTCCACCAAAAAGCTATTAGAAACAATAAACGAATATCGTAAAGTTGCCGACTACAAAATCAACATACAAAAATCCATTACATTCCTATATACTAACAATGATATTTCAGAAAAGGAAATGAAAAAAAAATTCCTTTTGCACTTGTAACAAAAGGAATGAAATACATGGGAATTAACTCCTCTCCCCCTTTTTAATGGACACATGGTCTTCGCTTCTTACTAATGAATTTATATTAGTAACACCATAATTCATTAATATTTCTCAGGTTTTTTTTTGAGAAATACCAAAGTATTTTTTAAATGTGCCTGAAAAGTATATTTAAAATATATCACATCTGCAACTGTTTCTGGCTGCAATAGAAAGAGCTGGCAGCTGGATTCTTCTAGCAGGGATTCAGCCGCCTTTTCTTCTCAATAAGTGTAAACCGAAGATAGGGATTACTTTTATAAATATGTAATTATGAATTTTTTCAGATTCTGATTAATAATTCATCCCCAACTCCTGTAACATTATATTATGAATGTTAAACAACTGGATGAGTCAACATTTGATATTTAAGGAGATTAAGGGGAATATTGTGCATATATCTTTAGTTTCCATAGCTGCCTCGTAGAATATTAGTAGAATTTAATTTGAAATAAATTTGTTTCTCTTACTGAAGCCACATATCTGCATATTTCACTCAAGAAAGATCATTTTTCTCAATGGACTTTAATAGTCATATGGACTATATGTTGTGGTTCTGATCCAAAACAATGATGCTTATTTGTACTAGAAAGGAGAACCAGATAGAATATATTCCTCCCTCTCCGCATTTTTTAACATGGAATCTGAAGCCTAGTTACATTTTTTTTTCTATAGTATGACATAGCAGTTAAAAGTTAGAGTCCCTCCATTCAAATCCATGTCCAGTCTCTTGAAAGAAATTACTTAACCTCTCCCTGCCTTACCTGTAAATAGGGATAATAAAAATCTTGCCCTCACCGGGTTGTTATAAGACTTAAATAAGCCAATGAGAAGAGTGAAGGGATGAAAAATTACTATGAGGACACATCAAGGGTAGGATTCTTGCTCAAGACAGGGCAGGGATTGAGACATTAAAGGTGGGAGATGGAGAACTTGATGGGCTATTGAGTATGGAGGATTCTCTTTAAATTCACTTAGCAGGATTCTTTGCCAAGACTGGCCTGGGCTGATGGGTAGGCCAAAACCAGGAGGAGTGGGGGAGTGGAGGCCTAGCAGAAAAGATGGCTCAGAGGAGCCTCACTAAGCTCTGGTCAGGGAGAGTCATTGTCAGAGTGTGAGTCGTGTGCACGTTCACACACATGTGCAGGCACACAGTGCTGATGAAGCCCAGGGCAAAGGAGAATATGGGTCTCTTATTCAAAAATTATTAAGAACTTAAAGATAGCAACAAAAGAGCATTAAACAAGACCAGGTCCTGCTAAGCCTGTGGCCTATGTGACTACACAGTTTGCACCTCCATATTGCTGGTTTAAGGCAGAAGCCATAGAAAGTGTTAAGGATCTACTTTAAATAAAAAAAGCCAGAGTAACAATGATTTGAGTCAAGTTAAAAATCTAAAGGTTATCTAACAGTTTCCTTAGTTGTGTTTTTGATTCAATGATTGCCTTGCGTGATTATCAGGGGAAAAAAACTAAAAGAAATAAATGTTAGGGGAGACCCGTAGTACATAAGGAGGCCTCATATATAGGGAGAGTCATGATTATTTTAGGCAAGTAGTCTTTTAAAATGCATTTGTCTGCATATTAGAACCTAGTTTTCAGTCATAATCTGTTCCTGGAGACTTGAATTTTTTAGATAGTATCTGAAAAAAATTAGAAAAATGCTTATATCACTTACTTTTTTTTTTAACCTTCCTATGGCTTTGCCCTGTTGTGTGAAGAATAGAATTCAAACTTATTACCAGGGTTTACAAAGGTATACTAGTTAGGATAGTGGCAGCTGCTATCACAAACAACATCCCAGTGGTTAACAGCTACATTTTTCAGGGATCATAAGTTTTTCAAAGGGAATGACATTGAAAAAATGATCATTTATCCATTTTTCACTAAACTTACCAGCTCGGATTTAAGAAACAAATGGGTCTCTTCCAAAAACTGACTGGTTTCTATCAGCCAATCAAAACTATGATCACTTATTTATTTTGGTAATTCAGGCATCTGCTTTGCCCAGATCATTCCTTGGGAATTTTTTGCTCACCTAACTTCAGGTATGTTTTGATCCAGAAGTGAATAGCATCCTTGCAGAACCGGCTGCAACTGTTTCAGATGATAAGTCTTTATACCACATTGTCCAGAAAAAGGGTGAGTACTTCTTCCGGTAGTTCTCTGAGGTGAGCAAGAAAGAAGCATTTCACACAAACATCTCCTTATATTCAATGAGCCACGTGAGTGATGTTCCCATGTCTGAAGTGGTCAGTGTGGCCAGGAGTGTGTTGTTTGATTCGATAAATCAAGACTTTCTCCTGCCTCTCTGGGCTAGAAAGCATATTCAGAAGCATATAGGCTACTTGGAGGTGAGGCAGCTGCCCCAAAAGCTGACAGAATAGTTGGGAGTAAAAAAAAAAAAAAAAGTAGGAGTCAAAGCTGATTTCTAGTTATATTTGCAGGAGCAAATGGAAGATGCTATCAGTGAGGAGCAGATAAAGACACAAGTCAAAGAATTTAAAGACAAGCATATTGGAAGTTTTACTATGCACCTGTGTGGAAATGGGAATGCTAGCTAAGGCACAAGTAATATTTGTGGGACTGTCAGTGAACTAGGGTCTTAAAGTTTCACCAAGTAAAAAGGAGCAATGATCATCCCCTCTCCTTAATGAGACTGGGTTATTGTGATAAGGAGGTGTAAGTCGGAGGTACAGCCAGATAGAATGTTTTGTTTTATTTTAAGGAGATTGGAGGAGCAAAAAGAGCACCTAACTGACCTCCAAAGGCAGTAATGTGAAGGGTGTGAAAGGGAAAACTGCCACCACTTAGAAGCAGTGTCCTCAAGGCAGAGCCGGGTTTCAGTTAGAGCAACCAGCTAAAGGGAGATTTAGACAAAAATCTGTAACTGTAAGGGACTTTCATATGAGGGACCATGGGGTTCAGAGGCCTGTACTGACAACACAGATCCTTCACGGCTTCTCTTCATATTCATCTGCCACGTGCATGGCTCAGGGTGACTGTTCAGGCATGTGTTCGGCCACAGGTGCTTTGTGGAGAGTGTGGCACCATGCTGGATTCAGGATCCAAACCAAGGTTTCCCTGTAATACAGAGTTTCCCTAAGTCTGTGTGCAGTACTGGGGGGCCCTTCTTGGCTATTCCTGAACCTACCTATGCTGTATGTACCCCTCAAGCTTTTCGTCCTCTATCAACCCCTCTCATTATGGTTTGAGTTTAAAGAAGAAAGTGAAACCAGTTATATCTTACCCTTTAATCTGTCCATTATTTTTCTCTCCAGGTTTCACCAACCTTTCCCCTAAAAAACACACATGGCCACTTTCTAAGGGAAGGTTTTTTTGTTTTTTTTCCCCCCCTGGTTTTATTCCTTTGAGACAGATGACTTTCTATACTATTGCACATCTTTCTTCATCTCTCTTTTAGGCAGCAAGTCTCTTGGCCCACCCCTAATGGCACAAGGTTTAAGGAGAAGGGGAAATCTGTATTCAAAAGTGATAAAATATAGCTGGAGGTTTTAAAAATATCATCCTCATCATATACCATTCTAGAAGGCACACCCACATATAAAGCAAAGTTAGCTTGTTTTCATAAAAGTTGATCTGATAATAGCTCTATCAGACAATGTTTTATTAGCTGCATTTATGCATTTACTTAAAAGTATAATAGTATATAATGATAGTTTTCACCCAAAGGGCCCATTCTCCCTGCCCATCTTCCCTGTATTTTGAGTTACTCAAATTTCGTGGGACTTGTTTATTGCTTGCCTTTCTCTTTTTAAGTGTCCTTTTATCATCTGTGAAAAAATGTTTTTACTGCTATAGTGGTTCCCTGACATTTTATCTGCATGAATGGGCTGAATAACATATATAAAAACAGGGAAAGAAAACATGCAGGCTTGGGAACCCAGTGACTTTTTAATTCTTTGTCTGCTCCTGACTTTGGTTAATTTTGAACCAATCTTGTTTGTTGACGAAGCAGTTACTCCTTGGTGCTTACCCTACTGTGTGCTTGCTCTCTCAGCCACTTACTTCCCAGAAAGGATGTTTCCCTTATCAGTAAGTGGAGAAGGTTAATCAAGATGATTTCTAGGGCTCATTTCAGCTCTTTAGTCTATGAGCTGGATGTTTACCTTACATTTTGTTTGCATATGTTTACAAACCATGAGTAATAAAATTATATTGCTGATATAAAGCCATAGATTTCATTAAATATAAATATGCAAACAAGTATTTTTTTTTCTCCTTTTTATTTTATGGGGAGGGTGACTTCATAACTCCTTTTTTTTTCCTCATCTATGGAGAACTTACCTACAGTAAACATTCAATGAACATTTGTTAATTACACCACATTGAGCCACTTCCTGTGCTGCTTTCAGATGAAGAAAAAGGCAAAACTGAGACACTTTCTGCTGGTTCCCTGTTGAAAAGTGTGCTGAGGAAAGTTAGAGGTGGTTGCCTGTACTGATCCAGGCAAGACGACTTCAAATGCTGCTCTCTGAGCTGCACACTGGGGACTGCCTACCTCCAATTCTTACAAGATTCCTTTACCCACAGGGCTGGAAGAGACCAATATTCTAAGGTTAATAGACTGATGTGGCTCGTGAAAACTGATCCTATACCTCACCAAGTCTGTGGTGGGGAAGTAGGGCTGAACAAAATGCGCTGTACAGTGGGGGTCTCTCAACTGAGCTCTCCGTACCAAGTGGTACTGACAGACAAGACTGACAAGGCTGGGATTTGCCAAAAGGACATTAATGGCTGGCGCATTGCAAGGGACTGGGTAGCATCTTGCCTTTGCCGTGGGGTTTTCTTTAATGATATGTAAATGACAGTAATACTCGTATCCCCTCCAGGTTCCTGTGAGTCGTCATATTAAGAACTCCCACTCTGGTGGCAGTTAAATATTGTGGAAAAATGACTAGGCAGGCAGCTGCCTTTCCCTGTGGGGAAGTCCCCGAAGACTTCATTCTAGTAACAACTGATCATTAAGGAAAGCCCGGAGTCAGGATTCCTTGAGAGTGGGTAGGATTCCTGAGAGTGCTAGAGCAACTTTCTGGGCTCCAGGCTGAATTCCTCTGGCTGTTCTTGACAGAATCTCTAAGCCACCTTGATGGTGATTATCTGATGACAATTTCACAGGCTGTCAGTGACCATTGTGCCTGAGTGGCCCTGCTACAGGGTAATGGGGTTTAATTGCTCTTTGAGGGGGGGGTGAAGGATGTGAGGATGCTTGGGGGTGAAGGGTGGGAGGATATTTTATGAAGAGGTGTTAGGTAGTCAGGAAGGAATCAAAATATATATTCATCTACAGTGTGGGATGGTACTGCTTAAAATAACAGCTTGAAGTTCCCAAAAGCATTTTAAAGCTCAACTTGAAAGAATTGTAATGAGTTTTCTTTATTTTTCTTTGCATTTAGTGGTATTTGTTGAGGATTTCTCCCAGCGAGAGCTGGGAAGGGTGCCCACCTGCCTCAGCCATGCCCCGGTGATTTAGCCAGGAAAGAGGGCTGACTGGTCCAGCATCCAGTTCTCTGTGCATCCCCCACCCCACCACCTTTGGCATTTCAATCTGTTTTGGCACATAAGTACGATGAGTGTGACAGTCTCATTCCTGTCCCTAGTGAATTTCTGTCTCTGTCAGGAAAGCAAATCATGCCCACTAAGCACAGACGGAATTTAGTATGTGACATTGTCAGCAACCTCTATGCAGCCCTGTGTTAAAGGAGAATAGAGTGAGCTGAGGGCTGTTTACGTGGAAATGCTTTAGTGTTGGATGCCTTGCATGAGCGTGTCTCCCCTCAAGACTAGAACTACAAACGTCAGTCTCCTTGTTGGGTAAACGGAGGCAAAGGGATTTATCCTAAATTGCGTGCTGTCTAGCATTGCCCTAGAATGAGACAAAGCCACATGAGTTGTTTCTCTTTGTTCTCCTTCTCTGCTTCTCGGACTGGTGATGTAAGCTCTGGCAAGTCCAATTTGTTTATTCATTTTTCATTGTTAACTGTGTGTTTGAAACTTTAACTAGTATTGTGGGAAATGAGCCATACTTTCTGAGTACCAGTCCCTTTAGGACTAAGCTGCAAAATCTAGATGGAAACCTGGGCTGCACTTTCCAACGTCTAAGATTGTTCCAACCACATTACATTGGAAATTGACTCAAAGTCAACTGAAATCACTACTTGGTTAAAATTTTTCAAAATACCAATTTAACAATTATGATAAATGTATCCGCTATTTGTTTCATGTCTGTGAAACATTGCACATATTCGTTAGAAAGCTAAATTCAATAAAATATACACTGAGCTAAAATAAAAGTTTGATATTGATCTAATGATCTGTTTTACACACATTCTGTGAATCTTCATTTAAACTCCAACAAATCTCAAGGTTTTGAACTAATTTTAATATAACAATTTTGCAGTTTGTCAAAAGCCTTCATAGCTTAAACAAACAAACAAACAAACAAACACAAACATAACCAAAAGTCTTGCAAGGAAGCAATGACAATGATGTAAGTAACTAAACCCCTACTTTAAGACATAAAGTGCTGCATGTGTCAACTCTAAGGCATTCCCCCATGAAGCCAGATGATGTGGAGATAAAGTTGGAATGTGTTGTTATGGGGTATGATAAGAATATTGTCTAGAGGCTGCTTTCAGAATACCATAAACACTTCTTTAAATTTAGAGTTCAACTTTATCAGGAAAGAGAAATAATATCTGAGAATAATCTTAGGCTTATCTGAACACAATGCTTACACCGTGCCTCATGAAATTCTAGTGGACTTCATCTTCTTCATCATTTTCATTTTGAAGGGAATAAGATTGGCAATCAATGAATCTGGAGTCAACCTCCTATTACAAATCCATTTTCAAAGGAGTTGCTATAATGGAACATTGAAGCCATATATGTTACATTTGTTTTTGCAAGCCCATTTTAAAGCTTCTCAGGTGGAAAAGATTCAGATTTTTAAGAGCTGATACCAAGAGCTTTTGACTGATTTGATTGTAGACGTTTGTTAAACTCAATGGGTTCCTGTGAGAAACGCGCGCATGTATGTGTGTGTGTGTGTGTGTGTGTGTGTGTGTGTGTGTGTCCATATACAACCTGATATTTGTAATAAATACTATCTATTATATAATTCTAGGAAAAGCTTGTGTATAAAGTTTTTTTTAAAAATTTTGTAACCTTAATAACTTGAAATTGAATGTATGCTGTATGGATGTCACTTATGAAACATAATAAAATAAACATCTATGATCTCATTCTAGGAGCTGTAATTTTTTTCTACTTCCATTTAATCGAACCATTCCTCTGGTTTCAGGTCAAATATCACTTCCCCACCAAGACGTTCCATCACCTACCAATGTAAACCAGTTCCTTCTATTATTTTTTTATAATAGCATCATTTTCCACATACCATTTGCCACATGTTTGAATTATGGATGCTTAATATTTTTCTCCTCTTCGAAAATGTAGAGCTCCCTGAAAATAAAGTCCATGTCTTTTTGTTCATTTATTTTATGTTCATCTAATATTGAACTTGGGACACAGTACATTTTTCATATAGTTGGAAATTTATTGATAATTATTGAATTTAGATTACATAAACAAAGTTAAAATTATATAGAGTAAGATATTAGCAAATGCTTGGATACAGCAAATTAAATTACAGACGCCTAAGATCACTCCATTTTTGAGACACAATGTCTTGTTTAACAGTAAGTTTTTATCAGAAAACATGAACATTAGTAAGAGAAGCAGTCTGAAAATGTATTCCTTGCAAGGAAAAAATATTGTGCTTCCTTCATGTGCTCAGTGAAAAAAAATATATGTGTGCATATGTAAATATGTATGTGTGCATGTATTATATATTTATATATGTATGTGTGTGCAAGAGAGAAAGAAAAAGAGGAGAGGAGAAGTAATACATCCAAAATTAAATCTTTGTGAAGAGAAAAAAAAATTTAAACTAATAAAAGGACAACAAAGAAAGAAGCATCAGAGAGTGGGGAGGAAAACAGAAGTAGGCATCAGAAGTCACAGGGGGAAGAAAGTTTCATGTTTTTTCTTTTGTAACCCAGGTTTTGAACTAATTAACAAATAAAACAATGAACGAAGAAGGAAAGAAAAGTAACAGCTTTACTCATGATGAACCAAATGGGATCCAAATGGACCTGCCAATAGGATCCTAGAATTAAGTCAATTTACTGACCTGGTCACAGTCAATATTATATCTAGGTATACCAAAAGGGGTCCCCGAAAGGGTAAGACTTAGTATGAGAAGCAGAGAAGAACACAAGCTCTCTGCAGGCAGATGCACTCCCAGGAAGAAGCTGGAAATTAGCTCGACATGCCTAGTTTTCCCTCCCAAATTTATGAATTAGATAAATCACATCAACTTCCCCAAGATTAGAATGAGTAAAAGAATAGTTTGAAGCCCAGAGTTATATTAACTGAGCCCTCTTCATAGGAAGGAGATGTCAGGAGTTGTAAAGAAGCGTTTCCCACCTAACAAATGATATTAGATAAGGAGATCACCTTTATAAGGACAAAAAGAAGGTCATCAGATTTGGATGGCATAATTGATAAATACTGAGAATGTATTAGTACAATGGCAATAGTTGGGTCAAAGTCCAGATTAAATACATTAAAGAGTAAAATGATGAAAAAATAGAAGCAAGTATTATAAACTGCTTGTTCTTATCATTAAAAAAAGGGAAAAAGTCTATTATCATAGAATAATAGATTGGTAACAATAGATTTTTCTCCCAAGATAAGGAGAACATTTTCATCTCTGAAGCTATAGGGTAAGTTGATTTGGAGAATGAATGATTGAAGGTGCTAGAGAGATAGAATAGTTGAAGGAGAAAGGGCTCAAAGAAATAAGGAGGCAATAAGGCCATGGATACTTCTCCATCAATACCTCATTCTGTCTAAAGCAGGTTCAAGTTTTCACACAAGCAAAATGTTTCATGGGCCAACTGGCTTTTGGCTAATCCCACCTCTTCTCTGCTGTATGATATAAATATCCTACCATTAGGATAGCTTTTAAAAATAACACATTGACCTTTCATTAGTTTACATTTTTCCCCCCCACAGACATGTCTTCCTTAAGACAATCGCTCATTTTTTAAAGGAAACTTTTGTAAAAACATCATAGGTGTATTTTTACATTAAGTAAGGATTTCCTCATTTTAAAATATTTTTAGTGTGAATGATCTGCTTTCCTTTGTGTATAGAGCATACTACCAATCTGTCACCAACAGGGCAGATTCTGTAAATTGATCCTTTAGTATGAACTGTCTGTGCTTTCACATTGCATTCTAGACTAACAACTTTAGGCGAATACAGTGGTGCTGGCACTTAATAAATCTGCTTGGCACATAGAGGAAGTCATTTGGCATTGTTGGCTTCATTCACAATCAATTAAGTACTGTGAATCAAGGTTTTAGCTAGCTAAATTGCTGTCGTTGCTCTCGTTAAAATATTAAAAAGGAAAAATCTGTTTTGCTTTCAGCCTTCATTGGGTAGGCTTGAGCTATCTCCTTTGAAATCTACACTTCCTACTTCAAGACTGAGTATTCAGAGTCTCACTTTACGCACACAAGTGCACTGAAAGGAAATGCTATGAATTGCCATGGATTTGTAGGCAGAACCATGTACAGCCTCTTCCAAACAGACAGAGCCATTTAAATAAAGAGAACCATGGGTTTCCTCTGATTGCTATGGAAAACACATTATAGGTAGGGCTGCTTCTATTGTTGTTCAATTCTATTCTTGCAAACAAAAGCTGTGTCTATTCATTTTTTTGAATAAACTCTGGTATTTTACAAAGAAATGAATCCTTTGGCTTGGGTCATATAAGACTTTCTTGGTGTGTAGGGAAAGATACACTTACTGAGGTGTTTTATTACTCCAAGGTTGGAATTAATCTGTCCCTGTTTTATGCTTCCTTCGCACGTTGTAAGTGCCTCTCTTACAGCACTTATCACCATCTGCCTCCATTCAGAATCGTTAATGTATATTTTTAGATTATGAGCTCCCAAAGGGCAAGGGCCATGCCTTTTTAATTTTATATCTCCCTGAAGGCTATATGCAGTGACTTGGCATTTAGTTGGTGGTAAATAAATGTTTATTAAATTGACTGAGTAGGTGGCATATAGTTAGAAATAGACTGTTGTTCTTTGAAAAGAATGTCTTGCTCTAAAATCTTGGTTGCCAGAAAAATTTGAAAAAAACAAACAGGCCAAAATATTATGGGGGACTTTAGTAGAGCAAATGCACTCTCTTATCCAGTTTCTTTAGTGTCCTATTTTAATATGCATTAACATATGCTGTTTGTATGTTATATTAGGGTTTTCCAGTGAAACAGAGCCAACAGGAGATAGATAGATAGATAGGTAGATAGATAGATAGATAGATAGATAGATAGATAGATAGATAGATAATTTGTCGTGAGGGATTGGCTCACATAATTATGGAGGAAGAGTCCCACAATCTGCCAGCTGGAGGCCCAGGAAAACTGGTGGTGCAGTTCTAGTCCAAATATGAAGAACTTAGAAGTAGGGAAGCCAATAGTAGAAGTTCCAGTCTGAGTCTAAAGACCGATAATCAGAAGTGCTAGTGTTCAAGGACAGGGGACGATGAGGCGCAGCATGAGAAGAGAGAAAATTTGTGCTTCCTTCACCTTTTTGTTCTATTCAGGCCCTCAGTGGATTAGGTGATGTGCACCCACACTGGTGAGGGCAATCTTCTTCACTCAGTGTACTGATTCCAATCTAATATTGTCTGAAGACACCCTCACAGACACACTCAGATATAATATCTTACCAGCTATCAGGGAATCGCTTAGCCCAGTCAAGTTGACACATAAAATTAACCATCACATGTGTATGTAGCGTAGCATTAAGACTTAGACTTTGGAGTCAGCCAACCCTGAAATCTAATCCTTTTTACCCTTTTCTCCGCTATCTGATCCCATATGATTTACCTAACTTCTGTTCATAACAATTTCCTAACTGAAATGGGAACAATAGTATCAGCGTCATAGAGTTCTTGTGAGGCTCAAATAGGCTATGTATGGAAATGAGCTAGCATGTTCTGGGAGCTAAATAAACAGTGTCACCTTCTGTTTCTTTTTCTTCTTTTCCTTTAAATTTTTGATAAATTATGATATTTATGTGTAGGATGGTTTTTTTCAGTAATGATTCATTGAACACTGACTGTGCCAGTGGCTATGCTAACCACTGGAAGCACAGAGATAATTAAGACATGTCTAGCAATACTCACAGTCAAATGTTGAATAGTGGAGAAGATATCATCAATGTAATGTTGTGTTATAATAGAGATGTATTTTGGATACTAGAAGAATGGAGAGGATGAAACCCCACCCCATTCTATGGTCTCAGAAAAGACTTCCTGGAGATGGTGATGTCTGAGCTTATATTAGACACATGAGTAAAATTACTTAGGTGAGGAGAAGTGAGAAGGACATTCCAGGGAGAGGGAATAGTGTGAACCAAGGCAGAATAAGCATAAATCATGCTTTGTGTTGTGAACTACTAGAATATAAAGTTGGAGAGATGACAGAAGAAGGGGTAGGTAGGGGACAGTTTATGGGAATCTTGACTAGCTCCGCTAAGGAGCTTTGGCGCTGCACTGTAGGCCAATGATTTTTTATTTATCTTAAACAAAAGATATGTGTGTGTGTATAGATAGATGATAGATGATAGATAGATAGATAGAAATAGATATAGTTATATATATATATAGATAGATAGATAGATAGATAGATAGAGATATATAGACGTAGATATAAATACAGATATAGATATAGGTATATTCAAACAGAAGCCTAAAAGGGAATCGTATGGATTAAGAGTAGAGAGTAAGATACCTCATATTTACCAATTTACCTATCTAGGATTTACCAATTTCTCCTTCTTCCTTACAGGGACCATTGAAGCAGTTCCAAGGAAACCTCAAGATTTCAGGAACCTAGTTTGAAAACCAGTGCTGCAGAGGATGAAGTATGGCTGGAAAGATTTAAGCAGATTTTAGAATGAAATGGAAGTGGAAATAGTAGTCCTTTGGACACTGAACTTGAGTTTTGAACTCTGCACTATACCTCTACTTGCTATCAAATGTCACACCTCAGTTATTGTGGGGTCTTTTAAGGTCAAAGTCTTTGTAAATGAAGAAGAGTGTTATTTACATAGGTCTGGATGCCAGATGATTTGGTTGACTGGAGTTGTTTATCTGACTCCTATTTTAGATCACATTGCTAAGTTCTGTGCCAGGTTTTGAAACTACTGCATAAACTGTGTACCTACCTTCAGGGATCTCACAATTTAGAGAAGGTGACAGGAAGTAAATTAGATAATTTAGTAATTAGAAAAAAATAGATAAATTAGTAATTATTATGTTATAGTACAGTCGTTCCTCAATATCCACAGGAGGACTGGTTTCAGGACTTCTCAGGTAACGAAATCTGCGGATGCTCAAGTCCCTTACATAAAATGGTATAGTATTTGCATATAACCTAAACACAACCTCCTGAATACTTTAAATCATGTTTAGATTACTTATAATCCCTCATACAATGTAAATGCTATGTAAATGGTTGTTATACTTTATTGTTTAGGGAATAATGATGAGAAAAAAAGTTCTGTATATATTCCATGCACATGCAACACCTTAGGCCTAACTCTTAATACATAGTGCATGTCAGAAACAATGTGACATTTTTTCCCCCAAATATTTTTAATCCACAGCTTGTTGAATCTGTAGATATGGAGGGCTGATTATAATTGATATAAAAATGCCATAGTGGGGAAATGTGCATAGTGGGGAAATCCTTCTAAGAGGAGTTGATAGTGGAGTGGAACCTGAAACTGATAGAAATTAGTCAGGGAGATGTGGGGAGAAGACTAGTATGGGCAAATAAATAGCAGACCAAGAGAACAGCAGGGGCAGAAACACTTACAAGCAGGGCATGTTTGGAGGACCTGAAGTGCATCATTATGGTATGAAGATTGCACCAGATGTGTGGGTCAGGGTTCAGTCAGGGAGTATTGTGGAAAAGGAATTTATCATAAGAATGAGACCTTATGCAGTTATAGGAGTTGGAGAGGTAAAGGTCCAAAAAGGGCAGTTGAAGGACCAGAAAGCAGACTTAAAGTGGAGCTGTTAAACTCTATGAGAACCAAGCAGTTTCTGGAGTAGAGCTGCAAAGAAAGGCTGGTATAAAAGCCTATGGACGTTGATTCATCTCTGTGGCTACCACCCCTGTGAATTTTCAGTAAAGTGGCTGCTTGTCAGCCTGAGGCCTCTGTCACTTAGTGTGGTTGGCAATCAGGAAGTAAAGCTAGAAGTGAAATGTAAAGAGATCAAACTAGAGATTTCTAGCATGCATATGTCTGTCTCTCATTACCTCTAAAGAACAATGACCTTCACAGCATAATAGTGGTTGCTTCATTTCTGCCTCCCAAATCTCTCATGATCTTACTTTTGGTCAATTCTAACCTGGAATTCTATAGGAAAGGGGATTCTAGAGAAACAGTCCCAGTGTAACCAAGCTGATAAATGTGCATCTAGCACATCAGCATTATCTTGAAAAATTGATAAGCACCTGATCAAAAAAAGCCTTGTTTCTTAAGTGAAAGAATTTGATTTTTATCCTGAAGACATTTAATTTTCATTTATAGCTTTAATCAAAAGTGATATGAGGAGAGTTGCATTTAGACTGTGAAAGATGGATTGTCAAGGCCAAGGGTTGAAGATGGGGAAGTCATATCTCAAAGCAAGGATGCTATTGTTCTTATCCAAATAAGAGAAGATGAGAACCCCATGTAAAGCAGTAGTGGTCAGGAAGACAGAGGAAGTTGAAATTTGGGAGATGGTATAGATAATGATGGGATGCATTACACTGGGAATTCAGTAGGAGATGCTGGTTCATAAAGAGGAGAGTAGAAGAGGTTCATTTTGGACATAATGAGTTTGAGATATCTGGAGAATGACCATGTAGAGTGGAGTAAGTCGTAGGCAGTTAGAAACTTAGGTATAGAACTTGGAAAGAAGATATGGGATAAAGATACAGATTTATTAGTTGTCAGCATAGAGGTGGTGGTTGAAATAATAAATGGCATTAGCCATGGAGACTGCATAGCATGAGAACACCCAAGGCAACACCAACGTTTAAAGAGAACACAGGGGAAGGGGAGTCAGCAGACAGGAAAGAAATAGGTGGGGAGCTGGGAATAGAAGTAAGAATCTGGTCTGCTGAAAACCGATACAGAATATTTCCAAGTGGAGGGAAGGTTTATTGTGTTGAACTCAACATGCTGACAATGTTAGAAAACTATTGAGAAATATATATTTATTTTTCAGTAAAGCGATGGAGGTAGAGCATGGTTTCAGGATGAGAGAGTTAGGAGAGTTATGCAAATTATTTCATCTAGAATTTTGGCCATAAATTAGAGAGAGGTAAATAGTGTTCAGGAAATGTGTTTTGGGGATGTGTGTGTATGTGTGTATCAGTGTGTATGTGTTGGTTTTCATTCCTTAAATGGGAGACTTCAGTGTGCAAAAATGCAATGGTAAGAAATAAATTTGAAGTTGTTTTTCAGTGACTTAAAAAGGTATCTTGTCACTACGGTATATGGTCCTTAGTTTTGTGTGTTGTTTATTCTATGTGTATGATCTGTGCAGCTGAACCAAAATGTAAGGGATGTGGCAGTGATGCTAACAGGCTGACTGGATTCAAATGTGTCATTAATGACTGTCTCCTTTTACACACAGACCAGGTAAAATAGGAAAGCTAGTTTCCAGAAGTTAAATGCGTATCTGCAATTGGTCCAAGTCTTTCTGTGGCACAGAAGAGTAGAGTGCTGAAGTGCTTTACAAACCTTTATTTGGTAGAAGCCTTCAGGCTACATTAGCATCAAATTTTCAACCCCTTAAGGTTGAATGTGCTTTTTGATTTGATTCTTTGGTATGGATGATAATCAAAGGTAATTTTACCTGAATGTTAAAAACATGGAAACGAGCCAAGACACCAAATATTTTCCCACTTAGGTCTTACAGAACACGAGTTTTTTTGTTTTTTTTGTTTTTTACCAATTACTAGTTACACTTCGAAATCTGTTGTCCATGTTGACAATGGTTAGTCCATCGGCAGATCTACATTCTCTAAAATCTCAAATCTGAATAGAGGTATGTTGTGCTGATTGTCCCATATGCACACGTGCAGAAAAAGCTCTCTTTAATCAAGCATGACTTTTATTCCCACTAAGCCTGGCAGTGTTTCATTTGATCTCTACTTGCAGCACATTATATTAGAGAATTATCATCTGTATTGTTTTGTACAGTTCCCACGTAAAGAATCACTCATAACTATCATGAAACCAAGTTCTTTGCTCATACATATTATCTTATGGGAGAGCCACTCAAATCCTATTACAGCTAATTCCAGGGGATGCTCCTTTTGTCATGTTGAAAATAGACATATTTTTTGAGATTTTTTTCTATCCCCAGGTTTCTGGATTAACCTCCAATATAATTACTTGAGCCAAAATCTGTTTATATAATACCAGGCTAAATCCTATCCCAACAAATACCAAGTCAGCTAAAAAATCTCTGCATATCTGAACTACAGCCAAGAGTTCATCTATTTCAAGGAAAAATTTGTTTGAAAAGCCACAGCTAATGAACTACTTCTTTCTCAATGACCTAAATAGGATTTCTTAACCTTCTTCAGACTATTCGGTAAACAAACTTACTCTACAAGAATATGCTTTCCTTTATCTGAATCCCAAATATAATGTTGATGCTTGGCCTGATGTTGGTTAATTGAAACTAATTACATTTCCAGAGTAATCCCAGCATCTGGAGTCAGTCAGCCTGTAAAGTAAAACTGAACTGAAGAATGGTGTTGTCTCTGCCTTTCTCCAGCTGCTGCTGGAAAGGAAAGATAGGTGGTATAAGTACTTTTAAGTCAAAGAATCCAATTCCATTCATTTATTTTATTTTAATTCTTCTGTAAGTAGCAAGTATCACCCTGCCCGTTATTGTTAAGCAGAGCGACCATGTTTAGGCTAAAGAAAACAATCTTGAAAACATGAATGAAAAGAACACAGAGATCATGTGTTGCTTTTTACTAAATTGAGTATTGTGCTGATCCCCACTTGCATACATATTTGTGCCTGGGATGTTGTCTCATGTGGTTGTAGTTCTAAAGCTATAACCACCACAGTTTGCATTCTAGGAAGAAGATTTAGGATTTTTAGTCATGAATTCTGCTTAACAATGTCTTTTTAAAAAAATGTATTGGGGTGTCATTGGTTAATAAAATTACATAGGTTTCAAGTGTATGATTCTATAATACATCATCTATATATATTGCATTGTGTGTTCACCGCCCAGAGTCAATTCTCCTTCCATCACCATATATTTGACCTCCTTTTACCCTCTTCTACTACTCTCCTCCCCTTTTAACCTCTGGTAACCAGTAAACTGTTATCTGTGTCTGTGAATTTTTGTTTGTTTTTTTGTCTTTAACAATGTCTTAATGAAGAGATCCAGAAAGGATTTTTTAAATTAACTGATTTTAAAATCACAGGTTGTTTTCATTAACTTCCAAAAGGCTGAAGATAATTTTTTTTTGTGCTCTTAATTACTGATGATTTTCATGAGTTCATTGTACAAAGAAAGAACTTTGTCAGAGACACAGAGTCGTTTTGCCATCTTGACAGTATGCTGACAAGTCATAGAAAATAGTAGTCCTTGTGATGGGGCTGTGTTCATTCTGAGACTAGCTGATGTGGTATTGGTCTTCAAACCACTCTAAACACCTAAAGTACAAGGTAAAAGCACTGCCAACAATGAATAAGTGAATGAATGAGTGAAGTAATTATTATGCCATGCTATGCTATATCTGAGTATGCTAGTACCGAGAAACTTTGAGACCTCTAGGAACATAATGACTTCTGGTAAATTTTCTCCATCCACTCATACATATGATTGGAACTTCTAGTAATCTACAGAGAAAAGCAGAGAACCAGGAAGAAGGAAGACAAAGGCTGGAAAAGAGACTTAATCAGAAAGAAAATTTGTTTTGAGGATTGTTCCAGTAGAGGCACAACTTAAGATACAGGAAAAAAGTAAGAGGGGATGTTATCTGGAATATAGGTTCATTTATAATGCTCGTGGGAAATCTGAGATGAGTATATCATTAAGAGAAGGGATTAGTAGGTATTGGTATGGACAGGTAATTTGGGAAATGACAATTTTTTTGGGGGGGTGGTTAATTGTACTAGTAAGTGTTTTAACCATCGGAGTGCCGTTTGTATTGGTGAATATTCGTGTATACAGAGAGGGCATCAAAGTCTTTACTAACACATATTCTGTTATCCAGCTATAAAATACGTGCTGCTTGTATGGATATTGTCATTTTGAAACTTAGGGAAGAAGTTCAAACTGTACTTAAGAAGCTTTACTTGGCCTGTGTGAATCAGAAAGGGGGCGTGAAAAAAATGTATGTGCGTTTCTACTGGGCTCTTCTTGCAGGAGAATGAACTGCAGGAGCTACATGCAATGAAGGAGTTACAAGATAGCAGGAGTCATTTGGCAGAGGAGAGGGGTCTGAAACACAATTTTACCTGAGAATTGGGACTTTCCAAGTCTCATGCTAGTTTACCCTTCTAGATTTTTGAAGGAGATTGATTTTACTACATTTTCCAAGCTGCCCACCAAGAGATTTCACTGCAATTCTGGTGTGGCTATTAATAAACTGGAGGTTCATGGGCAATAGCAGTCCCCCTATGCACATAGGTTCATTCATTCATTAGTCCATCCATCCATTCATTCAATAGTATTTAATGAAGACTGTTAGGTACTACGTAGTATGTGCTCTGGGTGCCACTTGGTAGAAAGACAATGCTCCAGGAGTGGACAAAAACCATTGGGACCACATGTTTTGATTCTCTGCCCTCCTTAATCAGCTTTAAAGCCCAAATTCAGTCCAACAATTTCTGTACTACTCCTCAGGGTTGTAGGAAATTGCATCTGCCAGAATGAAACAAGAGTCTTTTATACTCCTAGCTGTTTCATCACTTCAGTCCTTGGAACTGGTGTATTTTTCTCTTATCTGCAAGTTTGGGTCTGCTCTAGGTCTGGGCTTCCTCATCTAAGAGAATTTTGAAAAGCCCCAGCCCTGTGACAGAGATAGTATGCATATATGTGCATCAAATCAGTTGTTTGTTGTTGTTGTTGATAGCCTCTGACCTGCTTCCTACTTCAACCTGACTCAACCTTTCACTCTTCCTTTTGATCAGTCTCATGTTTTGTACCTCAGTTTCTGAGAATAGCTGCTGGTTTCATTTCCTTGTGCTTCCCTCTGGGACCAGCATTCTGCCTTGTTCTTGTTTGTCTATAGCCCTTGAGTTTCACATCAGAACATCGGTGCACAGTAGGGACCCAGACATCTGCTCTCAGACTTCCTTGGGGCTGCCTATCTCCCTCACTGAAGCCTCACTGATTGCCTGCTCCTTGGTTTGCAGGAGCCAAATATGGTTATCTGCCATTACCCTCACTAGGCCCGGCCCGCCCTGCCTACCTGTTGGAGCTCATCACCAAATCCTCTGCTGAAACCTTTTCTAGTTACTCGTGGATATGACTGTGATTTCCCTGTAGATTATGTGTCTCTGGGTCCAGAATCTTCCAATGGTGGCCTTTTCTTTTGTGGCTTGAGCTCTGCTTCTTGAAGTGATGTGGATTGGAATCGCAGGTGGAGATAGTGGAAGGAGGGCTAGAGAACTGGTGGAAACACAGTGCTGGATATTGGTCAGGCTTTGTGAAAATAAAAGCTCCTCATAAATATTACCTCCAGAAAATGTTAACGAATCCAGCCTCTCCCCTGGCCTCCACTCAAAGAAAGCTGGGCTTAAGCGAGAGCCATTCAAACCCCTCTTTTCTCAACAAGTGAAACACAGCCACATGGTCATAGCCTGGACCAAGCCATGCCCTGCTCCTTCTGTGTGGGTGACTATAGCTTATGCCACACTTCTCAGGCTGTTTAGTGAGCCTGGTGGCAAGGAGCCTTGTGACAGCAAGTGTTGGCCCACAAAGTTTCTGAGGGCATTTTCCACGTCCAAATTTCACACAGCATGAATGTCGCCAATGCCACTATCCGTTTGATTCAACTACTCTTACACATTAACATTTTACTCTCAAGTGCACTTGGTTCTGATATCTTTCCACCAATTGTTAGAAGCCAGTGGAAAACTACAGTATGTGCTTTTGGAGTTATTTTCTATGCTTCGTTCTCTCCTTTCTTAGACTTCAAACCTTGAGAAGAGGGATTAGACATACTCCTGTGTAAATATCCAGGGCTTAGAAGATTGAGACTACCCAATTAATATTGACTGTGGATGCTTTTTTACATATTATACTTAAATAATATTTTGTTTATTAAAATTGGGGTCTGTTTTTATCAATTTCTGCCTAAAAATTATAAAATATTTTATGCATACAATATAAGTATTAGAAATAATGCAATTATTTAAAAGTTTAAATAGTAAAATTAAGATTGCCATTCAGCTTATAAAATTGAGCATAGCCATTTTCTCCTAAGCTCTATTGAGTGCCTTCCTAGAACATATCTTTTTGGCTCTCCCAAGACATAGCTATTCTCCTAAATTTTGTCTTTATCATTCTTCTGTTCGTCATTATATTTTTATCATCTATACACATATAGGTGATACATATGTTACCATAAGACACATGGTAAAGTGATGTAAGGTGATACATACTGTAAATAATGTATTGTAAGTATTGTTTTTTTAAGTATATAAATGGGGTTATGCATTCTTCTGTGACTTACATTTTTTTCTCCCAACATACGAGTAGTGCTTAAATGTTATTCCAACAAAAGAGAATAATGCAGTTCTTTCATTTTCACCACTGCATAATATTCCATTGTTTAAATAGCAGAACACTTATTTATCTATTCTGTTGATAGACACGCTTAGATTGTTCCTCTCTTATCCGCTTCTCTTTTCTTCTCCTTTTTTTTTTCTGTTGAACACAAGACTCGAGGGATTACATGTGAAAATTCTGGGTCAGCGTGAATGTGACCTGCAATTGAGCAGCTGATGTGATTTAGCAGTGACTGCTAAACCGTTTTACAGAGTGTTTGTACCAGGTCACAATGCAGTCCTCAGTACTTTAATGCTTCCTGGCTTCCAGTGTTCCATGAATTTATCAATTCTTGGTATTCTTAGAATTTTAAATCTTTGCCAATCTAGTGGCTTTAAAAAGATATTTCACTTTGGTTTTCCTTTGCATTTCTATGATTACATGAATTTGACTTAATGAATCATCTATGTGTTTGCTCATTTATGATGCTCCTGTTTAGGAATTTCTTCTTGTTCTTTTCCCTTTTTTCATTTTCTTATTGATATTTTGAATTTAGTAAAATTGGGATACAGATTTTTTTGTCAGTTATGTATTTTGCAAATATCTTTTCCTGGTTTATGCCTTCTTATATCACCTTTGTTATGATATATTTTAATAAACAAAATTCTCTATTTGAATGGAATTTTGTGATTAGTTATAAATGCTTGATTGCTATGTGTCTTATCAAGTTGAAATCCTAACCAATGCAATTAAATAAATAGTCTTTTGAGAAGTATGTCAAGGGTATTAGTATTGTGTTCCTAGGACAAACTTATTATGGGTATTAATCTATGACTTTGGGAAGGGAAACAAGAGTCTGTGGATACACATGTACACATGTGCACACATATATATGTATAACAGTCTCCATCATGTTTAGAAAAATTGTGGTGTAACTATTAATAATGGAGTGAAATATTGATATGCCTGTAAGTTAATATGTGAAACACATCCTCTAGGATGATGTAATATACAGATTAATTTATTCCTTTATTTTGTAAAGCCATAAAAGTGTCTGGCTATAAGCATATCTAACCTGGCCCAGGTGTTTTCATTATTAGAAGCTGGAAGACTTCTTACCTTTGTTAACTATGGCCTATGAATCCGTTTCTGTTTTTATTCCTAGTAAAAGTCAAAATTATTGATTTTTTCAAAGGTGATCAATTGAGCTTCCTTAGGCCAAATCTGAAGGGTTTCTGAGGAGAAATTTTGAGTTTCAATCATTTGTTTTTCTACCTAGAGATTCTCTGAAATAATAAACTTCTCAAAATATCTTTCTACTCAGTGGATCATTTGTTTTAAAACAAACAAACAAACAAACAAAAACAAACAAACAAACAAACAAAACCCCAAATAAGACAAAAGGCCTCTCTTCTTCCAGAGACACATGAGGGTTGAAAAACCTAATTGTAGTTTAAATTATTCATTCATAGTTAGACATGAATTGAATTCCTCCCATATGGGAGACACTCTGCTAGGCACCCCTTTCTGCCTGCTGGAAACTCCAAAGGACAAGGGGAGAGTCCCAACTAAAGGCCGGTAAGCGTGATCCTCTCCCACTACTTCCTTTGTGCTCATGGTCCTCAGCTCTGTCGGACTCAACACTCCTTTTCATATTTTTGAAAATATGAGTATTTTTGTTATACCCCTTTATTCTCCGGATATGAAAATCATAGATAATATAACCCTATTTACCTAACTCCTCAAAACTGCATATAGTATCCTGACAGCAGTATTAAAAAAAGAAGCAAAAAAGAGTAATTTAAAATAAAATATTACATATGTCAATATTTAAAACCTCTAATGAAGGATGTGGTGCAGACCGAACCAAGGGGACACATCACAGGCAGCCTGTCCTGGATGCCTAAATCTGAAACTCTCAAGGCTTTCTACGAACCATAAATAACTGAAAGCACCTTCTCTCACATCCTAGTTTCCTCTTCAAAGTCAAAATGCTTCCATGCTAGTGTCCTGCCAATAGGCTTAGCCCAAAATTTGTACGCACAAGAGTCAGTGTTCGCAGACTGCAGCGTCCCTCCTTCTCTTTTTTGCTTTTATTACTTGCTTGAACCTGTCAGCTTACTCTCCTATATTTGAGAAAGAATCCAATTTTCAGTGGGCCAATTAACTATGATAACATCTCTGAATTATTCTTTGACAATATGAGTATGTTCAGTAACCACCACAATAGAATAAATAATGAACTAGTCAGGTGCTTGCACATATTTATAATGAATAGGTTTTAAGACTTAAAAATAAACAAATTAAAAAAGCCTTTTCCTTACAATGATCATTTGAAGCCAGTGAAATGTAAGTGTATTTATGTGTATGTGTACAGTTTCTGTAAAAACACCTGTAAATACAGAATGACTTAGGTACATACAGTATGTTAACAATGAAAACGACACAATGCTTTGCCAAGATGGCCATGAGATTTGGAAGAGATGAGCAAGCGTTGGAGACATTATAAACATATTTCTGTTATTTATGTGGTATAAAATTCAGTTTATATGAAAACCACACAAAAGTAATTTTTGTTTAAATAAAAAGCTAAAGTAATTATAAATAGGGTTATCAACCATTTTAGCATACATTATACATTGTACCTATTTATAATAATTATAAAAAGGGTTATCACCCATGATCATACATCAATATGCAGCCGCACCTTTGAAACTAGTGCAGAGCATAGAATAGTCCTCTATTAGGCTTGACTGTTCTGCACATTGAAGACCATCTAGGATCCCTGCCCCTGCCCGATAGGGTCAACAGTGCTCCACAATCATTGCAACAACGTAAAATATCTCTACAAATTCCCAAAACACCCCCTAAGTGTGACATGGCTCCCATGGAGAATTGCTACCCTGTGCATTAGTTCGCACCCTGCCCTTAGCATCCTATGAATCAATAGCTCTAACCCAGTGCTTCTTGGCCCCTAGGTCACCAAGGACTTGCCAGAGAGCTTCAGGTATCCAGGCTCAGCAGTTCTCCCTGGTGACTCCCTGAGGCTATCCCCTAGGCACTAGCCCCAACCTTTCCAAGAAATAAACACCACTGAATGTAGGTCTGTTAAAAGCAGCTTTCCTAAGAATTCTCTGTATTGTTTGTGGTTGCCTAAGGAAACAAATTCAAAGAATATCAGAGTGTAACATTCCTGACCCCCCAGGCTTTCTTTGATGAATCCTGAAGCAGGAGGAGAATGTATATTCCTTCAGCTCCAAAAGAGGTTCTTCCTCTCTAGATTGCCAGGGCCTCTGGTTTTTAAAGCCTCTTTCCAACAACAGCCCCTCAGGGCTTGTACAGCCTGAAGTTTATAAATCTGGAGGTCTTCTTTAAGAAAAACAACATAAAACGTACCAACACAAAATAAACATTTATGAAGAATAATAATAGTAATAATAAAGAAACCACAATAAAGTACAAAAGCTGAAAAGGTGACAAATACTACAAAAATCACAAAATGCAGAAAAATAGCACACCATTTTTTATCAATCAAACGTTTGACGCACCTCTGTAACACATTTTACCTACATTTTGGCTGCATGACCTTTGACAATTTTGTAATATAATTTTCTACAGAGAAAAAATGATTATGTCATTTCTAGGTTTGTTTTAAAAATTGTATTTGATTATTGGAAACTTGTAAAAGTTTTTTTTTAATTTAATTTCTACGGCTCTATTGGTGTTGTCATGTAAATTGATGGAATTGTTAAATTTAGAAAAAACTGTTTTATTTGAGCTGTAAGGTTTCAGAGCATTACAAGTTTCTATGTACCATGAGTATCCTTAAATTATGTTTGATTTGACAACTCTCCTTAAGCAGTTGCCTTTGGTGGCCTAATAGTATTGCCATATTATGAATTTGTATTTGTCAGTGACAGTATTTCATGTTAAATCAACAAGAGCTTAATAAGAATTTGTAGAAATAGTGGATCAGACCATTTCAGGCCACGGAAAGAGCGTGTACAAGAAGACCTATATGGAAAGTATATAGGCAATTATAGCATATTCATGGTGTGTACAAAGAAGAGACAATCAGCAGTAAGGTTAGATAAGGGTGTTGGGGCCAGGTAAAGAAATGTGATCTGGTGCCAAATGTTGGTAAGTGGCTAAGGCTCACTTCTTTTCCCTTTAGGTTCAGGAATCAAATACCTATTGATGGATCACTAAGCATACAAAGGACCTTAGAGCATAGCGGTGTGAATTAGCATTGGATTCAGAGGATGGTCAATCTGAATTCGATCTCTTACACTTAGTAGGTGGACAATCATTTTAGCAGTAACGGTGGACAATCATTTTAGCAGTAACATACAAAATGATACAGGAAGTGACTATAAGCTACATACATATATCCTATACACCCACATTAATGTATCTCAGATGTAATCCATATTTAGCCAGTTTCCAAAAGTGCCAGCAACTACTTCAATGCCACCACACACCAGGGAAAATACAATGGAGGAGTAGGTAAGATAGAAATATACAGCAGTTTTCTAAATTTCACAAAGTGTATGACTATGTGCAGATATTCCTAGGACCTTTTCCCCAAGTCTTGGAGGGAGCCTATGACAACGAGGAGCCCTACAGTTTAAGCTTTTTAAGTTCAGGTTGAATCTGCCTCCCTTAAAGGGCACAGGAACACATCTGCAAATTGAATCCTAGGGCCAGGACAGATAGATATCCCAGTGCTCCCCCCAAACAATGCAAAATAGCTCTAATTACAACCCTAGGCTACCTATAAATACTGACACCCTCCTTGCACAGTGCCAGGCTGACCTAGAAAGCCACAAATAGACTGTCTCTGATGGGTGTGCCAACTGGATGTCAAGGATGATTAGTGAGAAAGGAAAGAATCCCTCCTTCCCCTACTGACTTCAGGGCCACGCAGAGCAGAGTGTGACAGAGGTCTGGAAAGCAGCTGCCACATGGTCCGGAAGGTGCGCATCCCTGTAGAATTACAATTATCTCCTTCACATTGAAAGGTTGCCCACCTGTGCCTTTATATACTTCTCTGCCTTCTGCACAGTTTTCCAATTTTTCTTCCACATAGATTTGTTCATATTGGAGGGCTTGTTTCTAAGACTTTCATTTTACTCCTCAGTTTTGTTATTAAACTTTTGGCATAGCAATCTAGGGTGGCAGAGAGGAGACATAGCCTTGCCTCTATTTAGTATTTGTTGGTTTGTTTTTAACTTGCTAAGCATGTAATTCTGTGGGATGCATTTGGATCTAAAGCACTAGATGGGAAGCAAATTTCCAAGGGGAACGGGTAGAGACAGAGTCACACTTTTGTTAGCTGTGTGTTCCTCAGGCAAATTATCTTGGGGCTTTAGTTTCTCTTTCTAAATGTTGAGAAAATAAGATCTTCCTCTCTCTGACTCTGCAAAACAGATAATGGAGATCAAATTAGGTGGTACATGTAAAAGTACTTTCCAAAGTGTCACTGCTCATGTGGTTAGGTACTATTTCACCCTCTGCTTTGGCACCTTTGTGTTCTGTCACTCAGTGAGAGACTCTTGCATGGTGTCACTATTGAGTACCCAGAGAAATAATGTCTCAGTAGGAGTTCAGTTAATGACTAAATGTCTCCACTATATTGATTAGAATGTTCTCTTTTTCTAATGGATTTTGAGTAAGGAAAACATAATTTGGAAAATAAGGTATCAAGTCAGGTAACAAGAATTAAATGTAAGCAGAGAATCACATGGTGCTATGAAGCATGAAAGGCTATGATGTGTTTAACTGAAGTAAATAGAACATGAAAAAATGCAACAAATATTTATTTAATGTGTGTTGTGTGCTGGACACTGTTCTTGGTTCTTGGAATGAATCATTGAACAAGACAGTCAAAGACCCCTATCCTGTGGAGCTTGCATTCTAATGATTTAGAGTAGTTGAGAACGGCAATGCTATGGCAGATTTGTACAGAATCTTGAAAATGTTATCAAAACATTTAGGAGGAAAATGAAAAAAGAAAAAATTATGGATTTGGCTTAGCTGTGGATATAATTGTAATTTTACAATTTCTTTGTAAAACAAGCTTGGGTTGGGGGTAGTCTTTTTGGAAGGATGTGTCAATTGACTGATCTTAACTACAGTTTGCATAGAAAGTTAGCAGACTGTTTTAACTTAGATTTCATATTTGTTTAACATGACTTTGGGGAAGAGGTGATTGAGGTGTGAATTCTAAAGCCCCATCTCTGCTATCAAGCTTCTCTTCATTTCTATTTCTGAGCTAATTATTTCAGGCCAAAGTGAGTTTATTGAATCACTAAATTGCTGATGTAATTTACTGATTTATTCATTCATTCAATTCATTCAAAATCTAATGAACATCTACAATATACTGGTTATTATGCTACATGGTAATGATACAACATAATATGGAGGGAAAAAAAGGACTAAATGTCTGCCTTTAGAAAATTTATAGTTAATAATTACACTTTTGGGTAATTATGACCCCTGCCATAATGTGAAGGTCATTAATAGAGGAAAGCATTCTCTCTCACTGTATTAGTGAGTAAAATATAAATCATTTTAGATGCTATTAGCAGGAACTACTTCTCTATGTAAATGATTCATTCCTACCTGAATATTTAGATTGCACCTTCAGTACTGCTTGGACAATTCAGTTATACTTGGGGGGTATATTTAGATATTAAAATGTGTAGACCATTTCACCTACCACAAGATAAATGTTTTAAAAAAATAAAATCCCGGGCGGCTGAGTGGCGCGATGGTTAAGAACTGGCTTGGGACGCCAGAGGGCCCCGGTTCGGATCCCACATATGAGGGCCAGTGACACTGCCCTCTACAGCTAAGATGCTGAACAACAGCTCAACCTGGAGCTGGGCTGCCATGAGTCACCAGCGACAGCGTAGGCTGCAGCCCCTGTGGCAGTGGATTGCCATGGGCTACCGTGTGTAGCCAGCAGCCAGCGTGAGCGGCCATCCAGAAGCCGGCAACTGATTTGCCTCGCCCGGGAAGAGTGCGATGATGGTGCCAACTTGGGCCAGTGAAGCAACATCCTCCACAACTAGACTGAAGAACAAAAGGACAGCAACTTGTCTGTTCCCCTTCCCCAGATTCCCCAGCGCTGTTCCCATCCCCCAATTCCCCAATAAAAATCTTAAAAAACCCCCCAAAAAACCCAGCATGTCAGCATAAGCTGCCCATTGATGAGTAAGATCTCTAAAGACAGAAGATGATAGAGAAAATAAGAATAAATAAACAAGAGTAATGGCTTACTGAAAGTCTCCTAAAACTTATGCTGTGATAGATCGACAAATTTAGTATTTTGATCAAGTTATCATATAAAGGGAGAATAAGGAGAAAAGTATCAAAGTGCTAACTAGAGAATCACCTTAATATGTACCTTACAGCATAATGCTGGTATTACATGGAGGTAGATAGGTTTTAATGCACCTAGAATAAGCCTCAGTAACTTCAGATCTCTTCTTTGGGCTGAAAATTTGGTTGCTGAAAACTTTTTCTTTTTTTTTTCCCTATCTATTTTTTCTGCTTATCAAGTTTTCTTTTTTCTCCTTGGAACTGCTTCTAAACTTTTTTGAATGAAAGGAACTTGCTTGATTATCAATATTTTTTACAGTCCCTCACCATCTTGCTGTTAGTTCAACTATTAGCATTAGTTAATAATAAAAAAAAATGTAACAATAGATATGCTTTTAGAAAACATTTATAATAAATGTATATATTTATTAGTGTCAGTATACATTTGGAAAATACATTTATGTTAAAAATATGTATTTATTCTACTAACAATGCTTCCTTTGCATTTGGATTTCAAAGCCCTTTTTACTCCACAGGTGCCCTCAGGGGTTCATAGCTCCCAGGGTAGGAAACAACTCTGTGATTCCCAATGGAAGATTCTAGAACAACAGCCATATAGTCTGCAAATGACTATAAGAATATAATCACTGATATTTTGTATTTTGATTTGGACTACAATGTTCTCTTTATTTGTTCAGTGGTCCATGGAGATAGCTTGGTTGCGATTCACTTCCTGACCTGGCCCCTGGGGATTTGCAGATCTCAGAGTTCCAGAAGGTTCTTTGCTTTTGGAACTGGGGCTTAAAGGATAGCTATAGGTCAGCACTACTACAATTGCACAGGTCTGCTACTGTCATGATTTGACAAAGAAAATCCTGGGATTTTTTTCTGGATACCATCTATACACCACTTTCTGACCTCTGGTAACTTGTAGGCTGAATACATAAACTTGAGAATCTCAAGTGATGTGAGGGATGCAGGTAAATAATGTATTTGCTCAGGACAGCAGGCAGAAAAATAGATCAAGGAACTGCGATTACACACCACTTACAAAAGACCCTGGTCATACCACAGACCCCTATTTGTTTTATGCCATGTGGTTAGGGTTAATAAATCAGCGAGCCGCTGAGAAAATTCATAGATAGCTAAGGCTTGAAGAGGCAGTGGAATACTCTGCACATGGAAACGTGTTGTGTAACTCTCCAAATGCTAAGCTGCTGACTCACTGTAGGGACAGTTTGCTCTAAACTAGACTGTGGGTGTCCTCTGCCCTTGCCAAGTGTCATTTAATTAGAGGGATTTTGTTTAGTTACTCTAACTGCTCAGAATTCTTTCTGTCTTACTGGTTATGAAATTGCTGGGCTGAGCTGAGAGGCAGTGACAATAATTGGAAACAAAGTGCTTTTGTTCCCTTTCCCTGTGAGCAGCAGACTACACCCCAGAAGCACCATGTTGGTGGAGGTGGCCCTTTATTGAGCCTGCTGACAGATGCATTCGGCATATTTATAACAGCTAAGGATAGCATGCCCTGAAGAGGGAAGTTAATTCTTAGGCTGCCAGGTGGTCTTCTGCGAATGACAGTGATTTGCCCCTTGTGATTCTTTCTCTTGCTTACTGACTATTCATAAAGCAGCGTTTGACAGCCTAATTTTGTATAGCTAATATCACTAACGAGCAGTGTGATTTTTGAATGTCCATTAGACTTTTCCATGTTAAACTATTTTTCATAAACAGTTCTCTTCCCTATCCCCCTCTCTTATGGGTTCCTAAGATTTGATTACAATGTTTATGCTTCTTATTAAATGATTTTTCAGAGGTGTAATTGAAGGATCATGTAAACTATCCTTGATTCTGTTTAGCATTGAGTAAAATCTGAATTTGGGTATATTATAGGAAAATTCTTATGTAATTCAGTGACTCCATTAAGGGAATAATTTATTCCATATTTATTCAACAAATATTTTAATGCCTACTAGGTATCAGACACTCTATAGGATGTGGGTATATAAAAATGAACACGTGAAACACACTGTGATTCCTGGAAGAACTCACAGTAAAGAAAGGGGAAAAACATTTTTCTTCATCATATGACCATGAGGTAGGTGCCGAGACAATCTCCATTTTAAAGTTAAGGAAACTGAGGCTGAAGGAAGTGAAATGACTTGCCAAAAGCCCCCCTGTTAATATGGGACAGAGCTAGGATTCAGCCCTAGACAGTTTAACATTTGTGCCTAAGATCTTAAGCACAGTAATATATTTCCTCTTATAGTCATGTCCAGGGACACATTGCATTGATATCCGTTTTTATTCTGTTCATTCATATTCTTCCAATCAGTTATGCCTCTCTGTAGTATTTCTGTTCGCTGTCCATAGGTGATATTTAAACTCAGAGGTAGTAGCAGAAACGAGAGAGAGAAAAATCATGTGCTGTTCTTTTTATCCCAAGCTAATAAAATGTTTCCTTAGACTGAAGCTATGCCCAGGGACCACAGGTCATCTTTTCATCATTTCTAGCCCTTGGCTGTATTTTTCTTTTATGTGTTGTCAGACTCCCATAGGCACCCTTTAAGGAATTTGTTTCCATTACAGAACATGGTCTCTGCAAACTTTGCCATTCAAAGGTGAAGTTTCCATGAGTGATAAATAACTTTACTTGGTCATTCTGATTTCATCCAAAAAATTCATTTTTGTTTTTGTGTGGCTTTATGTTTAGGATTATATCCTCCCTTCAATTTATTTAGCCAGTGCTATTAAGGTGATGAAGGAGATATTTCCATCCTCTGTTGAAACCCCCTTCCCAAGGGCTGGATTCACCCCGAGATGGGTGGCTGCATCCATGAGGCTATGCATCCTGATCAGGACACAAGGTTCAGTGGGTAACATTACAGTGGGGGTGCTAATGTCACTTTTTCAAGGGTAGTTATCTTCCAGGACATCCAGAGCAATAGAATTGCCTTCTCTTCCTTGGAGTTTTCAGATAGGAAGAGAAACATTTTCTAAGATGAGAGGGCTGATTCATTCCACAGCAGGGCAGGCCTGTTAGGAGCAGCAATGGCCTGTCAGCTTGGCTACATGTCGTGTATTATGAATATCCACCGTTCCAGCTCAAGTCACCTTATCATTCAGCGACAGTGCTCAAGGATGTTTTCATTGCACAACCTCTCTCATGTAAATATGGAAATTATTTTTTGTTCTTTCATGAGTTTCAGGCATAGATCTGGAAGAAATATGACCTGCCTCTTGTACCCTTTGGCAGCCAGCATATATCTTTCACCCATGAGGCTTCTGGCATTGTTGTGGACGGAATATACTCTGAGACAAGGTTTCGTAGCATCACCTTTTGTACTTTATAATCATATGATCTCCAAACAGTTTTAAAAGAGTATATCTCAGTTATGATTTTCCTTTTATGTCACTCTAGTAAAAGATATTAATAATGATACCAATGATAAAAATACCTGTCATGAATTAAGTATTTACTAGGTGGCAGGTGCTGTGTCAAGTATTTTGCCTAAGTTATGTCATGTATCAGGGCCAAAAGTTCTAATCTCCATTTATCAGATGAGGTCATTAGGGGATAAAGAGGATAAACAACTAGCTTAAGGTCATAAACTACAGACAACCTGATTCCAAACTCTATACTCTCATTGTCTGTATACGTCAGTGTTTGAAGAATCTTCTACTTCCCATGCTGTTTTTCTAAATATATTCTATTGCCATTCAATTTCTCCAGTCAGAATGGCTTTTAAACTGTACTCACAGGCCTATTTTCTTCTTTTATGCAGCATTTATAGTAGCTGATTTTGATAGCTGAGAAGAGTGCCATATAAATAATGATGTAAGACCTCAGGCAAATCACTTAACCCCTTTGAACTTCAGTTTCCTCATTTGTAAGATGATGAAATAATAATACTTGCCTCTCAGGATTGTTCTCAAAGATCAAATGCAATAATGCAAGCAAAGTACTCTCAATGAATAAATGTTAGCTCAATTCCCTTCCTTCCCCATCCTTTACAAGTCCCAAGATAAGGAAATGTGGCAAGACTCATGGCAAATTTTGAATACTGGAAGGATTGCAGATTGATTAAATAATTAATTTTTCATCCAAACCCCAGAAGGATTTGAAGCAGCTGGATGAACATAAAGGTAATATAATCATTATAAGCATGTTATGTGTCCCTCATCTCATGCTACCTGTTACACACTCTTCTCCTCACTCATTTTATTTATTCATTCTGGTAGTCATTCAGTCATTTATTCCTTCAGTATTAATTGCATATCACTGTTTGCCAGACATTTTGCATGCTAGACTATTCTCTTTTATTGTGCAATTTTTCTTCCCCACTCCTCATAGTCATCAGTTCCTTTTAACCTTCCATTCAACGTCAACCAACTGTATCCTGACTTTTGACTTTTTTGTTATGGTTACCAAATGACTTCCTAAATGTTAAACCCAACAGATGTATTTTGCTTCTTTACCTTTGCTGACCTCTGTGTTCCTTTCACAGTGATGATCTTTTCTTCCTTCTTAAAACTTTCTGGTGATTTTGTTGTTGTTGTTGTTGTTGATTTTGTTTGTTTGTTTTGTATAGGACATTCTCCTTGTTTTCTTATTTTCTCATACTGTATCTTCTCTGACTCTGTCACATACCTGTTTTGCATTATCCATTCCTTAAATAGCGTTGGCCCATAGATTTCAAATCTAAATACATTCTTTTCTGTCTATAGTTTTAGTTACTATTTATATGTTAGTGACACTAGGTATAATTGTCCAAGCTAAAATTGTCTTTCAAGCCTCAGACTCGTATATACCTATTACTTTTGACTGAACATCTCAAGCACCTCAAACTAAAATAATAAAAATTGAATTTATTTTCCCTCACCAATATACACTTGTTCCGCTTACATTCTCTATACCTCCACCCAGTCATGATGCTTGAAGCCAGCCTAGGATACAGTCTTGAATTCTCCTTATCCCTGAATTTCCCATGTCCAGTCAATCACCAAGTCTTCTCATCGGCTTCCCCAATGTGTCTCTATATCATTCTGATGACCTCTGTCCTCCTTAGGCTTATTAGCCTTCTTTATCCATGTAAAACAAGAGTCGCCCGGCTCATGCTCAACCCTCAGGCTCACAAGACCAAATCCATCCTCTTTAGCCATCTCAGAATGATGCCTAGCATGGAAATCCTGATCCGGACATGCCCACATTTTGCTTAAAACTTACAAATACTCTTCATTGTCTGCATCAGTAGTTTTCAAAAATGGTTCTCTGAAAGCCTTACGGTCCACTGGAAATGACTCAGGGTCCATGTGGTGATAGCAGAGCTTAGTGGGGAAATTTATGCAGGCAGAAAGAAATAGTATAGTTCCTGCCTTCTCACTACACTCTTATTCTGTCCTTCCCTTCTTAATCAGAATAGTGTAACTTTTATCTTTTTATATATTGTAGTTCCGCATAGCATTTTATTAACATTTTTATTTGGGGCAAAATGATGGAGGAGGTGGAAGGAAGGAAGGGAACTGACTGCCTTTATGAAGTCTGAAAGCCACCAGCCTGCATGACGTTCAAAATTGACAACTCTCTACATAACCTAGCCTCTGACCAGCTTGCCAGCCTCATCTCTTAAAACTCTTTTACCCTTTAATTTATGCTCCATCACATTCATTGAGCCCCTTACTTAATAAAGGAAAGATGGGGTTTTACTGTACCACTTCCCACAGAAGAATATTCAGTTTGAATTAGGCCAATTATCATTTTGTTGATTCTTGGACTCATGAATCTGCTTTACGTTGCACAGTTGTTTCATAGAATCGAGATCCTGAATAATAATCTTTTCAGTTTTTCATGCTCATTTCCAGGAGGTTGGCTTTTTTCCCTTGCTATTCAAAGCGATCCCATCCTTTTCATCAGTATGACAGGTGGCCCTATAAAACTGGGCAGCTGTGAGTCTCTCTAAGAGACCCTTTGGGGATGAGTTGAGAGCCACATTTGACCTGTTTATGTTTGGGGAGTTTTTGTTTTTTTTTTCTCCAGTCCTCTTTCCAGATTACTTTAAAAATGAACCATACAACTCTACTCATGAACGAAGCAAGTATTTTCTACTCAGAAACTCAGCTGAGTGGGAAGCTGAATCTAAAATTAAGGTAGCTTACATGACCTAAGTGTCATTCTCAATATATTATACTTTTCCAAAAAGCACTCATTAATATGCATTTTGAGACTTAATTTAGAAAGAGTCTGTCATTGATCATCTTGCTGTTTACATTTTAACAGTCTGCTGAGAGCACACTGTTAGCCTCTCTTATAAGCTGCTTTCCCTTCTTCCTTCCCTCTTTATTAGCCTCAAGACCTTCCTCTGGGATCTTTATTAAAACGATCAAGAGTAGAGGTTTTAGATTTCATAAATATTACAGCAGCTCCATGCTCTTTGGAGAGTGGCTTCTTTAGATCGAAATGGCTTCCTATGGGGGCAGAGAGTGTTTGAAAATCAACAAACCAGAAAGAGTAAAACAAAAAGCTCTCCTCAGTAAACACACAAACATTAGTGTGCAGGCCAAATAAATATATGTCGTTATGTAAGAGGCATTCAGTTCTTTTTAAAACCTGGGGATTTTGCCAAATTATGAAGCAGAGCATGCAAGAGTCTCCGGCTTTCACTATTTCTGGTGACTGGGATGATTTTGTTAAAAAGCTAAAGGGAGTTCTGTTAACCTTTTAAAAAATTGATCGCTGCCATTATAAAAGTCTCTAGAGAGGAAATATTCCATTCTGCTGAAGTCTGTATGTTTTGAAAAAGCTGATTGGTGTTCATTCTTTTTTATGCTCATTTACCCTCAAATATTGTGTGCATATGTGGGATATGCGTTTGTATGTCTACTGGGAGTGTTAGAAAGGGAACACAAATGTGTGTAATAAATGGTTGAAAATACTACTAGGTTGGTACATTATAATTTATACAGCAGTCCCCCCCTTTTCTGCAGTTTAGCTTTCTGTGGTTTCAGTTAGCTGATCAACTGTGGTACAAAAAATTAAATGGACAATTCCAGAAATAAATAATTGATAAGTTTTATATTCTTCATTTTCTGAGTAATGTGATGAAATCTTGTGCCCCCCTGCTCTGTCCTATCTGAGATGTGAATCAAACCTTTGTCCAGCATCTCCACACTGCATATGCTCCCTGTCTGTTAGACACTTAGTAGCCATCTCAGTTTTCAGATTAACTGCCATAGTTTTGCAGGGCTTGTGTTCAAGTCACCCTTATTTTACTTAATAATGGCCCCAAACTGCATGAGTAGTGATGCTGGCAATTCAGATATACCAAAGAGAAGCCATAAAGTGATTCCTCTAGGTGAAAAGGTATATAGCATGTATATATAGGAAAAAAAACCCCAAAAACATTGTATATAAGAGGTCTGACAACTAAGTTTATGAGCTTGCCACCTGCATTTATGAGTATGTTCTTGTTTTGATGTTGGGGGAAGCATTAAAAACGGCAAAGCGAGATGCACGGTATTGCTTGCCCTTTAATCACTTCCACCTCAAACCCTGAGTAAAATAAGCAGAATTTTCTTGGTGTCATCATACCTAAAAGGGTGTCATGTATCATCCTCCTATTGGGATTTCTAGAGAGTAAGACCCATTAATTTCCAGTTATCGTAATACTTGTTGCAGTTCAGAATAGTTAGGATCACCTGTTCAGCTTTGAAAGCCCACTGATGCCCAGGCTCACCAATGAAATCAGGCATTAGGGGACAGGCCTTTGCAATATTTAAGTTCCGTTTGTGATTCTAATGTGCAGCCACAGTTGAGAACCACTGCCATGACTAATATTTTAGAAATGCTCAAGCCAGGGATTTTCCTCAATCACTACTTTTATTATTAACCACATTTTTTCTGGCTTTTTTATTGGCTTCTGAATGATGTCTAAATTCTTCCCAGTCTTCAAGCATGTTCATTATCTCATGATTTTATAACAGTCTACAACTCACATCATCTGCTCCAAGCATGCAGATCTCTCTACCGACAACTCACTATGCAGATTCCAACCTATCTTGCCCTTACGCATGTAATTTTCCTCATCAGCATAAATAGCTCTCTCCTGTCTACTCGATCTCATGAAATCCCAGCTAACATCAGTCACGCCTCTTCTGTCCACTTCACTACATTTCCAGCTGTGGTTTTTACTGTACAATCTAGCACTCAAGTTCAAGCTGACTATTGGAATTAAATGTTTATGGAATTTTTTAAGATGAAGATTTATTGAGTGTCCACATGTTTCCCTGTATCAGACCATTTCTGTTCTTCAAGAAGGGCTATACTTATGTTAGTGACAAACAAACCAAAATTCTCAGTAGCTTAACAAATGAGTGCTTATTGCTCTCACTTGAAAACTTTGTTCTGTTCTTCCATGCAGGAACTCAGTGATTTAGGTGCTCCCACCTCATCACTCTGCTATCCCAAGACGAAGCCTCCATTTTCACCAAAGGGAAAACTCCACTTCTTAATTGTTTTGGTCTGGACATGACTTGCGACACTTCTGATAAACCCTTTCAGGGACAAAAACTATTATAAGTAAGGGAGGCAGCCTTCTGTAATAGAAAGAACATGGGTCTTAAACAACCCCAACAGCGTTGCCTAGAATCCAGGCATTTTTAGTTTTAACTGTTTGAGTTTGGAGGGTTTAACTAATCTCTTTTAATATTTTTTTTCTTTCTGTAAAATAGAATAACAATATCTGTTTTATAATAATTACCAGAGGACCAGAGATAATAAACAAAAAGAACTATGTAGTTTAGTTTTTGGTTTATAGAAAATTTCAGTAAGTAGTGTGGCTTAAGAATGGGTACAAAGGGAAAGTAATTAATAAGTAGATTAACCTGATTTAACATCGTTCCTCTGTTGCACACAATTTTTTTTTGAATCAATAGTTTTAAATTTTAAAATAATTTCTCTCTTTAACTTGACAATTAGGAATCATAATATCTCAGTTGAGATTAATAGTATCAGGACCCACTAGTCAATATAACATGGTATATCAAGGCTAAGATAACATTCTAAGGTAATTGTTTGGGGTTACAAGTCTGTAGAAAACCTACGTCAACAATGCCTAGTATCTTTTGATACTAGGACACCTCTTTTGGGTGTTTCTATATGTGTGTATGTGCATCTTTTTTTTTTTAAAGATTTTTATTGGGGAATTGAGGGGATGGGAACAGTGCTGGGGAATTGGGGGAAGGGGAACAGACAAGTTGCTGTCATTTTGTTCTTCAATCTAGTTGTGGAGGATGTTGCTTCACTGGTCCAAGTTGGCACCATCATTGTGCTCTTCCTGGGTGAGGCAGATCAGTCGCTGGCTTCTGGATGGCCACTCATGGCGGCTGCTGGCCGCTCACGCTGGCTGCTGGCTACATATGGTAGCCCATAGTAACCCACTACAGCAGGGGCTACAGCCTACGCCGTCTCCAGCGACTCATGGCAACCCAGCTCCAGGATGAGCTGTTGTTCAGCATCTTAGCTGTGGAAGGCAGTGTCACTAGCCCTCATATGTGGGATCCGACCTGGGGCCCTCTGGCATCCCAAGCCAGTTCTTAACCATCACACCACTCAGCCGGCCCTGCATCTGTTTTTTATGCTGCAAGTCATTGCACTCGAACCACAGAATCCCCATGGTTTAACAGCAGACTAGACATTTTGGAGTTATATATAATCAGGTAGTAAGTGATTCAATTTGGGCAAATGCTCAGTTGAATTTCTTTTTCATTCTTTCCTTTATTCATTTATTCAATGGGTATATGTGTACCAACACTATTTTAGGCATTTGATATACCTCTATCTCAATGAACAAAACAGATTCAATTTCTTAAATGTGTGGAGGCTTGTTACATCTTACTGGGGAAAAAAATCAGACAATAGATAGTAAGCATGATAAATAATAAGGATGAAGGGGGCAGTCTTCAGAATTAAGTAGGGCTGTCAGAGATCACTTCATTGGACGGTAACACTTCAGCAAATTCCCGAAACAGGGTCAGCCATACAAATATACAGGAAAGAGAGTTCCAGTCACAGAGGACAGCCAGGCTGGCATATCCTAGCAAAGGCTAGTATGACTAAAGGGTATGGACAGGGATGGGGCTAGTAAGAGAAGATAAAGGTAAGCTGGGCAGGGTGGCAAATGATGGAGGGAGCTCGGTGTGACTTTGTAAGGTATTTACCCCACCTATTTATAAAAAAGGCAGGTAGATCACAAATAAATAAAATGTGATAATATGATAACAATGAAATACTCCAGGAGAATAAAACATCTCAGAAAGATGAATATTAAAGGAAATCACATGGCAATAGTAGAGTCTTATAAGCAAAGCTTTAACCATGAAAGAGTAAAAAGTCCTTGGTAAGGACACTATCAGTCATCATGTGTTCAAATTTTAGGCTTAGTATCTATTCTAATTTATAACACATGTCCAGACAAAAGAAGCTTCGTAGTCCTTATAATTACATTTTTAAATGTTAATAACCACTCTCCACCTTAAAAAGTGTTTCCTAAAACAATTCTGCTGCTATTAAAAAAAATCTGCTGCGTTTTAAAATATATTTTTTCATAGTCAGTACTCAGTGGAAAGGAGGAACAGCTGGTCAACATCTTGCATATCATCATCTATCATGTATGTAATAATTATTATTAATTTACCTGGAGAATGGTCTCTTTTCCCAGATAGCATATACTATTCCTTGAATCTGCCCTCATAAATCCTCCTTCATATCATTTTAATTCTTTGGGATTATAATTACTATCTAAATTTAATATTTTCTACCTGATTAGTACTTAATTTTTTTCTAATTTACACCAAATCAGATTAAAATTATTCTCATGAAGAATGATCTGATAAATTATCTGTATAGCTCATGCTAAAATTACCTGGCTACTGGGGAAAGAAAATTTTGAATGTGTTTCTAATATTGCCAAAGTGTTACACTAAATAGGTTAATTCCTATACTTTATCTCATTGTATTAAGATAATCAAAGATGCCTGGAATGTATTGATTATTCTTTGCTTTGTTATTAACTTACAACCAGAAAAATTCATAAATGTAGCATAATTAAAAGAGCCTTATTATTCCCAAGGTAAACTATAAATTCATTGGTCTCACATCCAATCTTTGGGGGCAAAAAAGGTGTTGGAAATTCATAGAGAAGAAATTATAATTCCTTCTGGCACCACTTCGGGTAAAAGTAATTGGGGTAAAGGAGGCCTCAGAAGATAGTAATGTGTCAGGTCACCTGCCATTGTTGAGCAGAGTACCATGCACTGGCTACTGATCTCAGGGGAGGGTTAATATTTACAAAAAATAGTCATGGAGGTTAGCAAAGATCATCACCATGCCAACCACCAGGAACAGAAGTCCAAATACTTCAGACTATTGTATCTTGGTATCAAAGTCACCAAAGGAAACACAACATGGTCAAGCACTGGATAGGACAACAATACTCACATAGAGAAGGGACAGAGCAAAGTCAGCATTGAGAGTGGGGCTCAATCCCCCATTTTCAGTGGGTTTCCACATGCATTCCTCTTGTGCCACAGAGGAGGGAACCCTGTCCTCTCCCCACAGAAGACAAAGAGAGCAGTGGGTTGGCCAGGTGCCATTTGATGTGCACACTTTAAAGAGAAGAGCACATGTTGAGTGTGAAACAAGGAAAGAGATATTCCCACACAAGGTGGTACATCCAGCCCAGATATGAGGGTTCTTGACTCTGAGAATGTAAATGTAGAAAATGTTTCAGGCTCAAGACCCATTCTTAACCCTCTATTGGGTGCAAATGATCTCACAGATTCATTGCACACAAATTTTCATATATGTAAGAGTTAACAAGTATCATGACTCATCACTTCCGTATTTTCCTTGCCCCTCCACTGTAACCTGTCACCAGTCATATTTATGACTTAGTACAGTAAAGATGTATTTCATAGCAGCATCATTGTGTGTAAAGAATCTGTGAGATCAGTTGTGCCTGACTTAAGCCACTGAATGAGGTTTGAAAGTCTGCAGTCTTTCCCAGCAATCATCAGAATTGGCTAACATTAAGAATCAAGGTTAACTTTTGATGGCATTGAGATAGTATTTGTTTCAGTTTAGTCATTGGTTTGTGCAAACCATCCTAAAACAAAAATTGCTTATTTGCTTACACATTTTCAGTTTGGATAGGGCTCAGTGGAGTACTCAGTATTGTCCAATTCTTGTCTTGATATAGTAACTCAACTTGTGAGGTTCTTACAAGTGGAGAGGAAGTTGATCATAACTTTTTTTTTTAATCCGAATGGGGATACTTCTGGGTGAAAAACAGTATCGATTAATTGAGTGGCAAAACTAGGACTGCTCTTTGAAAACTGGGACCTATGTTTCTCTGTCTATAAAGGACCATGGTTTCTGTCAGCAAATGTAGCCTTAGTCATTTCACCTGGCGATGGTAGTGATACTCAAGAACCCCCAAAGTGATATTAATCCAGTCTCAAATCTCTTATCTCCAATTTTCCAAAGTAAAATGTCAGAGCATAACTATAAAATAACTCACAACTATAAACACTTAGAAAATGCATATAATTTATTGATAACATTTTAAGCACTAATCCCTTACCCAATGCAAAAAAATATATTATATATATATATTTTTTTCAATGTTATTTACGAGACATGTGTGGGTGTTTGGGAGAAAGCAGACGGAATGAAGGAAACGGGCATAGAAAGACGCCCTTGGTTTCAGCTTCAGCATGTGGTCTAATCCATGCCAGTTGTCCAGAATTCATTATCTGTGGCATTAAGTCCACCTTCAAATAGCACTATACCATTTGATGTGTAATGCAGGTCCCTTATAATACATTATTCCCCTCCATTCTTTATAACATTGCTATCATTTATGTTACTTATTCATATATTATAATCACATGAAACATTATTTTTATTTAAACAAAGTTTTCTTTTAGATCAACTAAGAAAAAAATTTATTTTACTTTTATTTATTCTTTCTCTGACGCTCTCCCTTTCTTTATGTAGACCTGAGTTTCTGATCTACATTGTTTTTTATCACTTTATTTATTTATTTTGACATTTGATATTATTTGATACTAATTTCAGGTGTAGCACATAGTGGGTAGACATTTATATAATTTAAGAAATGATCATACTGACTAATCTAGTACTCATCTGGCACTATGCATAGTTATTACCATATAATTAACTATATATTATTTTTTTAGCTGAGCCATCCTGCCACCTGCTATGTATTAGGTAGAGCTGCTATGTCTTCCTGTCTTAGTAGAGTGGCCTTATGTAGTAGGTGTGTTGTGGGACCCAGTGGTACTGTCTCTCTGGTCACCAGAGCTGGGTACTCCAGGTGTGTCCCTTGTATGGATTGTATGTGCCCTTTTGTTGTGGTTCAGCTTTGGTTGCTGTTTGCACATTGAGAGGGATTGACCTTCAGGCTGAGGGGTTATGAGGACTGGCCATGGCTACAGTGGAGGAGTTGTGATACAAGGGCTGACCCTACAGAGCAAGGTATACTTAAGAGGTGCTCTTGTGCTTGGGTGTGTCATCCTGGGAGGTAGCCAGGTGATGTTCTGGCTTGGTCTAAAGCTGACCACCAGGTGTGCCAACCCTGGGGTCTCCTGGGAGGGGACTTGCTGCAGGCTAAGTTTAGCCACAACATGTGCCCTGCCTGGGGCCATGTGGTATGAGCCACAATGCTATCTGCAGATGGCCGCCAGTTGTACTGGGCTTAGAGGTGCCTCAGAGGCCAATCTGCAAATCAAACTTCAAGCTTTTTACATGAGGGAGCTGTAACTGGAAATTTCAACTGAGATTTAAACCTTGGAAATTTAAATTTTTCTCTTATGCAGTACTATTATTTAAAAGAAAAAAATCCATTATTAATATGTTGTTTTCAGTTAAAATTTTTTTAAATGGCATTTCATCCATTTCTAGTATTCTAATCTTTGTTCATCCGTAGCTACATGAAATAAAATGGAGACATCGGTGTAGCTGGACTGAAATAGACAAATAGTGGCTGATCTTAACATCACAGTCAAGGTTCTTTTATTTGAAAACCTGAGGCATTCTGGAATTTATTTTGCTTTGGTTTCAAGTTGCTCTAATAAATACTTCGGACACAAACAGCCAAGTGCTTAAAAGAAAAGATGAATGGTATAAACAAAACAAACGAGAGCAGGTACGAGGGGCTGGCCATTTAAATGAGTCATTAAAGAAAGACACATTTTGACTGTCTCATTATTTCCTGGAGAGCTCCTTGGTGTGGGTTTATAAACTCCGGGAGAAGGGCCAAGTTAGGTCTAATATTTAACACTGCAATTCAAATGCCTAAACTTTTTCAATTCTTTTTTCTTCCTTTGTCTCCATTTTTGTTTTTCTTTTTAGTTTCTGAAGTGTGCTCATTTTTGTCCTTTGACCTTTCTACTATATTTGCTAAATGCTTTAAGCAGCTGTCATTTCTCTATCTTTCCTGAATAATCAAGAGATGAGAATCTATTCACCCATACACTTTGAAAGAAAAAATATACTTAAAATAATTTTTTTGAAATTGGGGAACAGTGTGTTTTTCCAGGACCCATCAGCTCCAAGTCAAGTACTTGTTTCAGACTAGTTGTGGAGGGCGCAACTCAGTGGCCCAGGTGGGGATTGAATTGGCAACCTTAGTGTTATGAGCACTGCGCTCTAACCAACTGAGCGAGCCAGCCACCCCCATGATAAAATTTTAAAGTAAACACATGTTGAACAAATACAAGCCCACCATTATTTCTGCTTGTCTGTTATATTTGCGTTTAGGTGACTGATTTCCCTTTAAATGCAATCCAGGAAAAAAATCTGACAATAATATGATTTGGACTGTGAACATTATTGAGGGGAAGATTCATTTCTCTATGACTATTTGTTATTGGAGTATTTCTCCTCTTTTCTTTCTCCCCCAAAGAATACTTGTTTTACCACGTTTTTTTCTTTCCTCAAGATGGTGAGAGGTTGGTTCTTTGATCTTCAGTGTTGATTTTAAAGTGGCATATGAGTGGTTTTTTTTTAGGTATAATACTATACTTTATTAACTCCTGACCTTTTTGGAGGTCACAGATTTCTCTGAAAATATGATGAAAGCTGGAGAGTCTTTTTACAGAGAAATGCACATACAAATAATTTTGCATATACACTTATTTCAAGAGGTTTGCAGATTCACTAAAGGCAAAATAAAGGTTTCTGATGTTCAGGTGAAAAATACTTGACATGTTTACATGTCACAAGTAGTTTTCGTCATGTGACACAGCCTGCCTTCTGCAAGAAGTGTGGGCCAAATTTGGCCTACGATGTAACATAGATGTGTTTTCTGCATTTACTTAATTTTATGTAACAATTTACTTTATCTATGAACTTTATAAGAAAGACAATAGGGTTTATTGAGAATGACTGTACCCACTGTGCAATAAGAACAATACTGCATTTATTAAACATAATTAGTTATATAATAAAATATAAAGCATACCCAAGTAGTCCCCTATTCCCCTTTTCTAAGGAACTAATTATAATCTTAATCCGTGTGACTAAGGGAAAAGCTTTGCTACAATTGGGATCCTTTGTTCTCCTTTGATGTGATCTTATTTCACTGGGAGTTTGGCTTTTCGCTTCATAGAGTTATTACTAGTTCTTAGATTTAGCTTATGAATTGGAACAAAATATAGACTTTGACAAATGAGAATGGATTTTTGCAGAAGGCTTTGCCCCCGTTTAACATGCTGTACAATGTTTTGAATCTGGCAGGTCAAAGGTATGGTTCTTTGTCTTTTTAACAAGAAATTGCAGAGTCCCTGTCTGTACTCTTTAAATAATCATTTAAGTATAGTACAAAGCGTTAAGCAAAGTATCACTGTCAGGAGCAGTGGGAGAAATGGGCCTCTATTTTTCTGGGTGACAATGGTTAAGAAGAAACAGCTCTGTTACAATAGAAACACCAATAGAAAGATGCAGGTCTCAGTGAGCTAAGGTTAAGCTTGCTAAATTTTCATGGTTTGCATTCTCTAAATATGTGTCTATGCATATACTCATATAATTTTCTGGTGTATTATGCATATACATACATATTTATGGTCTGTATATGAATGTAGTCAATGTTATAGTTAGTTCTCTCGTTTATGTAAATTATACTGTGAAGTGAAAAATAGTTTGATGAAGACATTCATAATTTGTAAAAGGGATGATGATATACATATGATTGCCATGAACTAATTAAATTGAAATGTCCCAGGCTATTGTTTGCCAGGCAGTTATTTAATGATGTAAGGAAAATGTCACAATGCTGCTTTAATGTGAGATAGGTTTTCATCAACAAAAAGAAGAATGTTAAAGCTCTCTTTGTAGCATCACGCTCACTGTGTAATTCCTCTGTACCAAGATATGACATAGTGATTACATAGTGCTAAGAATAAAGGATTTGGAATTAAAAAAAAACACCTGAAAAACTAGAATTATTATGAGATCTTTATAACCTTCAGGATAGAATCCTGTGAGGAAGGATGATGGCCAGACTTATCTCATTGGGTTGCTGGGAACTAACTGATACAATGCATGTGAAGCATTTGCACAGAGCCTGGCATATAATATATGCTCAATAAACATATGTTGTTATCACTGCTACTGCATTGGCTTCTCAGTGGCAATTTTTACCTACAGCTGTTACCTGGGTGGGAGCTCTTTAGTTTGAGGGACAGTTACCCACACCCCCCCACACCCCGCTCCATGTTCTAAACCTACCTCTGTAAAGGTTCAGCATAAACATGGTCATTTTTTTGTCTGTTTCTATGAACAGTCTAAAAACAGCTACTTCTGTTTTCTTTGGGGTCTTATTTCCCAGAATGCTCTTATCAAGGTCTAGAGCAGTCTCCACTATTTTAGTAACTGCCTTCTTTGCTGGGCTTGTTAATTAAAACAGTTTCCTGCTTAGCAGGACATATTTTACCTTGAGCCTTAATTCCTTCTGCTGTTCTCTCTGAAATGGATCCAATTCCCAGAGATGCTTGTCAGAATAGATTGCTGATTTACCATAAGATAACCAGATGACCCAATGATTGTGTTCTTCATATATTTATTTACAGCCATGAATTAGAGCTAGCTTCTATTTTTCTCCTTTTTAGTAAATTGTTATATCTATTACCCAGTGTATTGAATCTTTATCAAAACCCTCCAAAGAAATACCCCAAGGATAGAATTACGTGGTAATTTTCACAATTACATTCTAGTTATCTGGCTAACTTTTCTAAGTATTTTTGCTTCAAAGATGGTACCCATTTTAAGTCTACTTCTGCAACACAAGGATTAATATCTTCTGTAGGGTGTGTACATGCAAGCTTAGTGAAATTGTCAGTAAAGTGACCATAACACCTGTGGTTCCATATAATTTATTTTTAATATCAGAACATTCTCTGAATTGTTATACTAAGGCATGAGCATCTGTGTTTCCTTTTAGGGTATCTACTTTTCGCTCTGATATTTTCCATATACCTTCCTCATAACATCACCTCCCTAATTCAGTATGTTATCAATTTCAGCTAGAAACTAATTTTTTTTACAATTCAGTGCTTTTCCAAATCCAAGGTAGCAAATATCATTTGATTCTCATTTTCTTTGAACCATGGGATATAAAACTCTTTTCCTTATGATATGATTGGGGAATATTCTTCAATTACAATTTCATTTTAGCTTTATCTCTAAAGGAAGTTTAAATATTGTTTCAAGAAATACAATAGTTGATACCTTTCTATAAATGATACTGTCCTGGGATTTTATTCAACACTATCAATACCTGCATCTTTTATGGTTATACTTTCTTGAATATTAGCTAATTAATTCTCTTAGACTTTCAAGGAACCCCCCCCCATTTCAGAGATGAAGAAATTGAGCAACAGAGAATTACAATAGTTTCTCATGATCTTCGATTGAGTAAATATTTAAAACAGAGATTCACACTCAGGACTACAGATTTGGAAGCCTTTTCTTGTTCTTCTAGACAACACTAAAGTCATAAAAGTGACATTTATGTTGCTGAAACTAAAGTCTACAAAGTCTCAAAGGAAATGCTCGACTTTGAACATGTATTTCCATTAACATCTGCCTCTCCTATCACTGACATAGAGTCCTGGGAGAATGGCTTTTATATGCCCAGGCACATAACGATGTGATTTCTAAATGATAGTAATGTTAAAAATAATATTTTTCAGCAGTGACATTCCTGGAACTAATCTATGGTATAACAGCAATCTTTTCACTGTGATGCTTTCTTTGCTGTGAAGAGAAAGTGCAAGCTTTAATATATCATGATGTCTCTTTTATTCATTTATTTCAACTTTTGGTTTAGTGCTTATAAATTATCTATAACAGATTTGTGAGTGATACTGTACTTAGTCATCAAATTTGGGAGCATGATCTAGGAGCCGGCTGAAAGATTTTATGCTAGTTTTACATGCTGAAGAGTTCTAGTTGTGGATGCCTTTATGTATATATAATCCTGATACCCTGGCACCTTTATAACTGAGATGTCAGATATAGGGCTAATTCAGACTTTGTGGGCTGTGTTATCAAGTTTCTATTTTATATAGCTACTAATTTAGGATGCCGTATCTTTAACAATGTGGAGTTTTGAAAACCTATGATAACACATTTAAAATAACTGGCATACTAGTCAGAGATCTCCAGAGAAACTGAACCAGTTTAAACACACACACACACACACACACACATACACACACACTATCTATCTATCTATCTATCTATCTATCGATCATCTATCATCATCTACGTATTCTATCTATGAGAAACTTTAAGGAATTGACTGATGTGATTGTGGGGCTGGTAAACCCAAAACCTGTAGGGCTGGAGACACAGAGAAGAGATGATATTGCCATGTCCAGTCCAAAGGCAAGGAGGCAGAATACCTTCTAACCTGGATAGAGGGGATCTCAATCTTTTTTTCTTATGGCCTTCATGTGATTGGATGAGGCCTACCTATATTGAAGAGGACAACCAGTTTTGCTCAAAGTCTACTGATTTAAATATTAATTACATTTAAACATTTTTTTCACTCAAACATCTAGACTAATATTTGACCAAACCTCTGGACACCCTAGGCAAGCCAAGTAGACCCAAGTAGCCATCACAACTGAGCTCTAACTTCTTATGTTGATTTTCTCTAAAAAATTGGTGTCATTTAATTCCAAAGGCACTGGCCTATAAAAATTTCAGAAGCTTCTGTGATGCAAACACAAGTTAACACAATTTCATATAAAATTATCCTTTTTGATTTTTAAATAAAATGGTTTTTTATAATGGTAAAATCTATATTTATATTTTTTGGGGTTAATGATCACTGTAATAGAATTAAAACTTTTTCTTTAGCTTTTGCTACTACTATCACTGATTATATATAAATCAAGGTTAAAAACTCGATTTGCATCTTTCCACAGTGATAAGAAATATAGTCTTGAAAAATTACTTAATATTTAATAACATCCCCAGGAACTTTAACCTGATTTTTCATTTAAAATGTTCTCATTTAGATATTTATTTTAATACAACTACCATCATTTGTGTGTGTATTTGGATTAACATTCATTATGTTCTTAAATCTTTAATTTATATTTATCGTCTTCTAGCTGGTAGGCATGCAATAAATATAACTTCCTATTTTTATTAGAGAAAGAATTGAAATGCTACGATGCACAAGGGGATTCTATTGAATAATTTTTTAAGCGGTTCTTATTGGTCCTATGTTTCAATGTTTCTAATATTTAACACATTTTAATGCAATCAGTACAGCAGATCCTGGAGAAAGGAAGCCTGTGTAATCATCTTGTGGACACCAATTCAGCTAATGCTGAGGCAGGTTTTTGTACTACACATCAAATGACGACAAAATCTCAGTGGTTGTATATAAACCAAGGGTTTGTTTCTTGTATCTATGCTTCCAACATTATACTTATTTAGTAACCCAGGCTAATTGAGACTCTATTTACACACATGTGCCATGATCACTGAGCCAGGAGAAAGGCCACTTAAAGTGAATTGTAGGTATGTGCTCCTGTGCAATGTTTTCACCCAGAGGTGACCACACTACTTCTGCTCACATTTTGTTAACCAACGCAAGTGACATGGCCACGTGCCTAACTGCAAAGTAGGTGAGAAGGCATCATTTACTATTTACCTGGAAGGAGGAAAGCAGGGACATTGTGAACAGTCTTCGTGACCCCAGTCAGGTGCTGGCTCAGGTGTGATTCTGTACCAGGAATAACTTCCGTTGTAACCCATGGCTGAGAAGGGCTCATAAAGACATCCTGTTACTTCACCTAGTAAGAGTGAATGGGTAGGCAGCCTCTGAGTTAGCGTGGGAGCTCAGGGATGTTAGGATGGATCAGGCCCCTTTTGTATTTTTCTTCTTCTATCTCCCGAATCATGGACTCTGGTCTGTAGCCTGGCTTCCTTGTGGTTTCAGGTTTTTACAGCTGTAAAAATCACATTCTGACATTTCTTCCAAATCAGGAAAGAGGTAACAGATTTTCTTCCTTGATCTCTCTCTCTCTCTCTCTCTCTCTCTCTCTCTCTCTCTCTCTCTTTTCAGTCAGGAGGAAAATCTTCCCTAGATTAAACTCGTCTGCTTTTCTGGCAGACTTTCCCTTATTTTTCATTAGTCAGAATCATGTGAACTGGAAGCTCTTAGCTACAAGCAAAGCTGGCGGAGTGACTGTCTGAAAAGGGACAAAGGGTAACTCTGGTTTAGAAGATGATCGTGCTTTACTATGTTTTGTTTTGTTCGTTTGTTTTCTTCTGGAGCTGGCCACATTGACCCTTGAACAAAATTATAGCTCTGATATTAAAAAAGAAGGAAAATGGCTGTGGAGAGAACACGATACTACCTTTCACAGAAATAAAGATAATGAAAATCTTCATAATTTAATAGAGGGATAATAGTTTGAGGTAAATTATAAGTAAGACAGGTTATTATGTAATCTAAGAAAGTTAAAAAACAGACTACGAGAGTGAGATTAGTTCAGCTAGGGGATCAGGTCAGTCATTGAGGCAGTAGCAGATCCTTGAGCAACTGTTAGGAATTTAATGACAAAAAGGAGTGGGGGCGGTCCCAGGTAGAAAACACTAAGAGCAAAGAGGCAGGAAAATGGGGAGTGAGATTAGGAATAGAGCTTTGACTCTTGAGGAAACCTTGTAACTTTGGGGCATTGTGATGTTGTAGCTAGGAACATTTGTTCTTGATGTAGACAATTTGAATTCAATCTCAATCTACCACTTACTAGCTGTGAAACACTGAGCAAATTCCCTAACCTAAGTCTCATTTCCTCATCTGTAATAAAAGGGAGTTAAAGTATGCTAATCTGCTGTAATGAATAGATGCAAAAATGTAATGGATGAAATGAAATAGTTTGTTTCTTGTTCATGTAGGGAGGCAGTGGGCAGCCTCTGCTCCATGCAGTCATTTGGTCACTCGGGTTCAAAGCAGCTTTGCCATCTTCAACGAATGCTTTCTGCAATTTCTCTGTTATATTTTTCCAGAAAACCTCACTGGTTCTAGGGAGCACTGCATGGTATAATGTATATTAAGTACTCAGCATAGTGCATGGCACAGAGTAAGCCGTCAATAATTGTCAATGGTTATTAATGTTAGACATACTTTTGGCTTAGAAACCAAAGGACTTAAAGGGGAATTAAAGAAACACAAGTCTTCTTAACCCACAAAACAATATTTTATGTGTTTATTTTTAGCAGAAAAATGAGATAATTAGAACTGATATGAAAAGTATTCTGGCAAATGTACATAAGATGGTTCTGCTAGGCATCTAATAATGTGATGATTGTAAGCAAACAAATCAATTAGAAGACAGTTGTACTGGGGTTAGCAAGAAGTGATGAGATCAGAGGGAGGATGGGGAGGAAAAAAAGAGGACAGTTAATAAATTCTACTTTCTCAGTGTTTTGAGAGTCTCAGATATATTGTTCCAGATGTTGCAAATTCAAGTATGTGTTTGGCATCCACCTTCATCACTGGCAAAATCAAAGTATTTATTTTATAATTGCAAAATAACTTTGTGATAATATTTGGATTTGATGGCAAAAAAATAGAATGGGAAGGTACCATAAAAGATACTCTAGACATTTGATATATGAATATTTATTTGGAAATCAATTTTAAATAGTTTTGTATTAATTTCGTCTGTTTATTAAAAAATAATTCTCAATTTCTTTCTTACAAATCCTCCCTGTATACCCCAAAGTGATTAATACATTTAATCACTTCTTTGATTTGCATTTTTTGTTTGTTTTCCTCTTTAAAAAAATTTTTTCTCTCTTCTTTAGGGAAATTAATCCCAATTTTCTTTGATTCTAACACACACACACACACACACAGATAAAAAACAGTATATTAATAACCCAGAATTATATCAGTTAATATGTTTAGCCTTGGCCAAAATTAAAATTGCCAAAATTCTTATCAGAATTTCTCACTAATAGCATTACTAGTAGATGGGAAGGTAGATGCAGTGCATTTTTGAACACCTACATCTGCTAGGCAGGCACCTGCACAGGGGCTAAGAGAACCTTTACTCTGGGTTCAAGTTATATCTATCAACTATGCACATCCACAGAAAGTGTTTTATCCTACAATGTCATGGAGATCCTTAGCTGGCATGAGTTCTCTTTTAGGTCTTGGAGTCTGAGTTTGTAGTCACTTGTAAACAAACCCCTCTCTTTGAGTTGATACAGTTCCTTTTCTTTTAAACCTTTCTCCCATACTTTTCCTAAAGAGCCTAATTCTTCTTTTAGTCCCCCAAATTAGTTATCAATCACCCAGTTCTATTTAATTTTATTTTAGATGGGCTGAGTGGTGACAGCCCTCCAGGCATAGCAGGTAGAACGTTTGTGGGTCAGTCAGACCTCTTCCATGCTAGTATTTTCTCTCCATGTTTCTGGTGTTGATTATACTAAAATACCTGCTTTGTGTTCCCTCACTTGAAATGGCATTTGCAGATGCCACCTTTTATTAGCTAGGTTTCAACATGTACCATGACCAAGGAAGGAGCGTGAGATATTTTCTAGGTTATGGTAATAAGGATAAAAAGTTCTGAAAAATACAACTCTGACACATGTGCCTAGTACCTGAAACATAACTGTGCTTAATATATTTTTTAAAATACACTTTTTATTTTAAGGATAGCACACATATAGAAAACTATGCACATTATATTTGTGTAGCTCAATGAATTTTATAAAGTGAGCACACTCATACCACTAAATCAAATAATAAAGATCCCAAGTAGCCCAGAAAACCCACTCTTACACACTCCCAGGCAATGCTCCTGAAAGGAAACCACTATTCCTATATTAACACCAGAGATTAGTTTTGCCTTGTTATTGAATTTCATATAAATGGAATCATAAAGTGAATACTCTTTTGTGCCTGATATCTTTTGCTCAACATATTGTTGATGAAGTTTAGTCATATTTTTGCATGTAATTTGTTTATTGTATACTGTATTGAATTGTGTACAAGTAGTACAATTTATTTACTTCTTCTACTGTTGATGGGTGCTCGAATTGTTTCCAGTTTGGGGCTATTAAGAACAATATTGTTATAAACATTTTTGTGTTTATATTTTGGCAAATATATATACATGCTTGTTAAGATTTGAATTGCTACGTGATAAGGTTTATGTTTAGCATTAGCATGTACTGATGTATTCCAAGGTTATTGTATCGGTTTATACTATCATAAGCAATATTTGAGAATTCCAGTTCTTATACATTTGTTTACACACAAACACTTGATATTGTCAGTCCTTCTAATGGGTATGTGGTGTTAAATAAAGGATTAATTTTACTCTTTCTAGTGGGCATGTGATGGTATATCACTGTAATTTTACTTTACATTTTCCAGGTGATTATTGTAAGAACATTTCATATGTTTACTGGTCATTTGCTGTTTGAATCTCTTGTCCATTTTTTAATAATTGGATCGTCTGTTTCTTAACTATTCTTGACATGAGCCATTTGCCTTTAGCAGGTATTCAAATATTTTCTTCCACTCCATGGCTTATTTTCATATTCTCTACTGCTATTTCTTGATGATCGTAAGTTTTAAATTTTAGCGCATTCCAATTTATCAGTTTTTCTTTATAATTAGTGCTTTTGTGAGTATGTGTACGTGTGTCCTATTTGAGATAATTTTGGATATCTCAGGGTCATTAAAATATTCTCTTGTGTTATTTTCAAGAAACTTTATAGTATCTCTATATTTTGATCAAAAATCTATCAGGAATTGTTTTGTGAATGATATGAAAAATAAATAATTATAATTTTTTCCCATATGTGTATCAATTGACCTAGCACCATTCTCTGAAAAGTGCACAGCAAAGCCACTTTTGTAATATATCAAGTGTTTAAACAGAACTGAGCTTGCTTCTGAATTCTTTATTCTTCTATTGGCCTAATTATCTATAATTAACATTTTGTCTGAATAAATATTATTTATATGATAAGTCTCGATAGTTGGTTGTATAAGGCATCCAAACTTTATTTTTAAGATTAGATTAGTTATTTTGACTCATTCTACTTTCATATAAATTTTAGATTCAACGTGTCAATGTTTACCAAAAAAAAAAAAAACCTGCTGTAATTGCATGAATAATTGATCCATTTGGGGAAAATTGGCACCTTTTCAACATTATGCTTTCCAAACCATGCATTATATAGTACCATTTACTAGGTCTTTAATTTTCTCAATAATGATTTGCAGTTGTTTATATAATTTATATCACTTGTTAGAGTTATTATTGAGTGTTTGATATTTCCTGATGCTACTATACTTCATATAATTTATTAAACTTCATTTTTTTCTGGTGTATATAAATAAAATTGATGTTAATATTTATGTTAGATGTATATGCAACAATTTAACAAATTCACTAATTAATTTTAATTGCTTTTTGTGCATTATTTTGAGTTCATTATATATAAAATTCTATTATTTGTAAATGTGCATATAATAAGAGTTTTATTGTTTTGTATAGTTCTTTCTGATCATGTATTTTCCTTCTTTCAATTGATTTATTGTACTGGCTAGACTTTCAAGTCACATACAAGGAAACTCCACCTTTACTTTCCCTTTCCTGTAAAGGGAAAGTTTTTAATATTTTATCAAGTGTGATATTTGCTATAGACATTTTATAGATATCTTTTGTCAGATTAAGGAAGCCCTTTTTTATTCTTAGTTTATTAGGAGTTTTTTTTTTTGTTTGCTTAGCAGATCATCAATTTTATCATATGCATTTTCTGAATTTACAGGGATGATCATGTGATTTTACTGTTATTATGTTAGTGCTATGATATTCATTGATTGACTTTATCCTGATCAATCAACTTTGAATTTGTGAAATATGTTGTGATGTATTCTCATTTTTTATATATCAGTGGATTTTGTTTATCGAAATTCTGTTTAGGGATATTATATTTGTGTTCATGAAAGAGATTGGGCTACAATTTTCCTATCTAATAACATTCTTGTTTGTTTTTGAGGATAAGTGCTATACTTACTTCATTAAACAAAATGCGAAATAGTCCCTCTTTTTATTATTTCTGGAAGAGTGTGTGCAAGCTTTATGTCATTTTTACCTAGAAGTTTCTTTTGGGAAAGATTTATAATTATGGATTGTATTTCCTTAACAGTTATAAGACTATTTAAAGTTTTTATTTCTATATTGATTGATTGGGTCAATTTTAAGTTTTTTTTTCAAGTGTAAACTTGATTTATCAATTTATGCAATTTACCATTTTCTTCCTTTAACTTTCTTTGAGCTTAATTTGCTCTTCTTTCAAAATTTTTGGGATGATTATTTGGAATCATAAGGTTATTGATTTTCAGGCTCTTATTTCTAATATATTTATTTAGGGCAATTATATTAATTATTTATTTAGGAAAATTGTATGTCAATTATATTTATACTAATAATTGTATATTGATTATTCCATTAAAACACTTTATTATTGTCTTTGTGATGTCTTGCTTGCTCTGTGATTATTTAGAAGTTTATTGCTTGCTTTCCAAAGAATTGAGGATTTTCCATTTTTATTTTTGCTATTTATTTTTATCTTAGTTTCACAACTGTCAGAGAGCATATTATGTTTTAATCTGTTTTAAGGCCCAACATATTGTCTTTTTCCTTTTAATCTCCAAAGTCCCTTGAAAAGAATGTGTATTCTGGAGTTGGTGCTGTCATCATTTCTGTTGTGTATAGTCTGCTGTTAGATTCATCTACTGAATTCTTAATTTCTGTTATATATATATATATATATATATATATATATTTCAGCCATATAATTTGTATTTCATACCCTTTAAAGATTCTCATTCTCCAGTGAAATTCTCTTCATTTTATTGAAACTATTAATCACAATCATTTTAAAGTCCAGTTCTGATAATCCCAGTATCCAAATCACCAATTCTGCCTATGTTTCTCTCATTTCTGGTCTTTTTCTTCCTGTCTTCTGGCATGCCTCATAATTTTACTGAATTCCAGACAGTGTGTATGAAGATTGTACAAATAATGCGAGGTCCTGGTTGAGGCACTCTTCCTTTCGGGATTCAAACTCAAAGTCTAGAGTGTATTTCAAGGATGCTCTTCCTCTGTGGGACCTGGACTTCCTTTTTTGTGTCCCATGCTCTGTGAGGTCATGGAAAGTTGTTCCTGTCTTCCCAGATTCTTAGCTGCTCAGTTCTTAGCTTCTCATTATGTGCTGTTGATACATAAACAGCCTCAAGGGGAGAATGGCTGCACAATGTTGGGCTTGCCTTATTGCACTTCCCTTCTGCCAGTGTGTTGGCCTGGAATCTGGGCTCTTCTGGAAGTTCCAAATTCAATGTTTGTCTCCATATACCTTTAAGACTGCAGAAGACTTGGCTCACATTCGTAGGCTTTCAGCCACTAATCTCTGCTCATACTTTTTATCCTCTTGGTCTTATGCCACCTGCCAATTAGCAAATGCCATGAGGTAAAACACACCATCAAATATTGGACTCATCTCAATGTCCCGTCCTTTATTCAGGGACTTCAAGTCCTGAATGAAGATGCCTTCAAACATTTTTTTTTATTTAATTCGCACTGCTTCCCAACTTGTTCTCATGGGAGTATTACCAAGAAGAGAAGATACTCGAGTTTAAATGTCTTTCTCTCATTTACCTTTTGTAAAACAAAGTAATAATACCTGCTCATCCGACCTCAAATAATGTGACATGGTTTGTATACCATAAAACATGAAAATTCAAAGGCACTATGTCCTTGAATTGATATTCTTTTTTATTTGAAACCATTTTTCTCATGTTCAACCTTTTATTAGAGCCCATTTTCTCTGAATTTAGTATAGGATTTTAAAATAACATTTTCTATTTATTTTTTAGTGATTCTATTATGATTTTTATTTTGAAAATAAAGATATGAGGCCCTTCTAGTATTCCTTATATCTGCATTATATTTCATTGAATAAACACAGTTAAGTCATAGGAAATAGAATTCCTTCCTTTTTTTTTCATTTCTTTCTTTTTTGAATATGAAAAGGTTTTACTCTGACTCTCTTGTCATTTGCTTTCTGTGTAATGCAATAGACTTTTCCAATGAAGCCCACTGCATTCACACCATTTTCTAGGACCTGAGAATATACTCTCTGAACCCTAAAAATAACATTTCCCTCACTGTTTTCCAGACGTGGCATGTTTTAATGAAAATGCTTGCACAGAAGCTAGCACGTTACCTTGTTTCATGCCTTTCATGACACTGGTGCTTTTCTGCTCTATTTCCTAGGTCATCCCATATGATTAACAGATTTTTCTTCTTTCAGCTTCTTGTGCTGCCTTTTCTGTAAATTATTGTAAACATCCACTTAATTATTTTTTGATAATCTGTGATCCATAATTATAAGCATTTGAAATGTAAATGACCTACCAGAGATGTCATTGCGAGCAATAACTAACAATGAGTGACTTCTGGTTGTGAGACACATTGTTTGTTAGGTACTTTAGGAAACACCCCAACACCCTCCCAGATTTAGGTCATAGCAATGGATTTTGTGATTTGAATTTTGAGAATGAGACCATGTGATTCAATGGATAATACAGAGAAAGAAAGTCCAGTATTTGAGAACTGTATTCTCTTAATTGTCATGTTATTTAATCTTTTGTGCTTTCTTTCCATACCATGTCCCCTCCTGCATGCCTCATCCTGGTAAATTCCACTATACTTTATATATACTTCTATTTTTTTTTTTTTTTAGATTGTAGTACATTGCTACAGGGTCCAGCTTGCATCTTAAAATGTGAGTGCCCTTGAGAATCAGCATAGCGTCTTGCTTATTTTTATTTATCCTGAAAACATTTACTGTATATTTGCTAAACTGCATGCAATAAATTAAAAGAAGGAAGTAAACGGACACTTATTAACCTAATCGTGGAGCAGTTCAGTAAAGTGCTTTGGGAAATACTCATAATGCTACATGGCACTTTCTGTCCCTTTCCTCTTTATTCCCTTCCAGTACTCATCTCAGATGGATGCATCAGGAATTTAGTAGATGCTCTAAATTCTGAGTATTTTTGAGACTGAGCTCAACTGGCAGAATGTTGAAAATCTATATTTTGGGCTAATATTATCAGTCATTATACCTTTTTTGTATAAATATTCACAAATGAAATGAAAGGAAATGTGTAAACTTGGTATAAATACCTTGCATGTTCCTGAATAGTTTTACTACAAATTGCTTGTTTTGTGTGTGAATCTTCTTGGCCCATATTCAAAATTCCTCTTTTTAAATTTTTTTTATTTAAGTGTTTAGGTTTCTTATTTAACAACAGGATTTTTTCAGTGGGTGATATGGATGATATTTCTGATGGAGTCAAACTTTCTTGCCTTAATGTAACCCTGGACCAATCTGGTTTGGTGGATGTTACATCACTTATCCAGAGACATTCATCAGCACTAATGACCTCAAATCATCCCATTGTTTTGTTTGTTTGTGTATTTGTATTTCTTGGAGAGCAGATGGCCCTCACATCAGGGGGTGTCATATAAGTTTATCAATTTTCTGGGCCTGAGCCTATGTAATAATCCTTATTGTTATTTTTCCTTTTATTTAATGTCTGACTCAAGATGAATTTATAAATGAAAGTATAGGTAGTAATTGTTTTATTAAGTAATAAAATTTGATTGTGGTAATTTATAAGGTAAGAGAAATTTAACATAATTAAATACATAATAAGGAAAATAATCACGGTGCCCACAAGTGATATTTGATTAATAGAAAGATCTCAAAACCTATAACTGGGGAATATATACTTTTTGTTTTGTGTATTATAATTTGGTTATTTTTCACATCAGTGGAAACAGTGATATTATTGAGATTAAGAGGCAACAATCATAAATAGAAAAAGCACATATATAAATAGAAAAAATCATTTCTTTAAGTCTTAGCTCTGACACTTATTAAAATTATGACTTTGAGAAAATCAGTTGTTTGAGCGTCTCAATCTTAAACTGTTCAACAGAGCTAAAGATAATATTGAAGAATTTGTTCTGTTGATTTGTTAAACTAATATTAAGAATCAGTACTCGCATCTTCATAAATGATCAAGTACCTCTCATATACTCTCATTTACTCTTATTTTATCCCTTCTCATTTGTTTCTATTGGCATGCAAATTTATCATTCCCATTACAATGAGCCAGTTAAGATGGAACTATTAAAAATAATACTTCCCTTAATTGGGTGTTATGTATAATGCAACACAGCACAGTTGACCCTTGAACAAAATGAGTTTGAACTGTGCTGGTCCACTTATATGTGGATTATTGAAACAATAAATACATCCTGTACTATAAGTGAATTTTCTCTTCCTTATGATTTTCTTCAGAATGTTTTCTTTCTGCTAGTTTATTTTATTGTAAGAATACAGTATATAATACATATAACATAGAAAATATGTGTTTATAGGCTTTTGATATAAGGCTTCTGGTCAACAGTAGGCTACTAGTAGTTAAGTTTTAGGGGAATCAAAAGTTATATGTGGATTTCCAACTGCGTGGGGGTCTGCACCCAACTGTGTATTTTTAACTCTCATACAGCTTTTCAAAGTAGTAGTTGAGTTTTCTCTGAAAAATGATAATTAATTGCACCTTACCTCTTTTCTAAGCATTCAACCAATTAAGAAGTAGACATAGGTGTCTGAAAGGGATGAAAATATCAGCTTTTCAGTTGGAGAGCAGGATTGGATAATGCAACTATGAAGAGGCCTCCTGGTATAGCACTTTTCCCACTGAATTCAGACTATGTGCCACAACTGCAGGCAGATAAAGTATTCAGAAAAGACACCTTGCTATCGGCATGAGAAAATCTCAGCATCTCCTATAACTTTGAACTCAGAGAACCTCCAGGTTCTAAGTTTTGACTGATTTGGGGCTCCAATCTGCTTCTAGAAGAAAACCTGCAGACCTGATCAGGAGTGTTTATGTGTGAATACAGGAGGCAGTTGCTATAGTTCTGCACGCAGGGCCTCATTGACAACAGACGGGAATAGCTTAGCCCTTCCCCATAGCAGGAGATGAGCAATGTGTCAGACTCTTTCTATCTTTTCATCAGAAAATCAATCTCTAGGCCTCCAAGGAGGTGTGGGTACTACATAAGGGGTGTAGACACAGATAATTCTAAGATGTGCTTCAAAACTGTTCTCTCCTATGAAGTAGAGTAGATATCACCTTTTTGGAAACCTGGGGAAAGAGAAATATGGTTCCCTCTAACAGAAGTTATTATTTCTTCCAATTTATAGATAAGATCTCAGGGCCTCAGAGCAGTTTAGTCACTTGCACAAGATTTCATAAGGGATTGAATGATAGAATAAGGATTTAAATCCAAATTTTCAGATTTTCATAGTCTATATTCTTTAAAGGTAGCCAAGAAGACAGATACAGCAAAACTGATGTAAATAAAATGTTTTGGGACACTGCAGCTGCATATGACCAATTACCAAGCACAGATATTTATCTGATTTTGAGGATCATTATGTAAATCAAATTAGCTAGTGCATATTAAAGTGATTTATAAACTTAAAGGTATGAACATATTACTTATTATTATCACAGTTAATGTGTGTCTACATCAACTTCCTTTTCTATAGTATAGGTTAATGATTCTTGCCTTGGCTACATCTTGGAATGCCATGAGAATTAAATGCAATAATGTACCTGAAAGCTCTGTGTAAGCTGTAAAGCAGTGTACAAATGAAGGTTACCAGTATTGATCTGTTCATTAATTGTTAGCCCTCAAACATGAGTTAGTTAATGCTTTACTGATGAAAATTTGAACTGCAAAATCTGTTAGAAAATGCTGTTATAAAGTAAATACAGCTTGAGACTATAATTTCAGAGGAGCAAAATGTGGCCATGAGATTGATTAGACTAATTGAACATTGCATCTCATTGATTTTGTGGTTTTGCCCTACTCTCCAGCTCAGAATACAGAGAAGCTAAAAGGGGTGGACACTGGAAAACATCCATGTAAATCCAATTAATCAATTTGATGGCTCACTTGCTACTCAAAATGTGGTCCCTGGACCAGTAACTTGGCAATCACCTGGAAGCTTGTTAAAAATAAAGAATCTCAAATCCACCCCAGACCTACTCAATCATAACTTTCAGAACACTGCTCTGTTGGAAGTTATAAATCAATCAACCAATCAATCAACAAATAATACTTATGACATACTTAATTAATATCCTTAGTACTATAATTGCCATGTTTTATAATTATAATTATTTAGAAAAACAAAAAAATAGACATCTGAATTTTTTTTTTATTTCATGTTTCACTTTGATTCTCTTAACCAATATAGTTTCCAATTCATCTTCAAGTCCTCTTTGAATTCATATATTCACTCTCTTATTCAATAATCATTTTGAATGTTGATAATGTACCAAATACCCTACTATATTCTGAGTATATATTGGAAATTAAAATATGCATAGTATGTGTTCTTTATCTCATGGTGCCTATAGTTTAATGGTGGAAGATGGAAATAAATAAAGAAATACAGAAGCATAACCTGAGAAAAAACAAAAACAAAGCATGAAGGTAACAGACAGGGTGGCAGGGCAGGCACTGCTTAGATGCGATTATCTGGACAAGCCATCTCAGTTGGTGGCATTGTATCATCTTTGGAAGATGAGGAGAAGGTAGCGATTTAGTAACTGAATAGTGACTGAGGCTTTAAGGATGAGGAGAGTTTGGTATTTTCCAGAAGCTGAAATGTAGGCTAGCATCTCTGGAATGGGTTGAATAGGGTGGATAATGGTTGGAGATGAGTTTGGAAAAATAAGCAGGACCTAGATTACATAGTTACACAGACCATGGTTAAGTGTTTGTGACTTGAGTACGACAGGATATCATCGATGTACTTTGAGCAGGTGGGAAAGGAGTGCATGCAGGCAATTACCTTTGAAACCGGTCCAATTTATATTTGAAAAAGAATTACTCGGTCTGGTGTATGGAGGGACATTTTAGAATCCTGTAGGTGTAATGCCGATGGCTTGGATGAAGGTGATAGATTTTAGAAACATTTGCTTGTATGGTTAGCTGTGCCCTCAAGTCCATTGCTCAGCCTCCGCCTTTTTTCTTCTGCATTCCAGAGTGTTTTTCCTGAGTACGTGGCCTCTGCTGTCACAAGGCACCAGTTGGAGATTGGAAGGAAGGAGATCATTTCTGCAGGTAGAACATTTTACCTAGAGCTCCATCTCACACCAGATTGGCTAGCTTTGGTTCCAGCTTCTGCTGATGCTCCTAGCCTCTAGTTCCAGTAACACCATATCCACCTGTAGCTCTGCTGCTAATTTTTAGGTTGCATCACAGATTTCTGTTTAGCTTTTCAGTTCTTCTATCACCTGTGTAACCAATTCTTTGCATTAGATTTCCTTTGCTATAAACACATGAGTGTTTTTTCCTTTACTTCTTACACCCTAAAGGTTGCAAAGTAACAGAAAGGAAAGAATCAAGAATGTCACCCATATTTCATCTGTGATTGATTGAGCATGGAGGTTGGGGCAAGTATAGTTTTGAAAGAGAGAAGTCAGTATTTACTTTGGGACATGCTGGTCTTGATACATTCACATGAAACATCTATGAGGTCTATATTTCATATCAAATTCTGAGTTATAAATCTCTAGATGATTAGATAGTGATGGTGTTTGTAGTCATGGGAATGGACAGTTTATCCAGGGGAAAATGTAGAGCGATAAGAGAAGAGAGATTTGGCCTGAATCTTAAAGGATTTGAGGTTGGCTGGTAGAGAAAGAACCTGCAAAAGACATGAAGAAAGAGCTGAAGAGTTCCTGGATTCGGATTAGTGAGGCAACTAGAACATATAGAATCTCTCTAACATGTATCTCTCGCATTATATAAATTATACTGCCAAATGAAATACCAACATGTGATTAGCAATACAAAACCAGTAAAACAAGCTGTAGTATGAAAAATAAGAGAAAGACAACAAGACAAAAATCTTTGCAAGTGATTCCATCTTAATTGTAAAATAATTTGTCACTCCACGTTTTGATGCACATTTTCATTTTGATTTATGTGCACTGGAATAGTGGCAGAACTATAGCCTGCAGTTGGGCAGCCTTTGTTGAAAGACCCAACCCAGTTCAGAAGGTCAATGCAGCTGAAATTTAGTACATTAGCCCCTAGATATAGCGGTTCTCAACCTGTGGGTCGCGACCCCTTTAGGGGTCAAACGACCCTTTCACAGGGGTCACCAGGTACTCGTATGTGGGCATATCTGCATGTGGGCCTGGAGACGGATAGAGGAGCGGTGTCTCAGTTCCTGAGACCATCGAAAATATGTGTTTTCCGATGGTCTTAGGTGACCCCTGTGAAAGGTTGAGAACTGCTGCCCTAGAAGAACTGTGCATCCTGGTTCAGAGCTATCTCTGCTTGGAGGAAAGGTGCCTTTATTTAAATTGCAGATGGGAAAAAT
>NW_017731618.1:1430772-1433443 GCF_001890085.2 Hipposideros armiger
TTCATTTTGTTGGTGGTTTCCTTTGCTGTGAGAAAACTTTTTAGATTGATGTAGTCCCATTTGTTTATTTTTTTCTTTTGATTCCCTTGCCTGAGGCAACATATCAGAAAAAAACATTACTAGGAGCAAAGTCAGAGAGTTTATGTCTATGTTTTCTTCTAGGAGTTTTATTATTTGGGGTCTTACATTAAATCTTTAATCTATTTTGATTTTATTCTTGTATATGGTATAAGAAGGTGGTCCAGTTTCATTTCTTTTTTTTTTTGTATGTGTCTGTCTAGTTTTCCCAACACCATTTACTGAATAGACTGTCTTTACCCCACTGTATATTCTTGCCTCCTCTGTCATAGATTAAATGACCATATTGGCATAGGTTTATTTTGGGGATGTCCTTTCTATTGATCTATGTGTCTGTTTTTGTGCCAGTGCCATGCTATTTTGATTACTATAGCCTTGTAACATAGTTTGATATCAGGTAACATGATAGCTCCAGTTTTATTCTTTCTCAAGATTGCTATGGCTTTTCAGGGTATTTTGTGGTTCCATATATATTTTAAGATTATTTTTTTTAGTTCTGTGAAAAATTCCATAGGTATTTTGATACGGTTTGCATTGAATCTATAGATTGCTTTGGGTAATATGGACATTTTAATGGTATTAATTCTTCCTATGCATGAGCATGGTATATGCTTCCAATTATTTGTATCTTCTTCAATTTTTTTCTTCAATGTTTTATAGTTTTTCAAGTAAAGGTCTTTTACCTCCTTGGTTAAATTTCTTCCTAGGTATTTAATTAATTAATTAATTATCGATGCAATTGTAAGTGGGATTGTTTTCTTAATTTCTCTTTTTGATGTTTTATTGCTGGTGTATAAAAATGCAACCGATTTCTGAATATAAGTTTTATATCCGGCTACTTACTGAATTCATTTACCTGTTTTAATTTTTTTTGGTGGACTCTTTAGGGTTTTCTATATATAGTATTATCTCATCTGCAAATGGCAGTTTTACTTCTTCCTTTCCAAGTTGGACAGCTTTTATTTTTTCTTTCTTGTTTGATTGCCGTGGCTAGGACTTCCAATACCATGTTGAGTAAAAGTGGTAAAAGTGGGCATCCTTGTCTTGTTCCTGATCTTAAGAACACTTTTAGTTTTTCCCCACTGAGTATGATGTTAGCTCTGGGTTTGTCTTATATAGCCTTTATTATGTTGAGTTATGTTCACTCTATTCCTGTTTTGCTTAGAGTTTTTACATAAATGGATGCTGGATTTTGCCAAATGCTTTTTCTACATCTATTGATATGATAATATGATTTTTATCTTTCATTTTGTTTACACAGTGTATCACGTTATTTGGTCTGTGGATATTGAAACAACCTTGCTCCCAGGAATAAATCCCACTTGATCATGGTATATGATCTTTTTAATGCATTGAAGAATTCAGTTTGTTAACATTTAGTTGAGGATTTTTGTATCTATGTTCATTGGATAGATTGGCCTATAATTTTTTGTATTTGTAATGTCTTTGTCTGGTTTTAGAATCAGGTTAATGGTCACCTCATAAAATGAGCTTGGGAGTTTTCCTTTCTCTTGAATTTTTTGAAATATTTTGAGAAGAAAGATAGGTGTTAATTCTTCTTTAAATGTTTAGAAAAATTCACCTGTGAAACCATCTGGCCCAGGACTTTTTTTGGAAGATATTTGATTACTGATTCGATATCCTTAGTACTAATTGGTTGGTTCAGATTTTCTGTTTCATCTTGATTCAGTCTTGGAAGATTGTATGTTTCAAGGAATTTATGCATTTCTTACATATTGTCCAATTTGTTGGCATATAATTGTTCATAATATTATCACTAAAGGGCATCTTGCAATCCTAAAAAGAACCACAAAAGTCTGTCCAGTTGTAACATTTGTTCAGAAAGGGGAGATGTGCTTTGGTTTTCTATTTATCTCATTGGAATGTACTCACCACTGGTATATAAACCTCATTTCCTTTGTCAATCCAGTGCCTCCTTGGAGTAGGCAATCAATATATATTTGTTGTATGAATAAATACAGAGAAATGGACCTCTATTGAGGATTGGGGGATTTATCTGTCCACTTTCAACTTTGTTTTTGAATTGATGATTTTTTAATTGGAAACATGCTGTAAGTTAAGCTTACTTCACTATTAGGGGAAAGTCTTGGCATCTTTTGGAAATCACTCTTAGAGTACAAGTCTTCAGGAGTCTCCAGAAAGTGCTTCTAGTTACAGAATTCAGAATCTAGAGCTATATAAATCACTGGAATCAAGTCTTTTCCAGTGCTTTAATTTCTAATTTATAATGAGAACCCATGAAAGCAAACCTGATGTTTGCTCGGTTTCTCTGTACTCCTCAGTGAGCATACTCCTCCCACCTTCAGAAAAAAAGATAGGTGTCTGGAGGGAGATGGAACAACCATTAATCCTGGAAGGTATTTGTCCTCCTTTCTTTTGACATTTCATTGCCCTTTAACTCATTTGCGAAAGATATCAAACCAGAATCAGACTAGGGAATAAAATGCCTTTTTATTAAAATGGCCAATCTGCATAGATCTCTTTGTTCTTCCCTGAAGACATCTTTGATCAGTACATGAGAGGAGAATTTATAAGAATGAAAGTTAGGAAAATTTTACATGAACAGATAAAA
>NW_017731618.1:1434523-1435584 GCF_001890085.2 Hipposideros armiger
AGTGCTGACTTCAGCCTTTGGGCCCAGCCATGCTCAGGGCCCACTACTGCTCTGCAGAGCCAAATTCAGCAGCATGTAGATTCCTGGGACCGTTGAGGATTGGACACTCTGGGAAGGCTAGTGATTTGGTGCCAAATGATGATTTCTAGATATCTTTTATTATGTAGAGAAGAGGCTAAGCATAGTTGGGGAAGGTGATTGTTCAAGCTATTCCAAGTGATTTAGCTCTGGCCCCAGGATGGCATACCTCTGTTCTACAAAGTCTTAAAGGAACATCACCTTTCAAAGGTACCTTAGTATTTCACAAATGCTTTTCTTGTGCGTTTTAAACTCACATGAGTGAATTGTTAAAATATTCCTTTCAAGAGTTGACAGGACACTACTTAAAAAGTGTTCTAATTAATTATATATTCTCTGTCTCATTACATTTGAGGTGATATTTTTGGTGTTCTGTTAAATTAGAACCCTGAACAGCTGCCTAAAAATTCCATCCTTTCATCTATCTCTTCTGTTACCATCACCGGCCTTGAGAGAGGATAATATTTATTTTTTGTCTCTCCAGCCCAAGGGTGGGACAGACCCTTTTCTTCATATTCTATAGCACTGTACTGACTGAGACATAGCAAAACTTTTTTAGGTTCAGGAAGTAAAACATAGAGAATGATTTCTAAAATTCTATTACATTTGGTTACTTTATAGACTTAAGACCAAGGACACCCTGGTCAGATGTTTTCTGCTTAGCTTTTGTTTGCCATGCTATACCAAAGTGTAATTCTCCTTCTTTTAGTGGATTGTCCCCACACATGTCTCCAAAATCTAGAAAATCTCTCAAAAAGCAAAGGAAATCCCTTTCTCACTGCCTAAGGTTTACTTTCATAACTCTATTTTTTATACCAGGATTTGCCATATCCTAAGATGATATATAGTATAAATAAAAACCTCTTTAAGAGGAACTCCAGTTGTAGATATAATTGGGTCTCAGTTCTTTGACCAGACAGGACAATCAAAACATTCCATCTAGCACCAGTGTATTTTGAGATATCTAGTCTTATACAAAACTG
>NW_017731618.1:1435894-1498166 GCF_001890085.2 Hipposideros armiger
AAGCTGCTAAAAAATGTACATAATTTGCATTTCATTCTCAGCTTAAATATTACCATTCACAGTCAGGTAAATATTGTCTTCTCACATTTCTCAAAGGTAATGACTGGGAACCTGTTTTACATTCATGAAACTAAAGAGCTCACTTAAGTGGATTTCCTAGGACGGAAAAAAAATCACCTTCTCGAAAACTATTAGGACTTTTATTACATTTTATTACATATTCATATTTTTATAAAATTAATGTTATTTCCTATATTAAGTTTTGTATAATGAACTTTTCACTTACTCTTATGTGTGAGTATTTTCCATGTCATTATTTTTGAAAACCTCATTTTAGTGGCTGCATCTATAATATGGATATGCAATAACTTATTTTATCACATTTATTTTGTTTAGCACAAATCTATTTTGTTTTACTTTCTTCTATGAACAACATGAGAACAGTTATCATATATATTTGCTTGCTTCATTGATTATTTCCTTAAGATATATTCTTATTAGTGAAATTATTGTGTCATAGGAACTTACGGTTGAACCTTGGGAAAATGGGCCCTTTTTTCTTTGATCCAGTTACATAACAACATATCCTTTACTGAGGATTTGATGAGGCTAATAACTTACAATCATTGTTATTAAGGTGTTTGTCAAGGCAACTGTGACTTTTCCATAGTTGCACAAAGGGCAACTCAGTAATATCTTAAATTATCTTGCTTAAAGTCTCACTTTATGAAAGAGCTATTTGCTTTCTACAACTGGCATTCACTGATAACATATTACTTAATTTAATGGTGATATATGTTTATTCAATGTAATCACAATGAAAATTCTCATTTTCAGGCATAATGAAAAGTGAGTCTAAACAGCAGACTTTAAAGGGTAACATATAATTGCCTGTGACTAAATACAGGTCCCAGAAAGTATCAGCACACTCTGCCAGCGGTGTGTGCCCTCTATGTACAGATAGTTATTGAAAGGGCTGAGCCTCCAAGGACCATCTTCTTTTGACTCTGAAAGGGGTCTTATGATCAGGTGAAATGAGGTCTGTGCTCTGTAAGAAGAGAATCCAGCCCCACTGTGTTGGCAGCTGTAACATATTTCTTATGCAATGGCATTCCATGCTGATTACGGTGTGTTGATTACTCACATCTGGGACTTAGATTTGATTAGGCTCACTGAGTTTTGCTCTTTTTCCCATTTTCTCATTTTTCTCTGTTTTTGTTGTCATTGAATTTCATTTTCGTCTGCAGTCAAATTGATGGCTTTTCTAAAGTTTCATTAAAATTTTGATTTCTTTGAATTCTTTTTTTCAAGGTTCTGCTATCTTTACTCTTTCTAAAATGTTTAGAATTTTGATTGACCACATACACATTCAGAAATGCATATAATTCCATGGTCACTCTCTATCTGTCAACTTTCTAACTGATACCTATCAGTTTATTGTTTGTAAGTGAACAGGTATGATTTTCATTTCATCTCTGAATACTACTTCTTCATTAGGTTAGTAGAGCGATCAGAGGAAAACTATTTAGACCTTTGGAAAACACACTTAAGTGTGGTCTCTCTCTGTCTCTCTCTCTCTCTGTCTCTCTCTCTCTCTGTCTCTCTCTCTCTCTCTCTCTCTATATATATATATATATATATATAATATATAATATGCATTTATATATTGAGACACACATAGGTAAATAGATGTAGATATCATAGATATTAGATAGAGTACCATACACATGGTAAATGCAAAGCATGCATGAGTTCTTTCTGTGTTCCAAAATTTTTACGTTTTAACTGAGTAATGTCAATTTTTACTTGGCTTAAATATGTAAATTAAAGACCCTAAAACTGCATTATCTCTGAAATGGTTATGTGAGAATTTTTATAGGTTGCATAACTCGATGTAAGTCAGTATCTTCATTTTACATATTTAAGCACTAGCAATCTAGGTCAAATTTCATAGTAAATTAACACATTTTCTATACTTGCCTTTGGCTAAGTGATTATATATGCACAATTAAAATTATCCCCTGCCTACTCAAGGAGTCCTGATGGAGGGTAACAATGAATAATTCTTACCATTTTGCTCAACTAAGGGGCTGGACATAGTCTTCTGGGGTCTGAAAGGATACTGTTTTCCCTTTATAAGAAATTATGATACACTTTCACCCTCACAACATAAACATAACAAACTTTCATAGTGCTAGACAACCATAGGCTATGCTGTGATGCTAGTGCTGAATAGCTGGAGTTTTAGAGAGTTTTAATGTATTTTTGAGATACCACTTAAACACATTTGTTAATATAGCCTTTGAGTGATGGTTGCAGATCTGAGAGAAATAGTAACTTAATACCAGCCAACTAGTCCAACTGTCTTCCATTCAACAATTCATCCTATGATTATCTCTTGAGCATCTACTACTTATTTTCGGTTTTTGGAACACGTCAATAAATAAAACAAGCAAATATTCTTGTGCTTATGGAACTATAATATTAAAATCCAATTTTAGCAAATGTTATCCAATTAAAGGAATAGATGATCTATTACTCCTATTTGTACACATGATGTTGGGCCCTGTCACAAAGATTATAAAGTGAATGAGTTACAGGGAAAGAACTATTTTGGGATAAAAGAACACAGCATATCACATAATCCACCATATTTGACATATCCAATGAAAAATGAAAATTGTAAAAATAGAAAACTATTATTACTGTTAGGATATTTATGCTGTATTAAGAAATTACAAGTATTTTGTGAATACAGAAGGTCATTTGACTTGCCCAGAGACATGTGGAATGTTAGAAATATTTCATTCCAGTTTTTCAGAGTCAACACAATTACTTTTCCTGCAAGGAAGTTATCAGGTGATTTTCATGCTATCCTATTATTTTTTCTGTTACTAAACTGAAGACCATTACTGTTAATGTAACAGCATCAGTCTGCTTTGTTTAGATGATACAATGAGATCTTCTTGGGTAACGGAAATGATCAAAATATTCAAACACACACACACACACACACACACACACCATGGTTAATTAAAATGTAAGATGATGAAATTTATGAACTAGAATGCTATTCTTCTATTTTGAAGAATAATAATTGTTTTCAGTGTAGGAAAATAGTTAGGCTATGAGAGCCTGTGCTATTTATAAACAACAACTATTGGCTGAATTCAAGCCTATCAGAGATGAGCTAAATTAAAAAAGAATGCCACTAAAGCAAAACATTGCATTCATTTATGAAAACTTATGACTTAAATGAGAACAAAAAGTTTTAATTAAAATAATTGATGGGTTTAAAATGGTTTATGCAAGATTCTAATGTATAAATTTACTGTTTTCCTCTGTTACCACCATTCTTTGATAAGCTGACTTTAGCAGCAATGAAACATCTAATTAGATTGCACAGTGGTATGTTTTGAGAATTAATTATTTGGTTTATTATCATCCCTTTAAAAAAGTACACAAATCGTTTTTATATTTCCTAGTTCTTCACAATCACTTTCCTAACAGACATTAAAATATAATTATTTTCATTAAGAACAAGTATAATATTCACCATAAACTTCCTTAAACTACTTCAGAGTCTTGGGTTTAAAAAGGGAGTAAAAAATAAGCAAAACATTTTGTTGCTTTTTCAGTTATCACAAAACTGAAAACTCAAGCTGATATCCCAATAGGTCCTCTGCATTTGCATCAAGGCTTTAGTTTAAAGAGTTTAGTAACATTAACTATGTTAGCTTTTTGATTCATAATTCCCAGTATTGCATATCAAATCACATAACTTTCGTCTTCGTTTTAAAGTTCTTTTTAAAACTTTTCATGTTACATCTTTGCATCTTATCTGTTTTCCCATCTTTAAACCATCTCTCTCATGTGATTGACTTCACTATTCTTGCTTGCTTGGTACCTCCAATTCTCTTCAAAGAGCCTATTAGATTCCAGTTCCACATCTATCTGAAACATCTTGTCATCATTTTCCTTCCTACCCAGGAAAAATTCAAAGATCATTATTATTTCAGCTATTTTCATGCCCAAAGTCTCCACTCGTTTGTCCGTGTATATGTTTGGTGAATTTTATCTGCTTCTAAACTCACTCACATGACTGTTATTAGGCTTCAGAAGGTACTTTCAAGCTTACTTACCTGGGTCTTTCCACAGGGCTGCCTCATGACATGGCAGCTGGCTTCTCCAAAGGGAGGGTTCCAAATAACAATGAGAGAGCACTTCTAAGACAGAAACCATAGTCTTTTTATATAATCTAGTCTTGAAAGTGACATGCATTATTTCTGCTGTGTTCTATTCTTTAGAAAAGAATCAAAGGGAAGTGATAGCATAAAGGCATGAATACAGAAAGTCAAATCATCTGAAATTGTTTATCTATTTTGTGTATTTTTCTATTGTGTCATTTATCTTCTTATTGAATTATAGAAATTTCTATAACAAATATTTTGTTAGTTCTGCATATTGCAAAAAATCTACTCTATTTCCAAAGTTTTTCTTTTTAGTCTTTATGGCATCATTTATTGAGTATGTAAAACAAATGAGGCCATTTTAGACTACCTAACATAGAGGGAAAATATAAGGATATTAAAAATTGATCCATCCAAAAAAAGCAAAGACAAATAAATATCAAAATAAAATACAAAGTGAGATAGTAGAAATAAGCATAATTTGTCAGTAACCACAATAAAATAAATGTATAAAAGTGAACTGTTAAATACAGAAATTATCATAATATATTTAAAATATAAAATATATATATGAGGGGAAAAAACTTAGAAAAGAAGGGATGGAACTGCTTTATTTGCAGATAATATGATTATTTTCATAGAATTCAAAATATTCTTCACACTCTTAGAATTTATTAGTTAGTTGATGTTCTCTAATGAGGTTTTAAGATTTAGGTTTCAGGATACAAACTCAGCATATAAAACGACTATATACCAGAGACAAAATTAATTAGAAAATATAGGAGATAATATAAGTTCATGATAGCAATTAAATAAATGTTTCCCAGGAATAAGCCTGACCAAAAGTGTTCACACCTCTGGGGATAAAATTATAAAATAATAATGGAAGACATAAAAGACACATATAAATAGAGAAACCCATACCTGATATAGGTTGGGAAACATCAAAATACTAGTTTTCGTCAAATGAATTTAATTTAATATAATTATGATCACCAATCGTTTTTTTTGGTAGGATTAAAAATGCCACCCCTGACATTCACATGTAAGACAAAATAGGCAGAAAAGACACAGCAGTTTTGATGGGTAAGACCAAAAGTGTTGGTCTACAAGGTACCTAAACTTACTATAAAACTGTAATAATTAGAATTGTGGAATTAGCAAAAATACACAAATGGCATAAAATAAAGAATCTGAAAACCAACCCAGACACATAAGATGATTTTATATATAAAGAGCTAGCATTACAAATAAAAGGGGAAAATGAGAAATTGCTTTATATATAGTGACAGAAAAAATAGAAAAATAAAATAAATTCAGGTGTCTTTCTCACATCACACACTGACATGATTTTCAGGCAGACTAAGGTCCTGAGTGTGAACAGCTAAATTTAATTTAAGACTTCTAAATAAGACAGAATTTTTCAAATAAGCTATGAAAAGGTTCACACACTTTTTGTAAACACAAATTAAAAAACACATTTAATCCATTTGTTTTACATACTCAACAAAGGATGCCATAAAGACTAAAAAGAAAAACTTTGGAAATAGAGTAGATTTTTTGCAATATGCAGAACTAACAAAATTTTTGTTATAAAAATTTCTATAATTCAATAAGAAGGTAAATGACACAATATAAAAATACACAAAATAGATAAACAATTTCCAAAGGAGAATGACCAATAGAAAAAATAGGCATATACCCTTGTAATCATGGAAACGAAACTTAAAAGGGCAATTAGACCATTTCATGTCTATATTTAATTGGCAAACCACTGACAAATATACATTATAGAAATACACTAACACATATGTAATGCAAATGGTGAAAAGAGAAAATAAAGAATAAGTTAACAATAGATTAAAAAATAACGATATTCTTACCTTATAACCATCAGGTTTTACTTCTTGATATATACATAGAGGGAGTGAATAAGAACATGTGATACAAGAATATTGAGGCATTGCTTTCAATAGCCTAAACTGAAAACATCTGAATTGCCTATCAATGAATAAATCATATCATAGTTGTAACATGAAACCATACAATGTTTAGAAAGAACAAACATCACCTATTAACATGGCTAAATGTCAGATACACAGTGTTGAGTGAATAAAGTAACTTTCGAAATAATATGTACTGTTTTCTGCCATTTATATAAAATAAGGAAATCAACAAAATAATATATTATAGCATTTATATTTAAATATGCAGTGAAATATAGATAGATTCATGGAATAGATAAAAAATCAGTGTACGCTTGTATAATATTTACCCCTTGAGAAAGGCAAACAAGGAATGTTGGGTATATATGTTCTTTGAAAATTCTTTAGATAAGAAAGATCAGAAGCTAATAAAAAATACCAGTAAGATTGATAAAGCTGGGCCATGGGTACACAGGTGCTAATTATCTTAATTCTGTACTTTTATCTGCTTATTTGGAATAATTCACAATATACTTTAAGCTGTGTTGATTCATGCCTGGTGTCCTGTCATAGTCATACTGTCTGCACTCTCTGCCTTCAAGCCCCTCTCCTGTCAGTCAATTCCAGCCTGTCACTTACTACCCAAAGGAGCATCAAATTTCCTGCTACAATCATTCCATAATATCTGCTATATCAAGTCCTAGCCTTTATGTCTGGCTTTCAAGCCCATTCAGAATTTGCCAAGACTGCTCATTCTTTTTACCCCTTCTCCTCCACATTGGCCCTGTACTTCAATTAAGCATAACTAGCTACTGTTCTTTCACTCAGTTCCAAGTCCATTACATGAAGGCACAGCTCAAATGATATAATTTCCATGTTTCTTTTCTGGTCCCTTCAGCTCATTCAGGGTTTGTATTATCCATAAAATCATTATAGTACTTCTTTTTTTTTAAGATTTTATTGGGGAACTGGGGGAGGGAACAGTGCTAGGGAGTTGGGGGAAGGGGAGTAGACAAGTTGCTGTCATTTTGTTCTTCAGTCTAGTTGTGGAGGACGTGGATTCACTGGCCCAAGTTGGCACCATCATTGCGCTCTTCCCGGGCGAGGCAGATCAGTCGCCAGCTTCTGGACGGCCACTCACTGCGGCTGCTGGCCGCTCACGCTGGCTGCTGGCTACACACGGTAGCCCATGGCAACCCACTGTCACAGGGACTGCAGCCTATGCCATTGCCGGCGACTCACAGCAGCCCAGCTCCAGGTTGAGCCGTTGTTCAGCATCTTAGCTGTAGAGGGCAGTATCACTGGCCCTCATATGTGGGATCCGAACCAGGGCCCTCTGGCATCCCAAGCCAGCTCTTAACCATCGCGCCACTCAGCCGGCCCTATAGTACTTCTTAAATAGTCTCTATTTTGCTTGTGACATTTGGTTTCAGATATTTAATTCTGTGAGGGTCAGGAAATCTTTTCTTTTCTTTTGTATTCATCACAGGGCTAAAGCCACTAATTCCCCAAACTCTTCTTCCAGGATCCTCATCCAGGATGAACCGATGGCCTAAGAATCTGGACTATTCTTGACTTTTTCCACCATTTTATCCCCTTTCAAACACACACTGTCTTATTTTTCAGTTTCACTAATATATTTCCTTCTGTGCCTTTATCTCTGTTTTCACTGAATGTCCTTGTCAAAGCCCGTGTTACTCTATATAAGTAGCAGAATACTTGGAAAATTATAATACTGAAGTTTATATATCTTCATGAAGTTATCACCTGATCCTTGTACAGTGCGGGAGTCTTGCTGTTCTTCATTAACAGGAATCTATGTCACAACTCTGACCTCCCTCTATATCCTATAATGAAGCTAGAGTAAATTTTATAAAACCTAATTTAATCACCTGTTTGCTTAAAGCCCCTTAATAGCTTTCCATTGTCCTTATAAAGTCCCAAATACTTAACAGGATCCACAGAGCCTTGTGTGATCTGTCGCTGCCTATATTTCCAGCCTTACCTAATGCCACCCACCCTTAAGCTGTAGACACATTGCCTTCTTCCCTTTCCTCAAGATGCCATATGCTTTATGCCCACAGAGCTTGTACACAGGCCAGTCGGTCTTTCTATTGGGTTGTCGGAAAAGACATGATGTATTCTTTCTATGTTTTTTGTTGCAAAAATGTGTCATGATGTTTCTGACAACCCAATAGAACCAATCTCCACCATCTCTCTTCACCTGGGCAATCTCTATTTATTCTTCAGGTCTTAATTACAACTTTCTTGGTGAATCTTCCCTTAACTCTATCCCTACCTGTCTCACTCAAACTGTTATACTTTCAATAGTTCCTTTTATTTATCCTTTGCAACACTCATCAAAATGTAATTAATTTCAGTTTTGCTGTTTTTCCATGACTCTAAACTCCACAGGGAGTGGGACTTTTCTTCCCTTTATCTTCAGTGGCTAACACAATGCCTTGCACATGGTAGATGCTGTGTACATATTTATTGAACATATTTATTGTTTTTAAGGAATATTTTAAATTGATTTTGAGTGATTAAAATATATGGTAAATGTGTTTTTTACATATTTCTATTTCCTTTTATTTGTTGTCATTCTATTTTTTGAAGAAGATGAAGTGAACAAAACCAGAACATTTCTACAAATTCTAGAGGAAAGCAGATTTATGCAAACCAAAAATCTGAGCATATTTTGTAACTTTCTTTGTTTTTTCTTTAAAGTTTATTGGGGTGACAATTGTTAGTAAAGTTACATAGGTTTCAAGTATACAATTCTGTAATACATCATCGATATATCCCATCGGGTGTTCAACACCAGAGTCAGTTCTCCTTTGTAACTTTCTTTTTTAGTTTTTCTTAAGTTGGGACATAGAACTAAACTCTCCATAAGTAATGATTTTTTTTTCCTTTTTCAAATTCAACTCAACTTATTGTGTGTGGGGGGGTGCAGGGGGGGTCATTGACTATTTTTTAAATAGGAATTCCTGGGGATTAAGCAAAACTAAAATATTACCAGAGTAGCATTTCATATTAACAAAAATAAACATACAACCTTGATATCTGACACTTTCAAATCAAACACCCCTATGTGGCTGGTTCTCTAATATTTTCTTTAATCACTTGCCCTGTTTGCATCTGTGTTCTCCGTGTTGTAATTGTCCTACACAGCGTTAGGAAACTATAACACAATCCCACTCTCAAAACAGAAAGGGAGGAGAAAAAAAAGGCAATCTACATTTCACACCCTGCCATGTTCCGGCTGCTCTAAGTGATTAATGATAATGGCCATTTGCCCAAAATATAGACTCTGTTCACAAATAGGATTGGAAAACAACTTTATGATAAATGTGGAAAATATGTTCTTCTTCTATGATATATCCCATTCTTTATACATAAAATGGAAGCATTCTTAAATTCTATTTGCACATAATAATGCATGAAATTACAGTTTTTACAATGCTGTGTATTGAAAGAAACTAGTTTGATTTGGTCAACCAAGGGACACAGCCTATTTCCTGTGGAACTGTGAAAATTATGTATTTTGATACCTTACAAGCTTACAACAGAGTTCTTCTAGAGGATATATTATATATTATACTTCTGTGCTTTATTTTATGGAGACTCAGTGCTTGATATGAAAGGGCAAGGTTTGGAGTTTCCATCCTGATACTTACCTGGTGGGTGCTTACTTATTTACATAAAGTTTATGATAATGAGCTTTAGAACAAAAAGGTTAACTGGATCGAAGGGGGAAATCATCAATGAAGAACTGAGTCCCTCTGGAAGTGATACATTTCTCTTACTCCTTTAAATTGCGTTTTAACTTCTCTTGGTGAAGAGCAGTAAAGGAATGGCTCCCCGTGACCCATTTTGTAAATGATGAAATGTTCCAGACCTTCATTGAGATAATGGGGCAAAATCTGTTCCCAGTATTTGTTATGCATCTAATTGTTCCTCTAATAAACTAAATGTAATTAAAAATAGAGCAGGGCCATTGCATTTTAATAGCTTGGATTCTTCCCTGTGGAAGAGTCAGCAAACAGTGAGAGAATATGAAGATTCAGCTCTCCAGCACCTGCCAGGCAGCTTTTGTAAAGACTAAGAGCATCACACCAGGTTATTAGAGGAAACATAAATACTTTTGAGACTCTGTGGGTAGTTATGATATCACGTTTTATTATCTTCTCCTAAAATGGAGTTACTCACTGTAATTGCTTGCCAGTCACAAGCCAACAAACATGACAGAAAAAAATCTTACATATTGGGAAGAGAGGTTATAATGCAAAGGCAGCTGACCTAGAGGATGTTTTTAAGGACATTTTTAAGGACATGTTATTATGTATTTTAATAATCATAATTAAAATTTTACAGCTTTACAGCTTCTCAGATAGGTATGTATTTGTGCCTTGCAATTTGAAGTGGACACAGCAGTTATTTGAATTCCTTTTAAAATAAGGAGACGGGTATGAAAATGCTGAGTGATTTGCTCAAGAATCCTGCTGCTAGTGAGGGCTGTGCTGAGAATGAGGCTGAGTTGAGAAAGAGCCCCAGTCTCCTAACTCATAGTCTGTATTTCTTCTACCATCTTACATGGCCTCACTTAAGTTTAACAGCAAACACATAATGTAAGCAGTTCCCTTCTAGACTGCACCCTTCTTTGTGAAAAGATGGTTTTGAAGAATCTAAGATTTCCTGAGAGGAATGATGAGGATAACCTAAAATACAAAGAAATGTCAGTAAAATAAGTTGCCTTACAGAAGCTGGGATATTTGTTGTCAACCATGGGATGTTTGAGAAAGTGTAGGAAGACTCTATCTCTGTGAATAAGAAGAGAAAAGTGATGCATTAGGAGATCTTTTTGTTTTTATTATTTTTACTTTTGTTGACTCTATTTCAAAAACAAACATGATTTTCAAAAGTGGGTTGAGTCAGGAGAATGAGAAGACAAGTACAGACTGGGGAAAATATTTGTAAAAAGCAGAATTGTATGGTGGAGTATCATCCAAAAATATAGAAAAGAAATCCTAAAACTTACTAATAAGGAAATGAACAATCCAGTTAAAAAAATGGACAAAACAGATGCCTCAACAAAAAAATATACAGATGACAAATAAGTATGTGAAAAGGTGCTCAATATCATATGCCATTAGGGAATTTCAAACTAAAATAACAGTAAGATGCCAGTGCACACCTATTAGAATCATTAAAATCCAATACACTAATAATACCAGATACTCATGAGGCTGTGGAGCAACAGGGACTCTCATTCATTTCCTGCGGGAATGCAAAAAGATATAACCACTTTGGAGTACAGCTTGGCAATTTATTACAGAGCTAAACATACTCTTACCATATGATCTGGAAATTGTGCTCCTTGATATTTACCCAAAGGAGCTGAAAACTTAAGTTCACACAGAAACCTATATATGGATACTGATGATAGCTTTTCCATAATTGCCAAAATTCTGAAGAAACCAGGAAGTCCTCCAATAGGTGCATGGATAAATAAATTGTGTTACATCCAAAGAATGGAATATTATTCAGTGCTAGAAAGAAATTAGCCATGAGAAAACATGAAGGACACTTAAATACATATTACTAAGTAAAAGAAGCCAATCTAAAAAGTCTATATATTATACGATTCCAGCTAGATGACATTCTTGCAAAGGCAAATATTGGAAAAGTCATGATGCATTTTTGCTATTGAAAACAGAAAAAATACGTCATGATTTTTCTGACAACCCAATATATGGAGATAGTAAAAGATTGGTGATTGCCAGGGGTTGAAAGGGAAGGAGGGATGAATGGGAAAAATACAGAGGATGTTTATGTAAGGTAGTGAAACTATTCTGTATGATACTACAGCATACATGTGGATGCATGCCATTGTATATTTGTCAAACTCACAGAATGTACAATACCAAGCGTGAACTCTAATGCAAACTATAGACTTGGGTGATAATGATGTGTCAGTGCAGGTCTATCAATTGTTAACAAAGGTACCACTCTGGAGTCAGATGCAGACAGGGAGGGAGGCTATGCATGTGTGAGGTCACGGGGTCTGTGGGAGCTCTCTGTACCTTCTTCTCAATTTTGCTGTGAATCTAAAACTGCTCTAAAAATGAGCTTTGTCTTATTTTAATAACAGTTATTATTATTTTTTTAATGTGGTATGGGGAATATCACATTATGTGGGAGGATGGCTGCTCACTGTTGCACTCAACAGCACAATGTGTGTGACCAGGAGTGGATCAAGGATAATATATTTTAGAATCTGTTTAAGGTCTGAAGGAAATACAGAGAATTTTAAGTCAAGACTCCTGGATCCTACACTTTGCTTAAAAATATCATGGCAGAAGTTCTGACTTTACATTGCAACAGTACATGAAGGCTCATTCCTTTTATTATCAAGCAAACCAACACCGCCTAGTACACCTGAAGCCAGGCTATCCAGAGAGGAACGATTCATTGCGGCCCAGTTATTCCAAAAGAATGGTACAAGAGAATATGCTCAAAAATACAGAATTTCTGGCAGAGAAAGCGGTCCCTGCTATAATTTAAAGAAAACAAAACATTTTGTGTGTTCAAATTCTTTATTTCCTGCTTTATATGTTAGAATCATAGATGGAGTTTACCAGGTATAATCCTTTTACCTTGATTAAAACTCACCTGGATATTAAGAAAATTTTAATTGTTCCCATATATATATACTGGGGGTGCCAAAAAATATATACAAGTGGACGCTTTGGTCAACGTTGCTCAAGCAGTAGTTCGCCATCATCAGAAGTGTCTGGACGCTGATGGTAACCACTTTGAGCACCTCTTGTAATTGCAGCAGTCAAACGTGACTTGTATTCATCTTTTGTTATTGGTATATATTAAGTATTACTATTTTAATACAGTTTTCCTTTCTTGAAATATGTATACATTTCTTTAGCACCCTCTGTGTGTGTGTGTGTGTGTGTGTATTATATATGAGTGTGTGTGTGTGTGTGTGTGCGCGTGTGTGTGCGGGTATTAAATGTGAAGTTTCTAGTAATATTTGAATCAGATAGGTGGTTGACTTTTGAGTATTTTAATGCCTTAATTTCTCTCATCTTTTTTTACTAGTGTTGCCATCTGTCAATATCCAAGTTTGCTTCTTTTCCTTTGGCTATTTTCTTTCTCAAGCCACTATCTGAAATGTTCTTTATCAAATACAATTTGCCCACTGGTTTTCTAGCTTTTTCTCCTGCTGAATCCCTAATCTCCAAAATTACCTTTAATATTAACCAATGTGTCACCGATTCTTACCTTAACCTGCCTATTTTGATGGAAAGTCCTCCTTGAAATCTTACTCTGTTATTTCTGGGAAGTTTTGGGCACATCTCTTTTGGGTTCATGAAGAATCTTTCTCTTATCATAGAACCCACCTGGTTTCCTTCATGCTAGTTTCAATGTCTGACCACAGCTGACATCACTTGAGGTCTACTGATTATTATCACTGCAGCTGGTATTCTCTAAGGAGTCACTGAAATTTTTGTTAAGGGTATTGCTTCCTGACAGATCCTCTAGGCACCAAATATATGTAGCTCATCATCCCTCATTTTTATGTAGGCAGCAAAACAATGTATTCCAGGGTAAAGAGAGAAGTCTGCTTGCAGCTCCTTGAAGTTCAGATGGGAATCCTTGGACCTGAGCCAACATGAAACTCCCAGTTAAACACTTTATCTTGCTGGTTGTCTTTCCCTCCCATCATTAGCCTCTGTTGAGTGTAAATGTCACTGCTGGATTCCAGTAGTGAACAAAGCCTAACTAGAGTCTACATCCCCACTATATCTATCACTCTCTTGGTATGGTTATATTTTACGTAAAAAGATTTCCTTTCTGAACATATTTTGTGCTTAAAGGTTTCCTTTCTTCAGCATAATCAATTTTGTGCTTTGAATAACTTACCAAGCATCTGAAATGAAGGCTGACACTGGACAAGGGATATTTTAGGGGAAGGGAGAAAAAAAACAATGGCAAAAACTAGAGTCATACGGGTGGTGTCTTTGAGTAGTCCTTTAAAGAAAAACAAATATATTCTAGAATGGCAACATAAGAATACACAAGTTCTGCTTTTAAATTGTGTTCATATTGTCTAACTATTCTGATTCTTACCATCTGTATTTTAACCACATATCTGACATGAAATAGCAGAACATAAAGTGAGTCCAGAACCCTGTAGACATTGCTAAAATAAATGGTAAAGAACATGAATAAATGTGTCTTTTAATTTGCTACCCTATAATTTATTCATTGTCATAGCGAACATTGTGGATTTACCTATATAGTTTCTAGTTAAGATCAGTAGTTCAGCACACCATTACTGGAGAATTTTCAATGTGCTAAGTAATGTGCAGGATGCAGAAAATTCAAGATGTACTGTCTAGCATAGAAGCATATTTCCTTTGTTTTATGATCCTAATACTTGTCCTTGTCAGTTAAAATGAGAGCATACGTATTTTTGGAAATTTATTTTAAGCTCTTGAAACAATTATCTTGTCACATAACTCATAATTTTGAATGAAACACTGAGCTGACCCACCAAATAAGATAGTTTTAAGCCCAAATTTGATTGCCTTTTATGGACTGACTTAGTAACTCCAGGTACTATCCATTTCTAGTGTCTTTTGACTATGTGTTTCTTAAGAGCATGAATTATAAACTCGGTAGCTTTCAAGCTAAAATTCATAAATGCTCTGGTGTTAATTCTAACCTAAATGTAAAATGAATAAACAAGCATTGAATGTCTGCCTCCCAAACAGAGGACTGGTTGGTTATATGGGTTCATTGTTTATGTTTCCTAGACTTGGGAAGATAGGTTTTTGTTTTTTTTTTTAATTGTCAAATGTCTTATTTTCCTTGTTTATAGTCTGTCCTTAAATTCTTCTAATACACATTCTAAATACATACCCTTACACATAATGTGTGTATATGTTAGGTGAATTTTATCTCTGTGGAGTAGTGGAGAATAAGCCAGACAAGCAGCCTCTAACCAAAGCAAGTGGGCTAGCAGATGGAGTACACAGTATGAAATTAGAGAATAACTGGCAGGATTTTTTTTTTTTTAATGATCCATCTGGAATCCAGGAGTCAAGATCATCAATTCTGACACTTACACAGGATCACAGCCTCATTTTACGTTTAATTTCTAAGGTTACTTTCTTTAAACATGTATCCTTCATTATTTAAAAAAAAAAAGTTGGAAAGTAAACAGGAAGAACAAGTAACAAATTACCACAGAATAAATGCTACATTATTACAGAATAATGGCTTACCCATAAAAATATTATATTATATATTATAATAATAAAAATAATGTTCTAAAAAACATATTATTAACTGCTGCTGTTAATCACATTAACAGTTTACTCTATGCTAAGGTATTCGGAACTACAAATGGATGTATTAGGGTAGGTTAGAACGATCGTGACCACCAGTAACCACCATTATCAAACGCAGCATTTTATGCAACAAAGAAATTTAGCTTTTCGTAACAGCCTAGGATCCATGCTCTTAGATTGGTGGGTGGCCCTGCTCCATCAGGGCATTCAGGAATTTAGGTTGATGGTTGCTGTGCAGGCCACATAATGCACTGCTTCCCACTGCCCGCCAATATGTCCACGTTTGAATCCCTGAAACTTGTGAATGTTACCTTACATGGCAATAAAAACTTTGCAGATGTAATTAAGGGTCTTGAGATGGGATTCCTCTGATTTATCCAGGTGGGCCTAATATAACTTCCAGGGTCTTCATAAGGGGGAGACAGGAAGGTCAAAGTCACAAAAGGCAATGTGACAAAAGAGTACAGTCAGGGAAAGGGATGGCAAATGGAAGCTGAGGTCAAAGATTTAGAGAGACATTTGAAGATGACACTCTGCGGGCTTTATAGTTGGAGCAAGAGACCACAAACTAGGGAAAGCAGGTTGCCTCTGGAACGTAGAAAAGGCAAGGAAACAGAAACTCCTCTAGAAGAGCACCAAGACACTCTTCATCCAGAAGGAACTAGCCCTGTGAACACCTTGACATTAGCTCACTGAGTCTGATTTTAGATGTCTCACCTCAAGAGCTGTAACATGATAAATTTGTGCTGTTTTAAGCCACTGGATTGTGGTAATCTGTTACAACAGCCATAGAAAACTTACATGTTGGCTTAATTTGGGACTGCCAGGGTTCCTGAACTCATTTCCATTCCCGTTAGCATGAAGAGGTGACAGAGACCCGTGAAACAGGGACAGTGATCCTTCTCTTCTAAGGCATTTTCCTGGAAATGCCTTGTACCACTTTTGCTCATACAAAATGAAAAGAATATAGTTGCATGGAAGCCAGGATGCTGAAAATTGGGTGTCTGGGAGCTATGTGAGCAAATAATTCTATTGCTATGGTCAGATTTTGGGAAACAGGAGTCCACCATAATAGGGGTGATAGTGCCTAGTATTTGTTTCATCTATTTTGCAATTTAAGTAGGGAAGAAATGTAGTGACAACAATCATTTAAGATAATAACAACTAATGTTTATTGTGGTTTTCCTATGTGCCCAATTCTGTGTTAGATATGTTAAGTCACTTCATGCCATTATGAGGCAGATGCTATTGTTGTTCCACCTTACAGATGAAGACAGAGGATTACAGAGGAGAGTACTTCACCCACTGACATAAGGCTAGTAAGTGGCTAAGCTGGAATCCATCCCTAAGTGATCTGACTTTGGAACCTGTGTCTTTGTTCTCTCTCTATGCTCTTTTACATTACATATTGATTATGTAGATTACAGTTTTATATTACATATTGCTATATTAGAGGGGGAAATTCTCAATGCTGAAAATAGGCTAGTGGGCAAATAATTAGTTACTTCTGTTTCAGAAATAATTTGCAAAAGCACACTTATTTCTCTTATAAATCTTTACCAATAATTCTCCCATCTATGAATTTTATTATCTCTTCTAAGGTGAATAAAATTTTAATTTTATCATTTGTCCTTTGTATTATTGGTAACTACTTTAAATTCATTGTATGTTTTTTTATTTTGTACAGTAATTTTTAATTCTACATAAAATTGGGAACTTTGAAATATTAAATATTTTGGTTATCAAAATGCTTATTTCCAGCTGTGTATAATGCAGACTTACTGTGTTTCTGCAACTGTCTTATTTATGTAATCATAAGTATTTATTAGGGACCTACTATGCACCAATATTGAGACTACTTTGGTAAGCAAGATCAATTTTGTTTCTGCTTTTGCAAACTTAAAATCTAGTGTGAAGCTCATTTATATAAACATTAACCACTAAGTTTAATAAAAACTAAAACAAGGAAAATGTAAGATGTAGAGAAGCACATAGCAATAGATGTGTCCTTACCTGGGAGTCTTTAGGCATTTACTCAAAGTAGATTTCCTAAGTAGGAATTTTGTAAATAGCTTGTAATTCTCCCTTGAAGCCTTCATTTTTCACTCTCTACGAATAACATTTTTAATATTTTTTAATGTCCTCTACAGTAACATGCCCTCTATTCTCTTCCAGTTGCCATCCCATTTCTCTTCCCATTCTTTGTTATACCGCTCTGAATAAAATTTCAATTTATATGAAATCAAACTCCTCAAATTAATTTATTTATTTACATGTAATATATAAATGCATAAATATAAAATATATATTATATAAAAATGCAATTTATAGCATATATAATATATAAATATAATTTATAGATGTAACATGTATATTATGTATATGTTTATGTGTGAATACAAGGAACCACTTTCCAATGAATCCTAAACAGTTTTTGGAAAGGTAGGGGAATCTTGGAGTCTACACACATATAAAGGAGGGCTTATAAAACAATGGGCTACAAACCAATGTGACATTGTCACAAGACTTATGAATGGTGAATGTTCTCTTCACATTTTCCCATGTGCAGATATTTTAGAAAATGTCAAAAATCCTAAGTTTAGGCTATATTAGTGCTTCTCAATACTTTAAGGAAAGACTCCAACTTATCTTCTTTCTTTAACATCTTCTAATCAGACTTTTGCCATTCACACCACTAAAATTATTCTTTTCATGGTCATCTGTGGCCTCCAGGTTCTTTTTCAGTCTTTGAGTTGACTTTGCTATAGCATTTGACATATGTGAGTGCTCTCTTATTCTTAAAACCGTGTTGAACGTAACTAATAAAACACTACACTCCCCTAGATCTTCCTCTTGTCTCATTGTCCACTTTGTTAGTTCTGTTTGCTGGTTTCTCTTCACATTTCTGACCTCTAAATGTTAGAGCTCTCAAAGCTCAGAACGCAGATCCTGATATTTTTTGTTTGTTTGTTTGTTTGTTTTTCCTATTTGTAATCCCTCTTTAATGATTGCATTCCCCTTAATGGCTTTAGATATGATCTATATACTCTGATGTCTCCCAATCATATATTTTTATTATATTGTTATCTATTTAACCCTTCAGATTTATTAGTATTTGTTTACTATGTTTAGGTGCTGTGAAGTTAGGTGCTGTGAAATATAAATTATACATTTATAATTTTTATCTCGTCTTGATGAATTGAACTCTTTATCATTATTTTATAAATTTCTTTGTCTGTTGCTACAGGTTTTGGCTTAAAGTCTATTTGGAATATATTTAACCATCCCTTCACTTTGAGCCTATGTGTGTCCTTAAAGATGAAGTGAGTCTCTGGTAGGCAGCATCTAGTTGGGTCCTGGTTTTTTTTTCGTTTTGTTCTGTTTTGTTTTTTCCATTCTGGCACTCTATGACTTTTGATTAGAGAATTTGATCCATTTGCATTTAAAGTAATCATTGATAGGTAAAAACTTCTTAATGACATGTCTTGTTTTCTGGCTGTTCTTTCAGTTCTCTTGTTCCTTCCTTCCTCTTTTGCTGTCTTTATTTATTTGATGATTTTCCACAGTGATAGGATTTGATTTCTCTTTAGTGTATATCTTCCACTGAGAGATTTTTTCTTGAAAGTTACAACACATTTAATGTTACAAAAAATGAAAACCAGGAAGATTTCAAGGAAGAAATCCTTTGTAGACACAGCACTAACTTTAAAATGGATGGGAAAACACCACTGCAAAGACAAATCTGACTGTAGTTGTCAGCTTCCATTAATTTAAAGGGAACTTAATCCACATAGTCCTTGTATGGGATCAATGAGAAAAAAGCTATAGAGTATAGAGTGTGTGTGTGTGTGTGTGTGTGTGTGTGTGTGTGTGTGTGTTGGAATAGGAACTCTTAACATTTTAGAAAACAGATTGATAAATTATGGCCAATAAGAAGAAACCTGGAGTTCAGCAGAACCATGATGACCTTCTGAGCTGTTTATACACCAATCAATGAAAAATAAGAAATAGGAAAAACCTGCAAGCTTAATTTGCAATCAGAAACACATTGGACGACATCATGAGTCATACTCGCCAAACTCAAATGCTTAAGTAATGCCACTGACCTTGTTAGTCAGGGGTGGGGGCTGAGGCACTCTCATGCCTTTAAATTGCACAGGAATCGTGAGGGCAGTATGATTACTAATAAGCAAGAGCTTTTTCATATATAGTGCATCCTACAGATAACATCTTTACTCTCTAAGCCCTTGTGGTCCCACAAAATCCAGCAACTCTGCTTCTATTATGCCATACTCTAGAATGAGCATCTTTGCAGAAGTCCAGCATCCTACCTACCTACCCTTGAGTCGCCATCCAAGCATAATCTCTTCAATGCATACAAACTTCTCCAAGAGGGCCCTGACTGTGTTATTGGAGAAAGAAAGAAGAGATTATACCAGAAACATAAGACAGATCAATAGCCCAATAAATTATTCTTCTATGACTGTGTAATCAAAGCAGTACGGGAAAGCTCACTCTCTGAGTTTCCCTAAATCATTCTCTGCAATTCTCCTTCATTTCCTCTGAACCAAAACTGCTGAAATTTTAAAACTCTACTGGTAAGTTATCATGAATAAATATGGATATTATTTTCTAGTGATTTTCATCAAGGATGGAGCGCACACACACCTGTTTACTATTTCTCAGTGCTTTTTGTTTCTCGTGCTTTTCTAAAATGTATTCAGAGGTAGAAATACCCTTTAGGTGGAATAAAAAGGCGCTAACAGTTTCTTTCCTGACTGAAATATTAACTGACTATAGTCTAGGCACCCAAGTAAATTTTCCTACCTGAAATTATAAATATCTGAGGTATTTTTTTGACATTATTTTATTGTGAATGAGCCTCTAGTGGCAGAAGATAACAAAGCCATTTCAGTAGAGAATTAGCAACAGAAAACTTCAAAGGCTTTCTTTGGTAGGATGATTCGTGATTATTTTGCTAATTTTTTATTTTGTAATATATGCTTTTCCTTATACTTGAGTTTTCTTGTCTGAATATCAGCATGTTTGCCTAGCTGCATTTTATGATATATTTTAATATTTTTCCATATGCCATGTGGCTAATAGTAAGTATCCACTCTGTGGCTCATATATTCACACTCAGCTGCAAGGAAAAGCTTCATAATACAATGTGAGAGATTTTGCCAAGTTGGAAAAACCAATTAGAGAAATAATAAAATATGTAGATAAAATTATAAAGATGTATTTCCAGAAGGAGGGAGGATAAGTTTAGATCAAGGAGAAGAAGTAATATTAGCAATGTGGAATCCAGACAGAAGGATGGTTTATGGCAATAGAAACACACTTTTCTCAAGGAAGGCTTTGACCTGCCTGAAGTAGTTATCAGAATGTGACTGGATCCAAGATTCCAGTGGTAATGGGTAGCCACACAAAACGAAGGTCAATATTTAAGTGGATAAGAATCACATCTATTTTTTAACCTATAGGTATATTGTTGTATATCTTCCTCAATCTAATAAATGAGGTAATTATAACTATAGAGGCTCTTGAAGCTGTATAATCAAAGGTGCCATGTGACAGTATAGTTTCCTATTTAAACATCGCCTATGTTTCACGTATGTATATATGGAGTTATGGATTTCCTGGGGAATGAATCTTATGTAATTTCTACTTCTCTTGCTCACCTCCTACCCCACCAATCTCAACACACACATACTCACATACAAACATGACCTGAAGATAGGTTATCTCATTTAAGTGTTTTTGTTTTGTTGTTGCAAACAGGAAGTGTATACTAAATGCTTAACTATTAGATCACTCTAATACCTAATTTCCCCAACCATGGCTTGATGAGAGCAAGTGAGCTGGGACTTCAGTCACCATAAATAAAGTTCTCTTCATCCAAATGGGCAAGTGATATACTATACAAGGTGAGGGGAATTCAGATTGGGTCCAGTTATACTCACAGGATGAGTTGCAGCGGTATGAGATGTAACCCGTTTCATTATCTCTTCGTTTTAAGTTTTATTTTGTCCAGAGATTTTTGACTGGCCACAATTCTGAGCAAATGTAACAGAGGAGATTCCATGTGGAGCATGAGAAAATTGAGAAATACAAGGAGTGTTCTGAAGCAGATGACATCCCACATCTCCTTGCCGCACCAAAGTTTACCTGTCACCCTGGTAGCAGCAAACTGACAGTTTCCTACTTTAAATACTTGATTCTCACTTCTCTGGTGGAGGGCTTTCTCACACTTATGAGTAGCTGGCTTCTCTGCATTTAGGTAAGCCGTGTGTGTGTGTGTGTGTGTGTGTGTGTGTGTGTGTGTGTGTGTGGTGTGGTGCATTAACTACCTTGGGGAAATCCTCAATAATGGGAGTTGAGAGTCCTCAGTAAATAACTCCGTTTCTAATCTTTCAGTGAAAATACTGATACCTATTATACCTCTTTCTTATTTGGTCCCCATATATCGATGACTGAAAATAGCAAGTTGCTTATTAATACCTTCTTTTTTTCCTCCTCTCTTTCCCTTTTCCATCACCTTTTCTCCATTGCTCATTTGTCCTTCCCAAATGCTTACCTCAGGGTTTGATTTTGGGGGGACACAAGCTAAGGCAGTGAAGCTCTCACTATTAAACAAGTTAGCTTTATATTCAAAATGCCGAGGTGCTCGCTGAGAGGTGTGGCTACCAGAATAAAGTTTTCTTGGGGTTTCCCTTAAGGGCACTCACAGGGCGAGTTTACTATGAATTTACTATGGTAAAAGCTCTCTTCCTTAGCCTTTTAAGAAGAGAAGCCTGATTTTATGTACTAATAAGTACTGTACCTGTCAAATTTTTCTCCTCTGCCTGTCCTTTGGCCTGCATTTCCAAGGGAAGACCAAAACCTTCCTTCCTTCCTTAGGTATACTAATTTCAAGGGAAGTACAGGGGATTTTTCTTGAGAATCATTCAGTTTTTCTTGAAGAGTTTGCCCTTACATAGCCCTTTAAATTTTAATTTTATAGATTGACTTTTAAAGGGCAAATTTGTTTCCCCTCTTTCTAAATTCCTGCAGGGCATCACAGTAGCAGTTTTTAAGTAGTTAGGCCTCTGCTATATTTTCTGAAGCCTCCATGCTTTTGCTCATGATATTCCACACAAGGAGGTTCTTTATACCTTTTCCACCTCACTTACTTAAACTCATAGGATGGAGACGACTTTTGGAAATGTTCTTTGACCAGCAGCAGTTAAATCCTCTGTTTGCATCCAAGGTATACTTTTATTATCAGAACAATCCCATTTAATTTCAGTTTTCTGTATGAATGCCCTTGAGGTCAGAATCTATGTCTTATTCATCTTTGTATCCATGAGACATAATGAGCATTCATTGTATGTTTGTGGAATGAATGATTGTGTGCATTGTAAGAAGAAATATTATTAATGAATATGCACAGGCCTGTGATTCTCCGAGCAGAACTTTGATGTTGAACTGAGGTTTAAACCATCCTGAGGAGTCTCCACGATCCAGAAGTAACATTCCCCAAATCATAATGGCTTCTTGATCATGGCTTCTTGGTGAATTCACAGAAAAAGAAAAATCTCAGAGCCCATTAACTTGATATGTACTATATAATTCTTGCCCACCTTTTCAATAGCATAATTGTCCCGGCCATAAAGGTAGCTTCCAGCTGATTCTTTATTTTCCGCATATGGAATAGCCAGGATAATGTGTGCACCACTTTCTGTAGTACCGGAAGTATTTCTGTTATTGCAAATAACAAGACAAAAGCATTTAAAAGATCCACAGATAACACAGATTTATGGCTTACAAATGGAATTTTAGAATTCCTTGGGCAGTTTCCTAAGTGGTTCCCATACAAAGATATGGGCTTATCTAAGGTGTTGTTCATTTGATCTTGCCAAAAGACACTTAAGAAGATGAATAAAGCACAAAAGTATATAATGAAGGAAACATATGACATAGTGTAGCTATAGTAGATACTGTTTTCATAGATTTTTTTCAATAATATATGGTTTTAGAAAATAATTAATGTTGAATTAAAAAATCAAAAACAAGGGCTGGCTGAGTGGCTCAGTTGGTTGCACTTGCTCAAGAGTGCGAGCTCTGAGCAACAGGGTTGTTGGTTCAATTCCCGGCTCGAGCTGAGCTGCCCTTGAGCTGCTAACAGGTGGCAGGATGACTCAGCTAAAAAAAACCCCAAAAAACAAAAAAATCAAAAATCAAAAACAAAATGAAATGTCAACATAATTAATACTGTAAGACTTTTCTTAAGAGGGTACCCAGCACAGATACCCTTTATTATAAAGCTAAAAAGTTACATATTACTTAATTTAATAACTTTGATGAATATCTACTATGAATCAGACACTATAATATGTATTCAATGTGAAATGAGAGAATGCAGATAAAATAACAACAAAAAAATGTCATTAGTCATAAATAATCACTATTAATAGTATGATCTCCATCCACCACACACATATTTTTCAAAACCCCAAAGTGAAGAGAGCCCATTTTATGTCTGTTGTAACTGCTACAATACAGTTATATTTATGACAGGGTTTTTAAAAGTTTTGTTCAAACAATAATTTATCCTGACTAATGTGGATACACACACACACACACACACACACACACACACACAAAACAAAACAAAACAAAAAACAAAACAGATGTGGCAGCCTCAATTTGTTGGTTACCTGTTCTAATAATAATCCCTTATTTTCCCTTTTTGAGAAATTATGTTTTTTCTTTCAGATGTGGGAGAGCCATGTCCTGCAGGGGAGGATATGCCCTCCTTAGTCCTAGAAACTAAATCTTGATTAATAAAAGTCAATTATGATACTTCTATATTTCTTGCTGGCCTTGGGACTAAGAATACAAATGAGGGACCAATATAGTGAATGAAACAAAGACTACAGAAATTTTGAGAAATATTCTGTTACTTTTATAAAGAAGCATGAGGATGGGTATGCTGTCTGCATGGGAGTTCTTGTGTTTCTCTACTCAGTGCCGTTTTATTCCAGACTATCTTTTGAGGCAGCTGTATAGTGAATAGCTTTGAAAGAGAGAAATGATTTTGGAGCAAAGGGCAGAATTATTTATTGTCAAGAATACTAAAGGTAATGTATATCCTTCCAGCACAAAAAACAAGTAAGTTTGCTTAAAACCTATTATAAAAGGTTAAGGTTCCCCAGTATCAGGGCTGCTTTCCTATAAAATAATCCAGAAAGCATGCAGGCATCATCAGGCTCTTGTCATGTTGTCCTGTGGGAACCAAGACTGGAAAATAGCTCAAAAAAGTGATGGTGCTGTGGCTATTGTTTTTGTTATGAGTAACAAACTGTCAGCCTCTCTCTTTCTCAGAAGTCTCACGTCTTCTGTCACATCCATGGAAATATGGCAGGCTAATTTGCTGGCTTACATGTAGGGTTAAATCACAGATCTTACACAGTTTCTGACACTTGCTTTCTCTCTTCTGGCCATTACACCATGCCCTTTGAAAATGTGACAGCAGACCTCTCGAAGCCATCTTATAATCACGAGGATATACATCTGAGGACAAAAGTCAAACCTGTGCATAGCAGTGCAAAATATATTGGTCGTGACAAAAAAATGTATACACATTTTAAGAGATGTTATCTATGGATTACTTTTTGAAGTTGAATTGACCTTGACGCTTTTGATGAATACTGACTAGTTATTTTGTAGAATATAACAATTTGAGTTATTGGTACATATTGAGTATTACAATTTCAATACAGTTTTTTCATTTCTTAAAATGCATATACATTTTTTTTGGTGCTCTCTCTCTGTCTTTCTATATATGTGTGTGTGTGTGTGTGTGTGTGTGTGTGTTAGAATTATCCTACTTCTAAATTAATTTTAGTTGAGATCATACATTACTTCTTTTTATGAAACCAGTTGAGTCAGTTAACTGAGGCAAAAGCAATTAATCTAAATCATCAAGGAATGCTAACAGTTTTGAAGACCTTTTTAATGCCACTAAATACAATAGCATCCAATACGTATTAATACTTACTATGTGCAAGGTTAGTAATAAATATTTTGGATACTCCTTTAAATCGAATCCTTATGCAATGACCCTGCATACTTGTTATTAATATTTTAAAAACAAAGATTCTGAAATTCTAGAGGTTCAGTAATAAGCCTAAGATAATTCAGCTCATAAGTGACAGAAATAGGATTCAAATACAGGTCCACCTGGCAACAAAGCCTATGTTCCAAACCCTTATAGAGTATTTCCCAAGCAGTCCAACATTTGCTGTGGCTTCCTTTAGTCCTCACTTTGTCCTAAGCATTTAACAATAAATTATCCTTACATAAACAGGGGAAGAATTTTTACCAGTTATACAAGTCTCTGTGCAATTGAATGCCAGGAACATTCTGCCTGAAAATGAACTTTTTAATTTGTCCCCAAATAGTAATTTTAAATCAGAGATCTGCTTGGGTTTTCATATCGAAAATTGGATGCTTACTAGCTATTGCTTGAAAGTGAATTTGCACTGCTAGTTGTGGACTAATTTCGTAAACATATATTATCCTTATAATTGGAAACATGTTTTGTTGTACTGATAGATAACCAAAAGAGAGATTAGTATACTTCCTATTAATCCCTTTTTCACTAGTCCCTTCTTTGATGAAAATTGCTCCAACCTCCACCTAAACCTGAAACCACAGATAGAAACAACCCCCAGGACTATTGGATTTTAAACTTGATGTTCTCAGGAACCATGTTTGACTAGTTCAGATCCCTGTCTCCTAGGCTAGTGTCTTCCCTCAAGTACTCTCATGACTAGATAAATTAATGAATAAAATCCAAGGAGTGACTATACATATCATTTATTCATGCTGCTCCTAGGGACAGTGCAATAGTCTTCTCTGAGATTCTGGGTGAAAAAAAAACAAGAAGTCTGCATGAAATGGAATATTTCTTCGCTTATAACTTGCTTTTTAAACTGTAGTTGCTTGTATTTGGTTGCTCAATATGATTGCTAGATGATTTTTCTATTACAGTTTATGAGCGTGACAGATTAATAACCTGTCTAGCTTCTTGAGGTGGTCAAAAGGGGTAGAAATATTCAATGAAAGTTTTTGAAGTGTTGGAGAGTAAGATTGGAAATTTAAAAAGATGACTAAAATATCCTAAAGTTTTTTTTTCCTGTGTCTGTAGTGCCAGGAGTGACATCAGAACATAACCTACTTCTCAACTGTAATATGATTTTTAATATAGAAGTTATTTGTTATCACTTACTACCCTGACCCAGAAGTAAAACGTAATCCAAATACATTCGCTATTGTAATATAGCTTTGATGTGAATTTCCCGAGTTGTTTTCCAGGGAATCTAGTCCTAATTATTTAACACTTTCAAAGTCAATAAATTATTGGAGGGGAACAAAAGGCCTGTTGGTGGGTGAAATTTCTCTGAGAAATGAAAGTCCTCTCATAAAGTGAGAAGTTGCAACAAGGTATCGCTTAATAATAGCAAGTAATATTTTTAAATTACTGTTTAGAAATGTATTGCCTGATATTAAAATGACTTTATATAAATGCTGTGTCCTCAATTTAAAAGGACGTTGGTACCCCCCTAGGACTGAACAGGCCTTTCCTCTACCTAATTAAATTAAATGCAGTGTACAGTGCCTCTCTGCAAAGATTAATAGAATGCATTCCTTGTCAGTTTAAGTGTTGCCTGTGGCAGTATTTTTTCTAATTTAATTAAAAGCTGTTCTTTTATGAAGAACAAGCTTGCAGCATAATTCCTCTTACGTTTACATTTCTTAAGGCTGTCTGAGAGAAAGTGGAGAGTAAAAAGAAAGAAGAGAAAAACAAAAGAGAGGATAGGGGACCACATTGTAGGTACACAAGAGGGAGTTAACATTATTTCCTGGGTTTTAGGAAAATTTTATTTCAAATGTAAAAATGAGTAGAGACAAAGCATGGCTCTGGGAAGGTAACGGTTTCATTGTCTGTTAGACCATATCTCTATCTTATTCCCAGTAAGCATCCTTAATAAAAATACTATGTAATTGTCAAAGAGGTAATGTCACCATAAATTCTCACATATTTTAATGTTTGTTGTGGTGTTAGCTTCTTCAAAGTGTGCGATGAGCTATGGGAGCTTAGATATTTTAGTTTGTCACCACGTGCAAAGCTAGCACTGCCATATTGGAAAGCCACTTGGTGCTCTGGTACAGGTACACAAAGTCCATTCAGTAACATCCTAAAGGTAAGTAAGGGCCCTGAGAACCAATTTATTGCCATCACCTACCCCTCAGTATTGCTGGTTTCTTGATCAGGATTAACCACTGCACTCGTCATATTTTGTCATGAATGCAAAATATCCATTTGTATTACTAAATATGTTTGATGCTAGTATTAGAAGTTTCTGTTTTCTGTGTTTAAGCGAAGTAGAGAGAGTAGAACATAGTATAGAGGAAGAAACTTCTTGATAAAGGAAGTATCCAAAAAAATTTATAAGTAGGGAAAATATGCAAATAGCAAATAAACATATGAAAATGTATTCATTAGGGAACATCATTGGGGAATTGCAAACTTAAACAGTGAGATACCATTATAAACTTACTAGAATTCTACACTAAAATCCCAAACACTCGCAATCATGAATGCTGGCAAGGATGTGGAGCAACAAGAACTCTTCTTCACTGCAGAGGGGATGCAAAATGATGCAGCCATTGGGAAGACAGTCTGGCAGTCACAAAACTAAACATCCTCTTACCATATGACCCATCAACTGTGTTCCTTGGTACTTACCCAAAGGAGATTAAAACTTATGTTTACACAAAAACCTGCATGAGGATGTTTATAGCAGCTTTTTCCATAATTGTCCAAAATTGGAAGTAACCAGGATATCCTTTAGCAGGTGATCCATAAACTGTGGTACATCCAAACAATGGAGTATTATCAACATGAAAAATAAATGAGCTCTCAAGCTATGAAAAGACATAGAGGAAACTTAGATGCATATTTCTAAGTGAAAGACGTCAATCTGAAAAGGTTATATACTTTATGGTTCCAACTATATGATGTTCTCAAAAGCCAAATTGATGGATAGAGTAGAAGTACCAGTGGTTGCCAGAGACTGGGGAGAGGGAAAGATGAATAGATAGCACAAAGGATTTTTAAGTCAGTAAAACTATTCTGTAGGATACTATAATGGTGCCCACGTGTCATTATACATTTGTCAAAACCTAGGGAATATACAAAGCCAAGAGTTAACTTTAACATAAACTATGTATTTGGGGTGATAATGATGTGTCAATGTAGGTTTATGAATTGTAACAAATATACCACTTGTGCAGAATATTGATAGTGAATGAGGCTCTGCATATGTGGGATATATGGGAAATCTCTCTACTATCAATTTTGCTGTGAACCTAAAACTGCTGCAAAAATAAAGTCTACTAAAAAAGAATCAATGTAATATACTTCATCAACAGGATAAAGAAGAAAACAAAATGTCATATCAATTGATGCATAAAAAGCATTTGACAAACTCTAACACCCAGTCATGATTAAAATCAGGGATTGTGGGTAATTTTCTTACTTGGTAAAGAAAGTAGGTCTACAAAAATACCCTAGAGCTAACATCCTGATTGTTGATGAGGAGCTGAACACTTTCCTTCTAAGGCTGGGAATAAAGCAAGGACGTCCTCTCACCACTCTATTCAACATTCAATAAAAAGGAAATACAATGTTTACAGATTGGGAAGAAAACTCTTTATTTATAAATGACATGGCTGTCTACGTAGAAAATACCAAATAATAATTTTTTAAAAAATCCTGGAAATAATAGGTATGTATAGCAAGGTTAAAGACTGCAAGATGAATATTCAAAAGTCAACTGCTTTTCTGAATGACAACAATAAAAATTTGGACTTGATGATTTAAAAATGGTGTCTATTGATAAATCATTTACAATAGCACCAAAAACATGAAATACTTAAGTATCAGTCTAATAAAGTGTATTTCAGACATATATATATATATATATTATATATATATATGCAGAAAACTATGAATTTTGATTAAATAAAACAAGAAAATCTAAATAAATGGAGACATGCTTTTATTTATTTATTTTTAATTTAATTAAATTTTTTTATTTTTATTTTTTTTAGCTTACCCATCCTGCCACCTGTTGGCAGCTCAGCAGCAGCTCAGCTCGGGCTGGGACTCAAACCGCTGTTGCTCAGAGCTCAAACTCTTGAGCGAGCTCTTAACCAACTGAGCCACTCAGCCAGCCCATGTTTATTTTTATGATTGGAATATTCAGTGTTGTTTAGATGTTAATTCTTTTCACTTGATCTATGGAATCAATGAAATCCTAATCAAAATCCTGTAAGCTATTTTGTGGATATCAACAAGCAAACTGTAAAGTATTTATAAAAAGGCAAAAGACTTAGAAAAGCCAATACAATACTGAAGAAAAGAACAAAGTTGAAGGACTCACACTACCTTGTTTCAAGACTTAACATAAAGCTACAGTAAATAAGACAGTGTTGTATTGATGAAAACATAGATCCATAAATCAATGAAACAAGATAGAGAACCCAAAAGTAAATTCACATAAAATAGTTAATTGATATTTCACAAAGGAGCAAATGAAACGTAATGAAGAATAAGAGGCTTTTCAACAAGTATTGTTTCAAAAATTGTATGCCCATATGGGAAAAGATGAATCTAGATATAGACTTTATACTTTTCACAAAAATTAACTCAAAAATGAATCATAGGCCTCAATGAAAAATGCAAAACTATAAACTTTTGAGAAGAAAATCTGTGATCTAGAATTTATTGATGAGTTTTTAGATCTAAACCACAATCCATGAAATAAAAAGATTGCTATATTGTACATCAAAATTAAAAACTTCTGCTCTGCAAAAGACATTGTTAAACAAGAAAAGAAAAAAAAAGACAATTCACAGACTGGGAGAAAATATTTGCAAAACATATATCTGATAAAGGGACTTGTATCCAAATATACAAGAACTCTTAAAACTCAACAATCAGAAAACAAACAATCCAGCTAAAAAGTGGCTAAAAATCTAAATAATAATAATCTCACCAAAGAGAATAAATAAACCTATGAACAGGTGCTTAACATTATTTGTCATTATGGAATTGCAAATTAAAATAATCTATCAACATTGGTGCATTAACTGTAACAAATATACCATACTAACACAAGATGTCAATGAAAGTAAAAACTTGAGGGTAGGGTATATGGGGATTCTCAGTCCCAACTTCATAATTTTTTGGTCATCTAAAGTTGCTATAAAATAAAAAGGATATTTTTCAAAACAAAGTTTTAAAAAGTAGAAAGGCAAATATTGTTTAAAGAGTTAGAGAAATTGTTTGGCCGGCATAATCTCAGTAGTGGTGACAGCTAATAAATTTTCTATCATCTGGTAGTCAAAAGCCTGCTTATTGGGAAGATGAAACGATGAGGGGAAAAGAGAAGAAAAAAAGGTTTAACAACCTGGTTTTCCTAATCCCATTCTTTGGACCCCCGTTTCTGGTTCAGTGGCCTAAAAGAGTAACAGATGTGCTGCTTGGATGTCTTCCAGTTTTAAGGAGAGTGTGGTGCTCAACAGAGATTCCAGAAAGCATTTCCTCCAGTCTGCCAAAAACATCCACTAGGGACAGTACAAAAATGAGGCACTCACTTCAACACACAACAAAAGAGGGTAATATAAGATGAAGGAAATCCATTGTAAAGCTTAAAGCAACAGAATGAAAAATTCACCTTTTGGAGGCTAGTGTAATCACAGATAACTTCTGTTTTTTCTTTAATGGGATTATAATATTACCCCTACCTCTGTTGTATATATTTTGAACTTCACAGGTTCTGTAAATTAGTATGGCTTGTCCATTATGAGGGAGTCAGAGCTAGAGATAATGGTATTTGAATTTAAAAAGTGCTGTTTTCTTTTTCTGAAATACAGAATAGCACCCACAACAGAAGGTTTATCTGTTTTTTAAAAACATGTTATGATGATTTCTGCCCAATGTTATAGGTGTATAATAGCAGCATTTTATTCTGTTTTGGTTCCATAGTTTGCCTGCCATCACAATCTAAGAAAGATTAGTGAGGCAATTTCGCAGCAATAAAGGCCACCTTGTGGAAGGTCAGTTCGCTCCTTGCTTCTTCTTTCTCAATACAAGACCCTTCCAGCCATAAGAACATGGCTGTTGAAAGAGCTGAAGATAATAGAGAAAAGTCACTTCCTTCATGTTATTAGATATGGTCTTGCCATAGAATTTTTTGAATAGTTATTTTGTTAAAATGGCTACTGGAGGCATATGGCTTCCTAGGATTTATAGACTGTGAGTTTTTGTTCTGTCTTAAGAAAAAAGCAAAATCCAAAAAATTAGAGAGCCATAAAATGTGTGGCTCTCTTAACAGTTTGTGGAGTCTTACAATATACTACAGTATTTTATCTTAAAAAATTTATTTTATGTTCTAAAATTAATTGATGTAACTTTTTTAACATCAGCAGGGTCATTTCAAAAAAAGGGTTTTAAATTTCACCGATGGAATCAACAGCTCCCTGGGGGGTCTTGCTGCTTCTGAAAAAGCTTAACTCTTGCAAAACTCCAATTTTCTAGAAAAGTACCAGAATTTATTGAGTATTCTCTATGTGACTAGCACTTTAAAAATGTTGTTTCACTTAGTTCTCACAAAAGCTTTGTGGAGTAGTCTTAGTTACAATTTGCAAGTAAGAAAACTGAGGCCATAAGTAATTGGCATCTTCTCAAAATCACAAAACCAGAAATTAATAAAAATATGTACATATTTATATACAATACATTATACATGTATATTATACACATGTACATATATACATATGTATACACATATATACATATTACGCACATATGTGTGTGTATATATAGTCATATATATATACATATATATATATATATACATATATTCATTACACATGTATATGAAACCAAGCCATTCTAGATTTGAAATTGAGCCCAAGGTACAAATGTTTCTAGTTTGAAGATCTAAATTCCTTGAGGGCATGAATCCTGCCTTGTTTGTCATTATTTCACCTAGCCCAATGCCTAGAAAATAGTGACCCTCAATTATAGCCATTGACTGACTAAGTGAGACATACTTGGAAATCAAGTTTCTCTTAGTTTAACATTTTCCTTATGTTCAACCAGAGAAGGTAGTTTCGTTAACATTCGCTAGTGGCTAAATATTTTAAGACATAGCTCACAAGGTCTTTACCTCAATTTAGATGTGGACTCTTAAGGAAGAAATACAAACACATTCAGAATTTGGCTCAACCTGTACTTACTCTGTTCTCACTTTTGTCACAGGAGTTCGTTGTCCAAACCAGGGAACTAGATCAGATACCGAGAATACAGATAACTTAACAAATAATATTTTCAAAGTCAGGTAATGTAATAGTGTGTGTGTGTGTGTGTGTGTGTGTGTGTGTATTATGTTGTCTTGATTTCTTTTCTTTTTTGTGTGTGTGTTTCAATAAAACTTTATTGAAAAAAATAGGCAGCCAGGCTGCATAACTCCTACTCTTTTGAAAAATCACAGCCTAGACAGTCTTAATTATTTGCTGAGATGTCAGAAGAAAAATCACTGAATCTTGAGCATGAGTATAGTTATATCTATTTGTTGAAGAAACTTCTTTGTTCTGAAAACTCTACTTCTTTTGCTTTTTAATGATTGCCAGAACTCTTTCTCTTTTGTTGGAGATGTGTTTTATTTTATTTTGTTTTCTGTTCATTTACTTTGTATATGACTGAGAGTAGTTTAAGATTACCCAAAATAAGTTATAAACTGTCTATCATAGATGCTATCGATGATTTCTGCTACTCCTCACCTCCTCTACCTTCCCAACAAGTAAATTTGTATCTTCCTTCATCCAGAGGTGAGAAACTGAAGGACAACTATGAATGAATGATCTAGGTTACCAGAAAGAACCACAAATACATGATATTTGCAGATGTATCATGTGCTGTGATGAGTGAGATATAGCTTTCTGTACTTGAGGAGTTTTAGTTTATTGTGATGTGACAAGTCAAAGCAATTTAAAAAACTTGAAACTGAATTCAGTTCTGCCATTTAGAAATCCTATGTTTTTCTTTCTCTAAAATATCCTTACTGTTCCAGTTTGTATGGAAATCAAGTGTAATAGGTACTTATTCAATTGTGTCTTATTTTATGCTATCCAGCTTAAGGGAAAAAGAATAAGGGTAGTTGTGTCCTGCTTCTGTCACCAACCAGCAAGGGGGCTTGGACAGGCCTTTTTCGCCTCACTGAGTCTCAGGTTTCTCACATTACACTAAGGGTTTGCTTTGCAATATTTGAAATTGCTTTTCTGTGTGAACCAGAATGTCTGCATTAAAGTGTATAATGCACATAGTATTCCTGATATACAAAGGGTGCCAAAAAATGTATACTATTTTAAGAAGGGAAAAAACTGTGGTAATATATACCGATAACGAAAGATGAATACAAGTTATGTCTGACTTCTGGAATTATAAGAGGTGCTCAAAGTGGTTACCATCAGCGTCCAGACACTTCTGATGATGGTGCACTACTGCTTGAGCAACGTTGACCAGTGTTAACAGCTCTTAAAATGTGTATACATTTTTTTGGCACCCCCAGTATATGCAATAAAGGAAACATCTGCTTATGTTTCAACTCAGTTAACTTTCTCCACAACAAAGTGGTCTTAGCTGTTCTTCTGTCTCTCTGTGTTGCACAAGGTACTGTGGTATATTGGACCCACTATATCGGAACTGGGTTTGATTTTCAGCATCACTGCTGCCAAGATCAATGGCCTTCCACTATTACTTCTGTGAACCTTGTGCTACCTATATGAAGAGTGATGATAAAAACATGGGTGCTTCATAAAACTAATTATATTTTTCTTTTCATGTAAAGCTCTGAACATATTATTTTTAAAGGCTTCCTAGTGCAGACATATTTTATTGCATAAACCTTTTGGCCACAATAATCACCATATTTCTGTATAATGAAATAAACCAAGTTTATGTTGGAGAGAACCATTGGTCCCTAAATGTTTCATACAGTGTTGGATATATGTTATTCTCTAAACTCTTTCTCCTCTTTCTTTCCTTTCTCAAATGCGTTAGCCTCTCTAAGATTTATGTAATTCTGTACTGCAAATTTGCATAATATTAATAAGTATAGATATAAAGGAAGGGATATAGGAAAAACACTACTTTTTTCATTTCCAAACCCTAATATGAGGTTGTAATGCACACTGGTTAGCCTTTACTGCTAGACTAGAGTTTCCTCAGCACTACCAATATGCCCTTTATATTCCTCAAGATGTATTTATTTTTAAATTGTTCTCACTGATTAAATTCTAGGATATTCTTCAAAACTGACTCTAACTGAACGCTATGATGTTTGTCTTCTCTCTTCTACCCACACAGCATTACTGTGGTTGGGCATAGGGGCAATGGAGATTGGAAGCTATATAAAATAATCCTGAAGAGACTGGTTGACATCCACTTTTCATACCATGCAAAAGGCTCTTGTTTTTCAGTAGAAGTTGAAGTATCTTATGCCCAGGGACACTTGAGTATCCTGTTGTGGTTTGGCATTAAAACAAATTTATTGATGTTTTTCTGGGGGACTACCGGCTGGCCTTTTGTTTATTATTGTTATATTTTATTTGTATAGATATCCCGCCATGCTCTGTGCTATAAATAGTGTTTTTATTGTTAGTACCATGCACTTAATAAAGCTGCAGTTTTCCTGGCAATTAATTGTGCTGACAATCAATGCGAGGCTGCAGGCAGTGTGTTTATGTGCTGAGTTTTTGATGAGTAAAGCCCTAAGAAGTCGGGCTGTCAAAATTAAATACACTGCTCAGACGTAAAGCCACATTCTGTTCTTGGTTACAGCAAATGACAGTTGATTATACGTTCAGACTAGACCTGGGTTTGCTTGTAAAGCAGAGAATATTTGGTTACCTTTAAGCAATAAGGTTAGATAGTTATTTAGCACAAAATAGCATGATAAAATTACTTGTGTCTGCTTTTTCTCAGGGTGTAGTCTGAGTTTGATAAAATGTTCTTCTTTTGAAGTGCCCTGGCAGCTTTTGGAAAGCTTTTTGTTTTCCATCAAACTTAAAGATAAAATACACATATGTGTTTGGTGTTTTGGGTAGATGTTTCCAATTTACTCATGATTTTTCTGGATTAAATATTGCCACAGACTTTATATTTTACTCTCCTTTTTTTCCTTCTTCCATGTACTAAACATATTTCTTGGGCATTTGACTTTATGTCCTGACTCACTGGATGTTTAATCTTTGCCCAATGACAATGGCAGTGACAGAGCAAAGGTGTTTGATGATTGAAACAGGGGAAAAAAAATCATTCAACAAATAACTTTGAGCAAACTTTACTTTTGTTATCCAGTATTAATCCTAATTACAAATGTAAATGTAAACTAATATTTTAACAATTCTCACATTATTCAGAAGCTCTTCTTGTTACTTTCTTCAAAATATCATTTAGATTATAGTAGAATCAAAGTATTTTCTTCTTCACACTTCACAATAAATAATATACAAAATTTAATTCACACTGCACTTCCACAATTTTGTATATCAAAGATCAATTTAAGTCACATGAACCATTTTGGACACATAAATCCATATTTTAATACTAGAAATAGTGTTGAGATTCTTATTTTCCTTTGTTATAGGTCTTACAACATTTTCATATCCATCCCAGATTTACAAAAGATTATTTATGTGACCTAGTGAGTTTTTGAGGACAAACCTTGTTCGGAATAGGCACTAAATTAATATTTGACTAACGACTGACTGAACAAACAAACAAGTAAGAATAACCTTATAATAAGAAAGCCTATTGGTGTATACAGTTTTATAACCTTTCCTTTATAGTGTTTGACCTGACAATTAAAAATAATAAACATAAAACTTCTGGTTTCCATTTAGGGATGTTGAGGGTTAAAAAAGGCATTGGTCCCAACCATACAACAAAAAATAATCTGACAAAGATCAGTTTCATGACTTTTCTTGAACCCATGAAGTGTTGAAGTCATAAGGCAATGAAATGGCTCAGAATATAAGGAGAGACAAGCACCTGCAGGGAGCAATGAAGCATAAATTCCTGTTTATCTGGGCAAAATGCTGCCAGATACTGGTAAGCAGAGATCAACTAGGATGATTGACAAGCTGATGGAGGGCAGTCAAACATGCTTTGGAAAGATATCTGCAAAAAAGAAAAAAAAATGGGCACACCCTCTTCCAGGCTTTTCCTGTATGAAATCCTTTAGATGATCACAAAAAAAAAACACCCAAAAAAACAAAAAGGAAATGTCTTGAGGAAGTTTCTCTTATAGTGAAAACTTGAGAGAGAGGTACAACTGTGAGAAAGGCAAAGAATTCCACTGGGATACTTGCAACTTTATTGCCCTTAGGAAATAAAATTATTTATCTGTGAAGGAAAAAGTAAACAAATACTGTTGTGCTAAAAGCACTGGAGAAAATCTGTTGCAATTGAAAAAAAAAAGGGAACAGAGGAAAAACTCCCCATCATTGGAAGAGGGTTAGGAATATCTGCTAGGCCAATGAAGGAAAGGGTCACTGAGAAAACTAAACACTCAAGACCCACACAACATGAAGTCTGACTGAGGTTTTATCAGAATCACACAGATTGCTGTCCCATTCTCCACTGCCAGGCTAATATCAAGTAACAAGTAATTTAGATGAATCAGACCCTACCTGAGGCAAAGAGCAAAGGATAGATTAAAGCTGAATGTGGAACAGGTATTTTAAACACAGACAAATGAAAACAAAACAAAACAACAACAACAAAAAAAAACAAAAAAAGTCACCCACCCAAGCACAAAGTATTGCTAAGAGAAATTTGAAGTCTGTGATTTGCTGAGTGTAAATACAGACAGAATGAATGGGAAAAGCAGCCTACCTCATAATGAAATTATATCAAACATCTGCATTAAATGTCTATCTGAAATAAAGGTGAGCCCTGTCTCAGAAAAAAAAAATCTTGCCTCAGTCTTCATTTTCCTATATAGATGTCTAGCTATAAATAATAATAATTAATAATAATAATAATAATAATAATAATAATCCACATATGAATCACACAACATGGCAATAAGAAAGGACACACTTCAAGAGACAAAACAATCATTGGAAGTAGACTCGGATATGAAAGGTATTGGAATTATCTGAAAAGGCATAGGAAGTTACTGTGATTCACTATGATTAAAATGGTAAAATCCCTAATGAAAAGGATAAGCAATAAGCAAGATCAAATAGATGGAAAGTATGAGAAAAAAATTAAGTGGAAATGCTGTAAATGAGAAATACACCAGTGGTGAAGAGTGCTTTTGAAGATTTCATTAATAGACTCAACCGAGCTGAAAAAAGAATCATTGAGTAGGAAGACAAGCCTATAGAAATGACACAGACTGAAACACAATGAGAAAACAGAGTAGAGGGGGAAAAATCAACAACAGAGCATCTAAGCACTCTGGAACAATATCAAATAATCAAAAACACATATAAATAGAATTGTAGGATGTTAGAATGGGACAGAAGGAATATTTGAGGAATTTTCTAATATTAAGAATAAAGCCCAAACCACAGATTAAAAAAATACCACAAGGGATAACTACTATAATTAAAGAAGATAAAATTAACTTTAATATTAAAATTAAATTAAAATAAAATAAAATAAATAGAAGATAAAAGAGGAGACACCATACCTAGAAACAAAGAACATAGTGAAAAATTTTGATGGCAGCCAGAGGGAAAAAGACATCTTACATACAGAGCAGAGATGAGAATTACAACAAACTTCTCTTTAGAAATATTGTAAGTTGGAAGAGAGTGGCGTGAAGTCTTTAAAGTGCTGAAGAAAAAAAGTCAATCCAGTATTTTATACTCATCAAAAATTTTTTGACATAATAAAGTAAAACTACTTTCTCAGACAAGCAAAAGTTGTCTTCTCTACAAGAAATGTTAAAGGAATTTTTCAGAAAGTAAAGTATGTTACCAGAAAGAAACTTAGATACATACAAAGAAATGAGAGAACTGTAAATGAAATGAATGTAGTAACATATTTATTTTTCCTATTTCTAATTGCTCTATAAGGTAATTAAATGAATAAATAAAAATAAAACAATCTTTAACAAATTTAAAATATCTTCCTTGTTCATTACTATATTTATAGAAATTTATGTACTCCATGTTATTTAACAGTCACTGAATAAACATTTGTTAGTAACTATATCCATATAGACAATAAAGTCTTAAATTATAATAGACTTACTATATGAAAAGTTCTGGTTCTTGAACCAAAAGTGAGACATTACACATAACCTCTAGTCTAATCAAGAAATAAGAAACAAAATAAATACAGAGAAAAATAAGAATGTGGGTGATGACATAACCAATATTATAGAGGAAACTATCACCTTTAACATCTAATACTATATTTTGTCTTAATTGCAACAGAACAAGTAATCTTGATCCCTACCTCATTGGAGATACCCATTCCACTTGGACCATGCTTTCTTCTGAGCATGCTGATGGATTTAATAGTTGCAAGATAACAAAGGGGCTATCATGGTCTGCCATGTCAAATTTTTGTCTAAGAAAAATTTCAGCAGGATATGTCTGCTGTTCCTAGGTTTACTGTAAACAGATGTAATTTATGGTCCATGCTTGCACATCAAAATGGACATATTCATATAGATTCTTTAGCTATGTTACAGGTGAATTTGGAAACTGACACACCACAATAATAAATAGTACCTGGTCGTCTGTAGGGTAACTTGTACAACACACATGTCTGTAGGGTAACTTGTACAACACACATATTTAGGGATCATCTGTCACTCTGAAGCCAAAATGTGTTTCAGTGTGGAAAAGTAGACTTTTAGGATGTTGTATTGGTTACTACAGATGCTGCACTGATAGCTGTCGATTCTTTCTTGTATCTTTTGTCAATTATTAGTAAAATTTAGCGTGGGTTATAATGATAATAAAATAGAAAGTAGAAAATAACTTTAAAATTATAAAATTTAACTGATATAGAAGAATATCATATTAAATATTGAAAAAAGTTCTCAAATAACTGCTTTTAAAATGTAGCATTTTAATTTAACTTTATGAATGAATTTATTGAAAATGTTCAAGTCATAGAAAATGTTCATCTGCTCAAGCTATCCTGGAACATAGAAAAAAAGATGGAAACTCACTATTTCTTCTATAAAGTTGTCATTATTCTGGAATGAAAACATGACAAAGAGTGCATCCAAAAAGAAAAATATGAAAAATAGATGTAGATATGCTAAATAAAATTCTAACAGAGACAATCACAAACAACCATTTAAGAAATATAATGGAAAAATATACCATTCTTACTAAGTACAAAAACACAAAAGATACAGGAGAAAATTGAACAAGATATAGATAGGACATGTGTAAGAAAAATTCAAAAATTTTCTGAATGGCATAAAATAGTTGAATAAATGGAGAGATATATACCATATCCTGGATATTAAAACTGAGTAAAAAATTACCTTCTCTAAAGAATATATTCAAGCAATACAATTCTAATCAAAATACCAGTAGGATTTCAGTAGTTACTGAAAATGAACTAAAAATCATCTATAAGCATGAACAAGAAAGAATAGCATATAACTAAAAGATAATGAAGGGTTAGAGAGAAGAGCAGTTACTTTGCTAGATATTAAATGAAATTATAGCCTTCTAGAATGAAGAGATCACGATAAAACTGGCGGTGTGAGAAAAGAGGGTCATGGAAATAGAATAGAAAGTCAAGAAAGAGATTAATTACATATATTGTGCTTACGATCTGATAGTCCTATTATTTCACATAAATGAGAACAAAGAATATTATGTTAGATAATGCTGAGATAATTAGTTAGGTTGTTGGAAATAATTTTTTTTGAAAGAAGGATCCTAACTTTACTTCTTATAGCAAAACTATTTCTAGATGCTCTAATGTTATCAGTTCCAAAATATAAGTTTAATGTTCATCTAGTATTAAAAGGGATTATGGCTACTTCATTATAACCTACAAGGCTTAATTCTTAAACAAGAAAAGAAATGATAGATTGATTAAAGAAAAAATAACACCACAGAAAACAGTACTTCCACTGATCTGAAAATGCCACTAATAATATTCAAAGGAAAATAAAATCCTGAGGGAAAATATTTGTGACATATATGGCAAAGGGTTGGATTTTTTTTTATTATACCAAGAATTTTTACAAATCAAAATAGCAATATTTAACTCCTGTCTAATCTGTTTGTAAACATACTAATGACACAACTCCTGGAAAACGTATTAGAGTTTTACTGGTGGGTGAGCCTGTGGGATATTTTTGTCAGGATATACGTAGTCTAGGAATACTTAAGGGCATCAAATCTGGAATCTATGCATTTATGAAACATAACTCTCTGGAAAATATTACATAAGTTTTCTAATTGAGTATAAATTGGGAGTGCTTCAGAGCCAAAATAGCTCCCTATCGTGTAAGTAATGTCCTGGTTGTGTAACTTGGAGGCTTCGTATGTTAAACCTGGGGTAGGGCAGAGTGTCATACAGTGAAGAAGGACCCAAGGAATGGCATTGGTACTTCCAGGCTTCTTTATGCTTTGCCAGTGCCTTGCAATTACCTGTGTCCTTGATATTAGTAATGAAACTTCATAGTGGATAGAATCACTGACTTTTGTGTGTCTGAGTTGGTAGTCACACACCTTACTGAGAATAATGATGAAGAACGTGAATAGAAATTTATCAACAACCAAAAAGATTCCAGATTTATATGCCGATAATAAATAGCATTTTTGAGCACTTACTATCTGCTAGTCAATGAATTAGGAAGTTTTTCATCATCGCATATCATCCTCACTACCACTCAATGATATAAATATCATTTATTATCATCTCAATTTTACAGAAACAAACAACTCTGAGTCTTAAAGAGTTTAAGTGACTGGCTCTGAACCACACACTAATAAATGTTGTAATTAGAACTCAAACTTAAGTTTGAATAACTCCAAAGCCTGTTTCCACCCCCTCTCATCTTGAAAGCAGAAAAATTGAGGAAAAGTCAATTTACTAAGAAAATGAATGAATAGAAATTAAAACACAAAACCATATTACTTATAAAATTGAAAAAAAACATTAAATATTGGGTCTTTGGAAAATTCATGATGCATGTTTGCAACAGATGGCACTAGTTCATTTTTGTAAGTACTAGAATCATTTGCATCTATGCTATTTCTATGTCACTTGGCCACTGACAGTTCTAGCTTCATTCTAAAAAAAAAAACAAAAACAACTGAGTGACTTGGTTGAGTTTTGGAGATTTTGCAACAAGCTGAAGATGAAAGACCAAACTGTGTATTTTTGCCATATTTTACTGTTTTACTTCCACAAAGGGAAGAACGCATGTCAAGCTTGTGAAAAGTTGCATAAAGTTTACGGTGACAATGCTCTACAAAAAAGTCAGTGCCAATGATGGTTCACGAAATTCTGGGCCGGTGATTTTGATCTCAACGACACTCCTCGGTCAGGGAGTCCCACTGAGGTTGATGAAAATAAAATAAAGATATTGATAGAGTCAAACCCACATTATGTGACACGAGAGATTGCAGAAATATTGAACATCCATCATTCAAGCATTCACGACCGCCTAAAGAAGCTGGGATACATAAGCAAGTGATATCTGGGTTCTGCGTGAACTCAAAGAAGTTCATTTGACGGTGCATATAAACATCTGCGATATGTTCGTGAGGAAAACGATCCTGTTTTGAAGTGACTGATAACTAGTGATGAGAAGTGAATTGTTTACAACAACATGGTGCCCAAACGGTTTTGTCCCGACGTGATGATTTGCCTCAAACAACATGGAAAGCACACATTCATCAGAGGAAGGTTATGCTCTCAGTGTGATGGGATTTTAAAGGTGTCGTGTTTTTTGAGCTCCTACCAAGGAACCAAACAATCAATTTGAAGGTGTACTGTCAGCAATGGGATAGTTTGAATATATCCATCATCCAGAAACGTCCAGAGCTTATTAATTGTAAAGGGGTTGTTTTCCATAGCGACAATGCGAGAACACACACAAGTTTGATCACCCATCAAAAATTATTGGAGCTTGGGTGGGTGTGTTGCCACACCCACCATACTCTCCTGACCTTGTGCCATCAGACTTCCACTTATTTTGCTTTCTTCAAAACTCCTTGCATGGTATAACGTTCAATTCAGATGAGACTGTAAATCAGGACCTTGTTCAGTTTTTCCCAAATAAAGATTAAGATCCTTCTATGAACAAGGAATTATGAAGCTCACTGAAAGATGGCAAAATGTTATTGAACAAAATGGGCAATATATCATCGATTGATCTTTGTTCTTTATATAAATAAATGACCTTTGAAAAACATAGACAAAATACATCATGACTTTTCCCAAGACCCAATACTAAATATTGGGACAATACTAAAGTGATTTAAATTGGCACAACTTTTCTAGCAATATAAATTTCTGGTATACATTGAGAGCCTTAAAAATGTGTAAAGAAATTTGATCCAGAATTCTAGAAATTCATCCTGAGAGAAACATCGAAGATGTTTGTATGAGAATATATTTTAGAATTATTTATTATTCAGAAAAATGAAGACACTTAAACTTTCAATACTTCCGAATTGGTTAAATGAATCATAGTACTTCTGATACTTTTAATCATTACATATTAACAAATGTTAATAAAATTTTATTTAGCAAAAATATCAGTTAACAAACAGCTTATTGTATGTGCAAAATAGTCCCTATATCTGTATGTAAATGCTACATATTTGTAGTTATGTATTTATGTACTTTGGGTTAATGCATGTATAGAAAAATACTGGATGTTTATATAGTAGATATCAATAATAATTAACCATGTTCAGTGTGATTATGGGTTACTCATATTCTACTTTGGCCTTTTATGGATTTCCCAGTTTCTATAGTAAAATGGATTCTTTTTTAATTAATACAAATTTTTTTACATGTATATTTTAAAAACCCAAAGTTTTGAAGAGGAATTTTGGGCATAGTGTTGAACTTGGAATCAATTTTGGTTCTAATCAATTCTGTACATATAATAAAGGTGTAATGCACAAACTGAAAAGTTGCGTGCTTCTCTCAGATTTTATAGCATAAAAATCTAGAAAAGAAAAAGCAATTTTGTTTTTTAATTATAAGTAAATATTTCATGCAGGAGATTAAGATTTACAGTAAGATTCAAACACAGGCAGACATTTATGGAAGTTGTGAGAAGAACACTTGTTTATTCCCACTTAGGGTCACAGAGAAGACTAGTCATATTGAAGCGACAAGTTTTTGAAATGAGCATTCACTTTTTTTTTAACAGACCATGTAAGGACTTTGGAACTCAGTGCTGTTGGGACTGCTTCTGATTGAAAAACAGTGAGAAAGATATGACACAATGTTTCTGCTCATGGTATGCTGAATCAATTAAAGTAGAAGACCTTTTTATTAGGAAATCGTGTCAGTTTAAGTCTTCTGAGAAGAGGATGCCAAGACTGAACTAAAGATGCAAGATCTTTATTGGGAAAATGCTGTGAAACCTAAAGGAGGCGGGAGCTGGAGTAGGCAAGAAAACCTCTAGAGTCTAGGCCATGATACAGCCCTGATATCTCTGAAAGGAGGGAAGATAAGAAAGCATTGGGTAGAAAAAGTTGTGTAGTGAAACATAGTTCTGAGGAAGTTTTGTCCAAGCTAATCAGAAGTGCCCAGACAAAAGTTGCCTATTAGAGTAATCTACATAAGGCAAGGTTGACTAGGCTCTAGTATATTCTGTAGGGCTGAGTCGATGACTGGGACCACCCTGGGGAAAGGTGGGCTGGCATGAAGGCTGTGGTACGTTCGTTCAAAGCTGTGGCAGCTGAAGGCTCTCGATCAGCTATGCTCCTGCAGCAAGTATTCATGAGGGCGGAGCTGAGGCAGGGCACCTCCATGTCTATACCTGTCCCCTGTCCCCTTGAGATGCAGAGACCCAGTTCCCCACTTAGATGTGAGCAGTTATTCCATGGTTTTCGTGGGCCATTATTCCTGGGAGCAAACTTCAAAAAGGAGCATTACGAATTAGTGAGATTAATTGTCACCCTCCCAGTTGTCAGTTTCCTTCACCTTTGCCTGTTTTATAGCAGGTTTTAACAGCTTATCTGGAGATATGACCCAAACCTTCACTCCTGAGAAGCCTGAGCCTTCAGTCATCATACATTTTTTAGTATCAGGGGCCTCATGTGTCTATTCCCAGGTACTTTTGAGCAAAGGAGTACCTAGAGGCACCTGTGTCGATTGCCTGGGTTTCACATGTCTGCTTCCCTTACCTCAGTGTGTAAAACCAATCCTGTCTCCTTTTGCTGCCCAGTCAGTTTAGTCTGCCACGATGCTAACACTTTCTTACCTACTGGACCCTGAGCATATGGAGTCCAAGGTGCCCTGGTAGAAGTTGTAGCTTGCAATTTAATGAAACCCTTGCTATGTGCCCTGGCAAGGCTGCATTCCTCTTGAGGACCAAGATTTCTAACCCTGCAAAGCTTAGCGTTATGGGGATGGAAAGCTCAGAGTCCTCCAGCGGACCACGGGCAGTGACGAGTGAGGCCATTCCTTCTTTCACCCCAATTCTGCAACCACCTGTTTTAGTTTGGGCCCTTTAGAAAGCAAACACCAAGACTGAACTAGATTTGCAGGAGATGTGTGGTGTAAATGCATGTGGAGGATAAAAAGAACAGGGGGAGGAGAAGGCAGAGAGAGGCTTCACATCTCAATTGTAAGTGAAGGAAAGATTGGATAGGAAGAGCCCCAGAATGCGGTGTGGTCCTGAGAGTTTCAGCCAGGCTGAGAGCAAGTCCCCTAGCTACAGGAGTGGGTTGGAGGAATCCCATATGGTAAGGCTCAGGCAAGTAGTGAGAAGAATGGTAGACTCCTCCTTTCCTGCCACGCTCAATCATTGGCTGGGAGCAGCAGGCTGGGCTGGCATAAACACTGTGGGTTCCAAAAAAAACGTTGTAGCAGTTAGAGGCTCTCAATCACCTGTGCCTCCCAGGCAGGTTCTCTTATGGGAGATCTGAAAAGTCTACTTCAGTGGCTGCTACCGAAAAGTCTAGGTTAATCCAGCAGAGGGAAAAAAATGGTCATACATATGTACAATTTGACTGACAGAAGGAAGGTGACAACTTGAGCTACATTCACATTGTATGAAAGATTCTAAACTTGGAAAAATTTTTTTTATTATTTACACCCCTCAAAAAATGATAACCTTCCCCCCCCCCAAGCTTCTACCCCTCTGACTTTTTATATAGCTGTTACAACACCACTGACTATTTTCCTTAGGCTCCACATCCCATGACTACATAAACTATATATTTAATTATAGTTGACATACAATAGTATTCTACTTCAGCTTCAGGTTTAATCCCTACTCCATTGTAAAGATGGTGCTTTGATGTCTACTTGGCAAGCAAAACGTGTTAATGTCTTCTTTATGCCAGACACATAGAAATGTGTGAGATAACCTGAGGGGCTAAAGTTATCTTTGTTAATAGCTGTATTCTCTTTGCGTAAAGTATTTCATTATTACAATTAATATTCAAATGTAAATATCTATAATACAATTTTTTCTTCTGTAGGTATTTTATCCTCTTTAAAAATATTTTAGTAACATTTGCACTGGGGATATTCTTTAGCATTTCTATTTTTTATTGCTAGTCAACAGCTACCAAAAACAGCACTAACCATATTTGTCCATGTTTTTAGAAATATTCTATTTTTGTTTTAGTTTATTCTATTTATTTTATCTGTCAGGATAGAAGCTACCTAAATGTTATAAAACATGTGTGGGAGCCTGACATATTATATATATTGACTGATTGATAATTACACTTGGATGTAGTTATACGTGATGAGGTCAAGAATACTTTAATAGTAGTGTGCTGACACTAATCTAAAGAACTGCTCATAAATGAATTCTTATAGACCCAGCATCCTTCGATATTTCAGTCAGTCCCAACCCTGATGAACTGTCATAATAATTGATTGTATTAACAGAAATAAATAGCCCAAGTTTGGCTCCCTCTCAAAACAACCCTGTTTCAACTGACACAGATGAGGAATAAGGTGATTTCAAATTGCCCCAGCTGGGTCAAGGCTCGAGGAAAGTCTTGGCTTGTGCCTTTAATTTGATCCTGCAGACAAGAGGATGAATCGGCTTTGTCAGTGTCTTTCTGTTTGGCTTGGATACCAGTAACCTTGCTTCACTTTCTTGTTTCTCCTAGAGGGAAGGAATTTTGGCAGAAAACTGCTTACTTTTATAGTTATAGGACTTACACAGTTTAAGGAGGGAACAGTAATTACAAGCCATTAAACTCAGAAGGCCATCGGTGTAGATGAACATTCTGAAGAGGACACAGCCTTCAAGTTCAGTAAAGGATGATTACCAGAGCATTTTAGTGGAGAGCTGGTGAAGGAGAGGAAGGAATAACTCTGGAAATGTGCTACGGCAGCAAACCTATGAAAATGCAGTTAGACACGGCAGTGACTACATTGATTATGCCGGAATGATTTAGCAGAGGTGTTTCACACTTGCCATTAAACAAAGTACCATAATGGGGTTTAAAATGTACTCAGATTCTACTTGCTATATCCAGCTTAAACCATAGAGGTGTCACTTACATTACTTCACATTGGCTTGTGGGAAAATCCCTAGTTTTTTCGTGACGGGACTGTGTTTCCTCTTGGTTCTGGATTCAGCAGTTGCAGACATTTCTGCTTTTTTTTTTTTTTTTTTTTTGCTGATCACATCTTAAAAAGTACCTCTTCCAGGAAGCTTCCTTGATTAATTGCATTCAATTACTTTTTTTCAACATCTTCCCTTCATAAACACTGCTTTAAATTATTCTGATATGTTGGTTTGTAAGGTACATATAAAAAAAGTACATGTATCTCTCAAAATTTCAAAACAATGTGGATAGTATTACAATATATAGTTAGATTACAATAAGAATATAATTACCTTCATAACTAGAACATTAGCCCTGATCAAGCTAGAATTCTTTTATTCTTTTGTATACCTTCCTAAGTGTTATGCCATTCTGAATAGCTTATGAAGTCAGGTGACAAACCCAGTGGAGTCAGTAGGAGGGATTATATTTATTTCTGACACTAATGAAAAGAAAAGGAAAAAACATCTGAATACCTTATGTGGGTGAGTCACTTTCCCATTGCTTTGAAAAAAGTGTTGCAGCATTTTTTATTTTTTATTTTTTTGCATTCTTATTATGCGACTCTTCTCTATGTATGCTCTAGGACTAGGTGAAACAAGAAAGTGAAACTCCATCCCACTGTCAAGTCAGAGTTGCTTACTTTATTGAGATTGTGTGACCAGGTATGGTAATATACATTAGGACAGAATTAAATAAGATATACAGTACCAAGAAGTGGGGTAAAATTTGTGCTGTTCTCAGTTGTGCCTTGCCCAAGCCCACATCTTCTTTTAAGTAGCCTTCTTTTGACTCCAGAATAAAATTCTACCTAATGTCATCTATATTCCTACTCTGCTTTCTTAATGCCATTCCTGATTAGAATGCACATTGTGGACAGAAAAGGGGCCACATGTTAAATCTGACACGCTCAGGAGACTAAAAATAACCACAAAGGATAGCGTGAACATAAATTCCTAACTAAGGTGGGCCATGGCGGGAAGTCACATCCTTGGCCTGTAGCTTTCTTAACAGAGGTCCATCTTTACCTTAAGTGAGCCTGTCTGTTGTCTTTTTACATCTAAGATATTTTCTGGACACCTTTCCACCCCCTGCCACCCCACCCCACCCCACCCCCGCTTCAGGGGGGTGGGGCACAACCCACCACACCAGAGCAGGAAACTACAAAATCCTTCAACTTTATCTTGTTCCTCAAATACTATCTCTATGTGCTGTAAAATGCTATTAACTACCCTGTACCCACCAATGTAAAAGAAGTATGTGTCTCTCCATTTTACTTTTTTATCCAATCCCAGAGATTTCCCTGCTTTTCTTTCCTCCACCCACCTAATCTACAACCAGTGGATTTCATGTAATACTCCTCCTTTGATTCTAAGGTATAAAATAAGTTGCACAACAGCCATTTTTCAGAGCATTTTCTCAATCTGTTGTGATTTTGCTTCCTGGCAATTGTCAGTTTGGCTCAAATAAACTCTTATAAGCTTTCTCTTAGGCTGGATGTTTTTTTGTTGAAAACATACATGGATGGGATTCAAGTGACTAAAACATCCATATGATTACTAGCTATATTAAGTTCCTATTGCTTCTACAACAAACTACCACAAACCTGGTGGTTCTAAACACATGCGCGCACACACACACACACACACACACACACACACACACACACCCCACACACACACAACACACACACACACACACACACAACACAGATTTATCAACTTACAGTCCTGGGGATCAGAACTCCAAAATCAGGACTGAGTTCCCGCCAGTGGATCTAGAAGAGAATGTTTCCAGGCCTGTCCATCTTCTAGAGCTGTCATTCCTTTCATTCTTTGACTCCTGGCATTTTCCTCCATCTTCAAAGCCAGCAGCGTAACATCTTCCTTCAATCACATTGACTACTTTTTTTGTCTGCAGGTCTATCTCCATCTGCCTCCTTTTTATAAGACATTTGTGATTATATTTAGGACTCATCTGGGTAAAGCAGGATAATCTCTCCATCTCCACATCATGGATTAATCACATCTGAGGGCTGGCTGAGTGGCTCAGTTGGTTAAGAGCCTGCTCAAGAGTGTGAGCTCTGAGCAACAGGGTTGCCAGTTCAATTCCCACATGGGCCTGAGCTTAGTTGCCTCTGAGCTGCCAACATGTGGCAGGATGGCTCAGCTAAAAAAAAAAAAAAAGAAAATCTAATCACATCTGCAAAGTCCATTTTGCCATCTAAGGTAACATTTGCAGATGCCAGTGTTTAGGATAATATAGACATTTCAGGCATTGTGGTGGAATGTTGGGGAAATAGATTTTCTTTCAAGAAGGTGGGGGCTATAGTTTAGGATCTTTTGAATGAAATCATTTCAGTAACTGCCCATCTAGAAATAGAATCTCAGTGCGCTTTAAGCTTTAACCTTTCAAATAGTTGTTATGCAAAAAGCATGAGTTTTGTATTCTCCAGAGATCCATAAAATTTGGGTGCAGGCTGTTCAAAGTTTCTGGGACAGTCTTTGGTCCCTCCTTCCTATGTATAAGCTTTGCTCTTAAGATGTAAATTTTCTTAGCTTTCAAGTCCTTCGGAATATGCAGCCAACAACTCCTTTAGAGCAGAAAGAATAAAGCTGAATGGAAGAGTCGTGCGTATATGTATTATGTAAAATATTCTTTTAAATTTCTTACCACAAAAAAGACTTGAAGTTAAGCTCCTTCCTACATTTTATAGTTTTTGTCATGGGACTCAAACAAACCTTTGTCTGTGATTCTGATCATATTACCAGATAAACTTATTAAAAGATTTACATAATTTAGCAACATTTGTCATGCATAGGTAGTCTCATTAAATCACATGTAAACTGTGATCATTTAATGGATGAAATGGAGATTAACTCTTTTCACTCTCTTCTTGCATTTTTTATTCTAGACAGCAAGATTTCTTAAATGATTTTAAAGAATGTGTCTAAGAAACATTATTTTATTTTCCAGAGTTGATAAAATAACAACCAACAAAAGTAACTCAGCTATATAAGAAAATAATTGGGGATGTTGTAGTAAGTAACAAAGATTAAGCACCCAATATATACTAAAAACTATAAAAAAATACTTCCCACTTATAAAAATGGTGATCAAAGAAAATGTCACCTCTGTGACAGAGAGAAGAAAACGGCACCAACTATTGGCTTAAAATTTTAAGTTTCGAAGCCAAATGAAAAGAGAAAAGATAAAGGTTGATTCAAATACCTAGGGCATTCTTCATCTTATAAATTATAATTGCAAAAATATTCTCTGTATTTAAAACAGAGAAAGCATGAGCACATATCTCTAGAGATACATAAAGTAAGAATCAAAGCTGACATACTTGGAGGATTTAAGTACAAATCTGCACAAGGCAATGGTCTGAGTGCATTGAATTGTAGAGAAGTCCCCTTTTTTGATTCATTAGTTCTAGAATAACATGAATAATACTGGACAACTAAGGGTATTGTGATATGTCAATTTTAATTACTTTAATAAACAAAAGATCTGAGTCTATTGACCTATATATTCAAATTAAAGACTTAAGCATAGACCTTGACTGTTTAATAAATTTCAGTTGCTCAGAATAAGGTATGTTTGTCAAAACTATAGAGCCCATACTCAAATAACTAAGCCACTTGAGCTAACGCTTTTGTAACTTATTTTTTAATATATGTTAGGACTAAAACATGGGCTAATGTTATCAGTGACAAGTGAGCTGATTCAGATTATTGTACTTTCCTTTTCAACAGTAATCATTAGAATTCAGGTCCTCTTCCTTCATTAAAGCAATCAGTGCCTCTCAGTTCATGTTAAAACGTTTGAGTCCCTAAAACTATTTTGGTGACAGGATTTTTCCTATAATGATGGTCAGTTATAGTTAGTTTTATGTAATGAGTTTTATAAATAAAAGTCACAGTCTCTTTAATTGATGGATATTTCTCCTCGTATCACAATACATAGATTTATAATTCATAAATTTGCAAATATTCTTTCATGTAATTAGACATTATTTAGAATAATAAGAAATCTTTACAAATATCCAACTCCCTACTCCCTGGCTTCTCACACACATTGGAAAAATAGGGAGATTTTGCATTGCTCATATTAATATTAGCAGAGATATTGGTTTGGAAATGATAAGTGTCTGTTTTCTTTGTGTATTTATTAGTGTTTTGTCATTAGACTTTTAATGCTGTAGTTTATTATATAAAATATGGATACCAAAGTACATCTTTTATATCGACTTTTTTTTAAAATCAATGGTTTTATTTCTGTTTTCAGTGACTAATGAACACATGATTTGGATGTAAACTATCATTATTACCATACAGAATATAGCCATCCTATATGTTTATACTGTGAGAGACAGATTTTAATTGTTTCCTCCATTCCTTGTGCTCTAAACTTCAGCAGTATGACTCTGGATGGGTAAACCTATACCCACTACACAATTCTAGCACAGCCCTATCATTGCTCTTACATGACCAGATTGGATAGATTAAGTATGAATGTGGGGCTGGTAACACATGTACATAGGTATTTTTCTTCATTTGGACAAATGTCTTCATATTTTTTAAATATCTCCATAAATTTTAAACAATATATATATATAATGTATACTCAACATACAAATTTAAATGGCCTAGCATAGGGTAGAGAAACTTTTCCCTTCTTCTCTTCTAAATTCTTTGGCTGGTATAATAATTAAATTGACATAAAATAGATTAACAGGAGAAAAAAATATTTAATTTTGTACACATTGGAACCCCAAAGAGCTGAGGCTTCTTGACAATTGACACCGGAGGTTTATATACCATCCTAAAATAAGAAGAAGGGGTTAGGGGTCTGGGATTTCAAAGGGAAGGAAGACAATTCACAGGAAGATGGGAAGAGCAAATGTTCAGTAAAAGAAAATAAATGTTTACAATGCCATTCAGGTAAGTCTTTCTGATGTAAGAAATTATGTCTGGTATTATCTGTCTTCCTGGTACATTCCCCCTATCTAAATTATTTTAGGCAGTTAAGAGAGAGGTAAAAAAACAAACAAACAAAACAACAAAAAACCTCTTCATTAGTCGGTGACACCTTGATTGCCTTAAACTCAAAATAATCCATATGCTACAGTGACATATTTTGGAGTCACATATTCTGCTCTCTTTCACTAGAACAGAAGGAAGAAATAAAAAGTAACCCCAAATTTACTACCCAGACATAACCATTTGGGTACATGATTTTGGAAATCAACAGAAGAATAAATAAATATTCAAGAGAGAGAGAGAGATAACTGATAATATTGCAAGAATGGGAACATGTTGTAGTTTAATAAAATTGACAAAACAAATAAAAAAATAGATAAAGCTACAACTATACTCATATATTTTAATATGCTTATCTCAATAATTGACAGAACAAGTATACAGAAAATTAGTAAAAATATCAAGATAAACTATCATCCCAAACTACTTAATCAACATTTATAGAACACCCCATCTAAAAATAAGAAAATATACATTCTTTTCTAGTACACACAAAACATTTACCAAGATAGATTATATTCTGAGCCATAAAATAAGTCTTAATAAATTTAAAAGAATTCAACTATTACAAGTTATGTTTTCTGACTACAGTGGAATGATGAAATCAATAACCAAAAGATATCTGGAAAAATCTGAACATTTTTGGAAAGTTCAGAACTCTTTTATATTACAAGTCAAATAAAAAAGCAGAGAGGAATTTGAAAGTGTTTTGAATGATTATGAAAATGAAATCATATCAAAATTTATGTGATGGTGCTAACAAAACTGGTATTTAGAGGGCAATTGATAGCACTTATTATATATTGTATTAGAAATGAAGAAAAGTCTAAAATCAATTTCCCAGTTTTGATATACTAGGAAAATAAGATCAAATTAAACAGAAAAGTAAGCAAAGAAAATTTTTTAAAAATTAAGAACAAATCAATAAAAAGAAAAAAATGAGTAAGAGCAGGAGTAAGTAAAATAGAAAACAGAAAAATAATCACAAAATCCAGGAATTCAAATGTTGGTTCTTTGAGACTATCAATAAAATTGATAAACCTCTTGCCAGACTGATCAAGAATAACATAAATTACCCATATCAGGAATGATAGAGGTGATGAAATATAGACTCTACAGGTATTAAAAGGAAAATGAGGGATTATTATAAATAACTTTATATCAGAAAGTTCCTTAAAGACATAAATTACACATTTTTACTTAAGATGAAATATATAACCTGGATAGCCTAATATCCACTGAAGAAATTAAACTCATAGTTAAAAACCTCCTCCCCCACTCCCCATCACACACATACACACACAAAATCTTCAGGTCCTGATTGGCTTTGCTGTTGAATTCTGCCGAAACAAAAAGAATAGCATCAATTATATACAACTTCTTTCAGAAAACAGAAAAGAGAGTGTATACTTCCCAATGTATTTTATGGGGCTAATATTACTATGATACTGTTGGGGAGGAAAGCATTTTAATCTACCCTTCCAGGTTCTCCTGGCTGGTCTAAGAACTAAATTGACATGAGAATGATTAACAAGAGAAAAAATAATCACCAAATTTAATTATGTACATATGTATGGGAACCCCACATACCTGAGCGGTTCAGAGACAGAAAGGTAAAATGAGATATATATGGCGTTCTGAGCTAAGGATGAGATAAGGTGCCTTGGGGCTTCATAGGGGATGAAGTTAATTCTCAGGACAATAAAATAACAGGCTTTCAGTAATTAGATGCTTGCCCTGCCATATAGATGGATCATATAAAGTTATTTTTGTTAATGACTCTATTAGGGTCAAGGCCCCCAATTTAAATTCTTTAAGGGAGTGGTAAAAGTTTCTCTTGAGCCTGCAGGGTTTTGATTGCCTTCAGTGCAAAATATCCATATGCCAAAGTGGCACATTTTGTGGAAGTATGTTCTGAACCCTTTCATTACCAACACCAGAAAAAGGCATTGTAAGAAAACTACAAACCAATATGCCTTATGAACATAGATGCAAAAATTCTAAACAAAATTTTAGCAATTCAAATTCACCTCTTCAAAATCCATACAGTATCTCTCAGACCATCTAACCAATGCAAAACAATGACTCTATTAAGATACCTATATATGTACTATATTTGAAAAGGGCCTTCAAATGGCTTCATAATTCATGTTGCATGATTCTCTACCCTTTGCCCAACCTCTTATATCTTTTCAAGGTAGTAAATATTATCTATTTGAAGTATATAGTCTTTTTAACTTTAGTCTACTGGTAGTTATGAGGGGAAGGATTTCTCAAATCTGTCTTCTTTCCCTGAAACCAGAAATTGGTATGCAGTAATATTTTACTGGAGGAGATGAAACCATAACTTTTTACTTTGTGAATGTCTTTTATTTTACTCACTGGTTAGATAGAAGATTTTTGAATGGAAATTACGGCACTCTACATTTGTGTCTTCAATGATAGGCTTTACTGAAAGTTAGTGCCTTTTAGTTTGTATAAGTGCCACTTTCTGAAAGGGCTGAAAACCCTACTCTTAAGCCTGATGAAAGAGACCAACTTTTCCCTATAGTGACCTTAGGCATTAAAAAGTTCTGGTAATGTGGTCTGATTTCTACATCTTACTAAAGTTCAAATTTGCCACAGGAGATATTTTTAATGTGAAAATTTGTGGAGGAACGAATAATGGAAAACCCTAATTTATAATCTTAATTCCAACATTTGAGGTAGTAATGCATTCCTTTTGGACATACATCCTGCTACATTAATTTCAAAGAATGTAATAATTAAATATATGATAAGATTAAATGGAACGTGGATGCTAATATTTCAACCCTGATTATGTGGTAAAATTTGATTTAACTACAATGAGAATCCTGAGTTTAGTAGCACCACATTTTTCATAGAAACTGAAATTTCCATGTGAAACTCAGCAAGAATGTAAGATGAGCAATAAGTATGATTTATTTCCTATAGTAAGTGTAGCTAACTGGAGGCAACACAGGAATAAACAATTTAAAGTTGGGAAAGTAAAATATGACTGCTATTCTATTGTCTTCTAGCTGACCAATGTATTAAAAGCTCTAGTCTGAACATGGGGATCACACCATACAACAAAAGTTTGTGCCTTTGAAAATTCTCATATGAAAAATTGATTTAAACTTTCTGTTTACTTTTGATATTTAAACTTCAAGGACAATATGAACAAAATATAAGACCACTTTGAGAGTCCTATTCTACTTTAATACTCTATACAGTGTGGTCAAGGATTTCTAATTCATTTTGGTGTGGAAAATAAGGCTGGACAATTTTAGCACGCCTAGGCTGGCTGACTCTAAGAGAAGCAGCCCTGAAATTTATTCTACTCGCTGAAAGGATTTTAAAGGACTTTGGCTTCTTTCAGTATCACAAAGCTTTTCTTCTTGTTTTGAGCAGTTTGGCTTGACTCTGTAAGCGTTTTGTTAAACAAACAGGGACAAAACTTTGTACCTCTGGGAGAAAAAAATCTTTTGCTTAAAGTGTTACATGGAGTACTCCTAATTTTCCAGTCACTGAAATCGCCTCTTTTATTCTCAATGCACATGCCTTACATCTTTATAACTATGATGAGGTTTCTAGGTAGCCCATTCATTGCTCCCAGCTCTCTATTTCAGGAATTCTTCACATCAGGCAAATTGAGAACCCATTGGTCTCAGAAAACATTAAATATTTCCCCATTTCTGCATGCTACTTTCCTTCCTTTATCCCATCTGGACATGCATAAGGAGATAGAAAAGAATGGCTATATAGATTAGTAATGCAAATAGAATTTCTCAAATAGTTTCAACTTACTAAATGTTTAATGTCAGTAATAACAACAGAATAAACTTATTAAATGCTTTAAGTTTCTCAGAAATGTTCATGTCTAAATTTAAAAAGTGATCTAAATATAATGTACTAATTTCTATTCATTAACCAAAACATCCGTAGAATAATATAAGTTTACTTTCCTCCTGACAATGCCCATGCTCCAGAATAATGGTACTACATTACCTTTTAATAAATACTTTAAATTTATCATTTTATTCATTTAGAAATTTTCAATAGCTAGTCTGAATTTTAGTTTACTGTTAATATCAAGATTCATTCCATTTCCCTTGTTAGATAATAAGCTCCATGAGAGTAACTTTCCACAGAGTTTAACATCATTGATCTACAAAAATTTAATTAACTGAGCCCAGTTAAAGGAAATTTGTTTTCGTATTCCTCTTTGAATTTCCTCATAATAGCATATACAAGAAAAAAGTTAAGCTAAAAAAAGAAAATGAAGCACGCTTTAAAGAATTATGATGATGCTTGGAACATTTTTATGAAGAGCATAAGAAGTAGGAATTTATTATCACCAGACCAAAAATATAAGTTTAAAGGAAAAAGTTGGGTTGCCTCAAAGCCTAGCTTTGTGTTTAGCAGGGCCGCTTACTGTGGTGTGAGCCCTCCTCAGAGCTGTAGCAGCCCGCTTTTCCTGTCATCTGCGCATTGTATTTCATAATCAAGCAGTGCTTTAGGTCCTGCATGTGGAGAAAATGACTAAATATCTCATGGGCTGTATGTCTCTTGTCCCTTATATTACCCCCTTGAGGCATGCGGTAATCTTCCAGAATATGTATGTGAATGATCACATCAGCTGTGTTTTATAAGTATAAATACCACAGGGCAAACTTTCTCACACATTTTAAGCTCAATGTGGCAAATTGAGTCCAGAGTAGTCTCACAAATCATAGCTGAAATGCATTTATTTCCAACATTGAAGATAAAACAAACCTGATATTCACTCCCAAAAATCGAATGATACTGCTCCTAATTTTTCTTGAAACTTATCTGTGTGATAACAAAAAATTTTCTCTACGTTAGTTTGTAATGAAGAGATTTTAAGATGACAAAGGTTAACATTTTTTGACTACTTTTTAAAAGCATGTGGTTATAAATATTTCAGATATCTATTTTCAGAGAAGACTCAACCTTATAAATTAATGGTATCACTTAATAATCAATACAGGTGACCTCTTAGGATTAAATTGTAACATATCTTTATGTTAATAAAAGTGAAGGCATTTTACATGTAAAATAATGACAATTGGACTCAAAGCCCCACTTTTAAATCACTGAATACAATTTTCTATTATGTGTCTAATTCATATGTCACATCATAATTTCTTTCTCCCCTATGTATTCCTGAGGTTGGTTTAATACATAAATCTCTTCTCTCTGTATTTAGGCTTTCAGTATTTTTAAAATTAGTACTTGTGTTCTAATCTATTTACTACACTTTTTTTCCATTATCATTAATTAGGTATCAACTCTTTCTATTTTCTGAAATACGGTGCCTGGGACATTCTCTCTGTTTCTCTAATCACATATCAAGAGAGTTTACCTGATTTTCTCTATAAAACAATATCAAGTGCTGGGACTTGATGTATTGTTTTGTTCTGTTCTGTTGTCTAATAATATGATAAACTTCTTTCAGTCTTAAGATAAGATGGAAGAAAAATGAAAGGTTTAGAATCATGTCCACACTTGGGAATATAAAATGCCACATTGGAATTGGAGTTTTGAGACACAGGCTGAAAAAGCTTGAATCTATTTACCGTGAATTGCTCAAAGGAAATATAAAAACATCTTGTGAAATATGTATCTCACTTTATATTGAACACATTTTCTAAATTTGAAGAACTCGACAGGTTTTATCCATATCTTTTCTTGTCAGTGGCAACAGTGTTGTCAATTGTTATTGTAGCAGAGACATTTGTCTTGCTTTTCCTTCCTGATTGGCACAACCCAGGTGAAACAATTAGAAATACCTGAGGGAGGAGACTCTGCCCATCAATCAACATATTTATTGAACATCTAAATACTTCACATTCTTCCAAGTAGAGAAAACTTTGTCTACCCCTGCAGAGTCAGTAATCTAGTCATTTCACCATGAACTTCAAGCATATTTGCATTTTCCACTTAAAATACTCAAAATTAGTAAGTTGCGTTCATGTATAAAAATAGTCTTAAATTTTCATCAATAATCCTTGAATTTTTAATCTTATTTTCATCTTATGCATTATCTAAATTTTACTTTTATTCTTCTGTCCTTGCTACCTTTGCTGTCCCTGAACACCCACCACTTGAAAGTCTACTTTTTTGAACTCCATGTTATCCATTTATAGATTTCTTTTCCTCTTGTCTCTTGAACATTCCTTCACTTTTCTCAGACAAGAATTGCTCAAGAAAATAATAAAATGAGTCTGATTTGGTCACAACTGAATGACTATGGTTTGGCATCTGGAACGTCGTTTTTGTTGCTCATCTGTTCTAGTCCAGTTTTCTTTCCCAACTCATGATTATATTCTTAAACATGTCTATACAAAAATGAATAAGGCATGTTGCACTCTGTCAAGACCTCAAAATAGGTTAGATAAGATGGATTTGTAGTCTCATCATTATAATACAGTGAAGTAAATGCCAATGAAAGGATCCATGATTAAGAAAGGGGGGGCTTCACAGCACACAGTTGATTATTTATTAGAATTTTGTGGGACGGATTTTGGGGAGAGTGGGCATAGGCTTTTGCGTATAGTAAAAAAGCACATAAGAAGAGCATGAAGCATCTTTTACCTTTTCATCTCTTCCTCTCCATTTTTTTCTCACATTCTCTACGACACTTCGACATGTCACGGCACGCAGGTTAAATCTGGCCTACTATGTTTTAAAATAAAGTTTTATTGCCAGTTGGTTGACATTGAGCTCAGACTCAAAACCCTACCCTCATAGGATGCAAAACCTTAATCTTCTGGGGATGGGCAGGAAAACTTCTTATCCCAGTGCCCAGGCAAAGAGGTACTCCTTTGGGTTGAGTAGAAACAAAACCTAACTGCCTCTGGAGAGGAGTAGAAAATCTTTTGGCCACCAGGACACAGGGGAAGATTCACTGCTTCTAGGACAAGTAGAAGCCAGCTGTGTGACCCTGAGGAAGGGGCAGGAAAGACGTTCCTGTGTGGGATGCAAACGGAATGGTTTCCCTAGGATAATTTAAAATTTGATATACTATGAAGATCCAAAATGGGTGGTGAAACCATCTTGAAGATTACATCGTATAGGAAAATATTCTTTAAAATTTTAGAGGATTCACTTTGACTAACACATCTCCTAGGATAGTTTTGAGTAATAGCAATTATAGTCAAGAGTTCTGCTATATTATAATTGGGAGTCTTCTCTATCTAAATGGGAATCAGGACTAGAGTAATAAGAGCTTCAGGAAGAAGCCAAAGGTGAAAAAGCTAAGATAACACTAATATTGATGGCGATATTAATAAATGAAAATCTTGGATATGTTGATAAGTCAAGAAAAATTACATTACTGTCAGTCTGTGAATTATTTGGAAATTAGGACACTACCCTACACAGAATTCATAGTGTTGCTTTTTTTTTTTTACTAGTTAATGGAGAACGGAGGTGGGGAAAAGGCATTTGGGATCCCAAAATGCAGAGTGTGCTTAGAAGTGCTCCAAGTTCATAAGCACATTCCATGTCCAAATAAACAAAACATTTAGTTGAAAATTCTCATTAACAGAATTCATGTGCAAGGTTAAAACCCGCTACTGTTTAAGAGTGTGTTTTCAGGAGTTTCAGTCCAGAGCTCATCTATTTCTCTGTTTACTCTGCCAGTTTTGCAGTGACATTTATGTAATCCTTACTTGTATGCAAATTTATGGTAATGACATCACCGATGCTTGGAATCTAAATTGGCATGGAGTGAAAGCAAAGAACTGTAATTAAAGCTTTGTGAATACTAGCCTTTCTGAAAGAAACTTTGAAATATCAGTGGAATTCCATTGTGGGCCCAATATGTCTGGTTTATATGGATTGAGTGTTTTGTGATTTCATTAAGTACTCTTTTGCCAGCTTCAAGCTTGAAATAGAGAGAGTATAGGGGTTTCTCTACAAATATACTTCAAAAATAATCATGAGTGGACAGTCCATTTCTGAGACTGTGTTGTCTTTAAAACATCTATACTATTTTTTTTCTTAGGTAGATGGTTAGATTATAATATAATTTTATTTTTTATCAATAATAAACTAGATTTGACTTCTTGTAGCCTTATAATTAACTGTAAGCCCTAAATAAGAATGAGTTTCAAGAATATTTATGTTATAGAAATTGCAATTAATATTCTTTGTAGTTAATAAACTCCCTTTAGGGACAAATCCAATTGGGAAATAAGTGGTATTTTTAAGAAGATATTAATTTAGAGGCTGCTAGACTATAGAAAAATAGGTGATTCTAGACTGATTGGATTCCTAAGTAAATGGCATGTTTGGTTCCTAACCTATTTGTTTTCTTTCTTAATTTTCATATATATTTTTTTCTGCCCACTTATCACAACTGGCATCTTATATACTTCATTTCACCTTTATATTTCACTGCATCAGCTGCATTGTTATATCAAATGGTAGTACATTTTGATCACACAGTTTAACTGCCTGCACAACTGAATTGCTGTGAACCTCTAACATGGTAAACCCATGCCTAAATAAAAAACAGACATGTGTTTTTTATTTATTTTCTTTCCTTCTTTTTTTCTTTTTGTAATTCCTAGGACACATGAGTCATTGCTCAGCAAGTAAATGGATAATAAATCATTTATATTCCCTTCTGCTTTTCTTACTTGAATCCCAAATGGTGAATGTTTCTACAAGTCTCTGTGTTAGAATAGTCTACTGTTGGTAAGATCCTCTTTTGCTATACTTATCATCAATCACTTACTTACATGTAAGCACTAGAGTGACTTGTACATATTTATATTGGCAAAAACACTCCCTAAAATATGGTAAAAATAAGGTCAAAACAACACAAAACAAAGCTCTCCTTTCTTCGCGCTGTGTTTCTTGAAGATACCCATATAAGCCTTTTTATCATCATGGTTGACGAGAGAAAAGTTATGAGATGTCCTAAATTATATTATAGTAGGCCAAAGGGTGGGAGGAAGAGACAAGGGGGGGTTAATCAGTTTACAGCTGTGGGCCAAAAACCAACAATAGACTGCCTTCATTCCTGAATGTATGTTGAGACCTTGAGTTAACTCCCAGATGGCTGTTTCCGAGATTATCTAGAGAGAATAGCTGATTAGCCGACCACCAGACACCTGAGCATTGTGCTTACGCACGAACTTTCTGCACTGTTGCCCACAACCAATCCGAAAAAAGCAATCACTTCTCTATTAAGGGCATGCACCTATCCCAGAAGTAGCCCCTCTTTACCTTCTCCCACCCCCTTTATCTCTAGCCAATGTGAATTCTTTCAAAACAACTTACAGCTTTCTTTTCCAAACTCACTCTATAAAAGAATGCTGCCAAACCCAGGGTGGTGGACATGTCTTCCTTTCCCATCCAGCATTTCTGCTGGTGGCTCAAACGGCAGGCCTCAGGACCTGGTGGTCTTTTCTCTGGCTAGCTTATGGCTCAATAAACCCTTTCTTTTAGAAAAGTTTTTGGCCATGAAAGTTTTTGTTTAAAATGGTAAACATTCCTGGGGTGCTCTTAGAGGTGTGTGTGTATATGTATACTGGGGGTGCCAAAAATGAATACACATTTTAAGAGATGTTAACATTTTTGTCAACATTGTTCAAGTAGTAGTTTGCCGTAATCAGAAGTGTCAGGATGCCGATGGTAACCGCTTGAGCACCTCTTATAATTGCAGAAGTCAAATGTGACCAGTATTCATCTTTTGTTATTGGTATATATTAATAAATTTTTTTTCTTTCTTAAAATGTATATACAAAATTTGGCACTATATATATATATATATATATATATATATATATATATATATATATATATATATATAT
>NW_017731618.1:1498191-1509179 GCF_001890085.2 Hipposideros armiger
ATATATATATATATAATATACTTTATATTATATATTTTATTATAATTTTTTTCCATCTATCTTAGTTGTCATTAGGCACGTTGCAATATACTCATGGGTGAAGGTCCCCTTTCCCTATTTGTTTTCGTGGTAAATGTCTATATAGTATAAATATATTTATCAATACCACAATCTGTCACACTCAATTTATTTTGGGGAGAATTTATATCTCCATTGATGAGGCAGAAAAGGATTAATAAAAGTGAACCTGAAGGGCGACTCCCCAGGCCTGCGTCCCCTCCCCAGGGAATGCCCAGGCTCATCCCCTAGAAATAAATCTAAAACGTCTAAACCCTCCTAAAAAGAGGAGATAAGACCCAACTGGTGTTAACTAGTTCTTAACACATGTGCAAACTGCCAAAATCTGTCTGTTAGTTGAACTTGAGCCTAATTATAATGCAATTAGAATGGAATGAACATAAAGCTTTCTCCCCTCCCCGCCTCCCCCGTGGGTTTTTCTGGATGCATTCCGGGTAAGAGCATGCACGGAAAGAAACTAGTTATATAACCAACATATGTCAACCAAATGAACTCAGTCTTTATGTCACATCTCCTGCTGTAAGGAAATTTACCTACCCTTTCCTATATAAGAAAAAAAGTAAACCTAAAGTTAGGTGCAATTGTCTGCCCCGGCAACATCTATGCTGGTATCTTTCTATTTGAATAAACTTCCTTCCTTGCTCTCCTCATTTCAGGCTGAGTCTGTGAATTTTTTCACCTTTTTGCAAATGACCAGGGGTTAATTCCAATGACACAACAACCATCAACATGCATACTTATGTCTACTGGCTATTAGGTTGACATGATTTTAATGTCAAATAAAGTCTTAATTGTCAGCAGACTAATCAAAAGAATGGATATTATTTAAATACCTTGCAGTTATAAGGCTGCTCTGAAACCTGAAATCCTTTTTGGGAAAATCATTAAACCAAATAAGTTATTTTTTTTTATTTTTTTAAGTGCGATAGCAGTCTCTAATATTTCTTTTTTTACAGTTGCTAACTGATACCTCAAGTATATACTCATATTAATGTTTTTGTTTTAAGATACTTTATTTGATCTTGATATCTGGTCTAATCTGAATAGAGGGGAAGAATCTTTTTTTTCTAATGTAAAGTTTTTCTGTGAGATTTTTTTTACTACTAAACCCATGTACTATCTTAACCTGCAATTTGATATAATGCATGCAAACTCATGAGGTGAACTCTTAATTTCTTCTTGACAAGTGTTTGGTTTATTTAACTATATAGAACTGATTTTATGAATTTTTTTAAAAAGTATACCATTTTAATGTTTGCTTCTCAAAATATTTTAATTTGGTGTTATCTGTCTCACACTTGCTCCCTCTCCCCACTGAGGGTTAATGTGTGTCTAATTTCTTTAAACAGTATTTAAAATTGAGGGTTTGTTTTTAAGTCACTCTGCCAGAATTGATACTACATCTGTTGCCCATCCCATTCTAACACTGCCTAGCTTTGCTCTTCCTATCATCAATAGTGCTGTATGTAAAAGCTGAATCTCATTATGACTTAAAGACTCATTGCCTGGCATGCTGCCAAATAAGTCTAATTTTGGATATTGGGGATGATAGACAAGAAAATTACAACTAGAAGAAGCGTACATTGAATTCTAATTCAAAGCATGAGGCTTTGGGTGTTATGCATTTATTTTGCATTGTGTTGTTGTTTGGGGAATTTAAAAACCTTTGGTTCTATTATAAAAAATAACATGAGGCAGGTGCAAAATTATATATTTGAATTCATTTTCAGGGATAATGGCCTAAAATATGTTGATGTTTTTTATTAATATAAATGTGAGCTATATTTCACTGAAAATACTGCCTGTTTTTAATATCTGTTCTAACTAAACCTGATTTAATTGACAATTGTTGGTGGAATAACCAAAAACATTTATAAAAAGAATTACCATTTATCTTTTGCCCATTTCTCCCTGAGTTAAGTCTGAATTCATCTATTTTTAAAACTTCAACTCTTATCCTTAGGTGAAAAATTTTAAATACTTGGATATCTTTTGTTACTTCCAATTTAACATACCCAAGATCAACTTCAACTGTCTGTTTCTTCTCTTCAAATTGACTTTTTTGTGATTATGGGAATATTCCAAATTTTTGTAGGAGATTTTAGAGTTATTTTAACATCTGTTCATGAGAACCACATTTATGATTTTTCACTCTCATTTCCTATATCTAGTATTCTTACAGGCCTTGTCAATTCTTAGGAAATGCACTAGGAGTCACTCTCTTCTGTTTCTACATAAATCTTACTCTAACCCACACTTACTTTATCTGAGTCACTGTACTTCTTTACTTGTTCCAATGTCTCTCAGTTTTTGGGCCCTGATAATTTTCCTAAAACCTCTTCCTCATCATTCAAGTATATGTTTTTTTTTTTTTTTTTTTTTTTTTTTAGCTGAGCCATCCTGCTACCTATTGGCAGCTCAGCGGCTGCTCAGCTCGGGCCAGAACTCGAACCGCTGTTGCTCAGAGCTCAAACTCTTGAGCGAGCTCTTAACCAACTGAGCCACTCAGCCGGCCCTACTCAAGTATATGTAATACCTCCATATTTACTGCTTTCTAAATACTTTTCAAGAATTCATTATTTTTCTAGAATACTTTAAATTCACAACAAAATTGAGAGTAAGGTACAGAGATTTCTGATCCCCCCCACAGTCATAGACTTCTCCATAATCAACATCCCCATCAGAGTGGTTCATTTGTTGTAGTCGATGGACCTACACTAACATATCATAATCTCCTAATGTTCATAATTTAAGGTTTACTCTTGGTGCTGTACATTCTATTTTTGGACAAATGTATGATGGTATGTATCCATCAGTATAGTGCCATACAGAGTTTTTTCACTTCTCTGTATTCACACACACACACACACACACACACACACACACACACACACACACACAGTCTGACAATTAAGTTTGTGAATGCATCCTAGAGAAAGTGCAACATACCTGTTTGCTGATTATCACTATGGTCACCTTCGAAGTACTCCCTTTGGGAAGCTATGCATTAACATCAGCACCTAGTCCACCCTTCAAAGCAATTTTGGAACTGTTTTTCTGGCATGGTCATCAGAGCTGTCATCATATTACCCTTGATGTCCTGAATGTCATCAAAATATCTTCCTTTCAATATTTCCTTTATCTTCAGGTAATGAAAGAAGGCATTGGGGACCAGATTAGGTGAGTAGGGAGGGTGTTCCGAGACAGTGATTTGTTTACTGACTAAAAACTCCCTCACAGACAGTGCCGTGTGAGCTGGTGCATTGTCGTGATGTAATAGCCATGAATTGTTGGTGAAAAGTTCAGGTCATCTAACTTTTTCATGCAGCCATTTCAGCACTTCCAAATAAAAAACTTGGCTAACTGTTTGTCCAGTTGGTACAAATTCTTAATGAATAATCCCTCTGATATCAAAAAAGGTTAGCAACATCGTTGTGACTCTTGATTTGGACTGATGGAACTTTTTGGGTGTGGAAAATTGGCTGACTTCCATTGTGCACTTTGATGCTTTATTTCAAGTTGTGTTGGTAAACCCATGTTTCATCACCAGTGATAACGTGGCCTAAAACATCATCTTGCCTCTTTTGTTCATCAGTGAGCTTCTTCAGGACCATTTTTGTACACACCTTTCTCATGCCAAGGTTTTCAATTAAGATTTTTCTAACTGTTTCTCTATTGATGTTTACTTGGTCTGCTATATTTCTCACAGCCAGCAGATGATTTTGATGCACAATTTGACGAATTTTTGCATTGTTTTTGTCAGTTCTGACCATTGCTGGCCACCCTGACCTCTCTTCACCAAGGACACATTCCCTCCCCTCAGAAAAACTCATCCATTTGTACTCTGCTGTTTTCTTCATGGCATTATCCCCATAAACTTGGACTAACGTGTCCCTGATTTCACTTTCACTCTTGCCAAGTTTAACAAGAAATTTAATATTTGTTCATTGCTCTAATTCAAGCTCAGACATTCTCGCGATGGCACACAAAAACACACAACAATAATGAATGTCACTCAGCAAGACACCGCCACATGTCCACACAAACACAGCTGTGAGATGCTGATATACCAAGGTTATGAAACCTTATGAGCTGTTTGTACAGTGCTGCCAGTGTAAGTGCACTGTGGCAAGTTCACGAACTTAATTATCAGACCTCACGTGTGTGTGTGTGTGTGTGTGTGTGTGTGCGTGTGTGTGTGTGTATCTGGCACATTTCCCAAGTGAAATTAAGTAGTATATAAGATATTTTTTACTTATTAAATCAGAACTAATAATAATACGCCTAACTGAGAAAAAAATAATTTTAGAAAGTTTTGGCATGATAACTCAGATTCACTAAATTCCTCTACAAAATTATAAATAATCAATCATTGTTTTGTATACAACATTACATGCAGACATTATCTACTTCATAGGCTAGTGTCTACCTGCTTAGGCAAAGGAAGTGCAAGAATATCCTGCTATCATTGATAATATTGTTCAATATTTTTATATAACTTGTATATGTTTATGATTCTAACTGTAACAAAATAAACTCTACTGTAAAATACAAACATTTGTTATTGACATATAAATCTTGAAGTGTGTCTTAGAAGTACCACCTTTTGATTTGGTGCCAGGGTATGAAGGACAGCCACTCTTGTGCATTGTTTGACAATGTGCGATCACACCAATTACCAAGATTATAACTGATTTTTCTTGATATTCCTTGTGCTCTCCATTTATTCAGCATCTCTTTCAGAGCCACATACCAAAGTCTAAACAATGTTTTCACAACTTATCCATTTTCTTAAACAACAATATGTTTCATCTACAGACTCAGATATGTTGAGCAAGAATACTCTATTTTATGATATTTTATAGTGTATATTTTCTGTTATTATTAAATACTGGATTACTTAAGACAAACTAACCATCTTCATTTCTCCTTTACCAAGAAAGGAAAAAAGGAACATTTTTTTTGTGTGTGATGAAGCACAATTTACCATGGAATCTCTGCACTGGGGTTTATTGTTTACTCAGATTTCAACAAAATGGTATTTGTATTCTTATAATTTCTTTTGAGCCTTGGAAAGAGGAATGATGAATTGTAAGATTATGAAGATATCAGCTCAAACCATTAATAGATAACATGGTAGGTTATCACTTATTATGTTATCTAATTTTATAGAAGCTTACATTTGTTTTGCATGGATTTTGTATACTATATAAATATGTGAGAACTTACAAGAAATAAATTTTCTTTGAGTATTTATTATCTTGGGTGTGCGATCCACGTTGTTATTGGAATCAATTTAGACTAGTGCCTAACTAATATTACCAGGGCTTTTCTGAGTAAGGTATATATTGAGTTATTTAGGTGATAAATATCTAGAGATCAAGTTTGCATTAGTAAGATATAAGCTATATAAATCTTTATATATATTTTTGTATATGTTGTTGATGTAGTGTCCCTCCCCCCCCCCCCCCCCCCGTGTATAGTAGTTTTGGGATCTAAAACATTCTTTCTTAAAATAGGTAAGCCTGAAAAAAGCTAGGAGCTTTTATTATGTGGACAATTCGAACACAGAGATCCAATAGCAGCATTTAAAGCCTGGAGCCATTTCGAATTTCATAGTGTTTCAATACTTTAATGGTTACAGATATTTACAGAATGAAGATGGAGGCTTTTGGATGCTATGTTTGGATCTACTCTTTAACCCACAGCTTAAAATCACAGCAATTTGTTTCAGAACCCTTTTATGGAATAATGTGTAGAATGATGAAATAGAGTTCTGATAGCTATTACCAAGGTGTCCTTGAAAAAAGATCTTTATTTATAGAGCTTGGTATTCCAATTCTTCATAGGCATGTCATAATAATTAGCTATCTAGTATTCTTTTTTTTTTTCCTTTACTTTTTTTTTAGCTGAGCCATTTTGAGATATCTAGTATTCTTAATGTTAATATTGGGAATAATTTACAAAAACATAAATTTTGCATTTGTTCCATTTTCTTTATTCCTTTACTTTTAACCATTCAGAATAAATATATATGTATCAGTTTCTCTCATCTGAGTCATTGTAGGGAGATGACAGATACAGAGAGTTAAGTAGTAAGTTGTCAATTCTGTTCCTGTGTGAACCCATGTGAGATTGTGCTTGACTCACTGGGGCAGGTCTTGTTTTTTGTCCCAAGTAACAGCAACAGCACCCTGTGATATAAAACTTTCTTAGTCACAGAGGCCCAATGATGCAAAATAATCATGGATTCTTTATGGCCTCATGTTTGGGTGTTTCTGTTTATCTGGATTTCAGGAAATAGGGCATCTTGTTAAAGATTGCTTTCTCGGCCTGACTGAGGAAATCTATTCCGGTGGCCCTGGCCTGTTGACCTTTTGTTTCCATTGTCAGACTTAATCCGGTCTTTCAGCAGGGCCTGATGATCCTACAATCTATAAGCCATTAGCTAAAGCTATACCAAACCTATGAGGATCAATGCCAGCATATGTGGGATTTCCATTTTATTGCCTACGAGTCAATAATGAATATTATCCCTCAATATAACAAGAGTGCAGAGGCTCTAACTTTGACCTTTGGCTAGGTTATTTTGAAATTTTTACTCTCCTTGGCAATCCCCAAACAATAGCAAACTATTGGCGACTAAACCATTTTTGAAACATAATGTTGATTTGTCTAGAATGATTCAGTTGAGTTTTCTTTTTGTTTGCTTTGTTATTTGAATTAATTTTTTTCAGTTTTGTGGAGAGGATTTGCTAAAATATCTTCATATTTGAGAATAACATATCTAACACTACATATCTATTATCATCTATCTATGTGTCTATCAATCTACCTTCTATCTTTCAGCTTGTACTAACTCTGTCTTCCTTTTTAGATGAAATATTGTCTCTTTCCACGATAGAAGAAAGCCTAAAATATTCCTAGGTAAAAGTAACATTGTATAAGTCTGTAGTAACATAGTCCAAATAATATTGCATTCCTGACAGTGTTTTTTTCCATACTACTCTAAAATCCAAAGAAAGAGAAAGCTTCTCAATGACTACATAAGGAAGGAGTCCTGTTTTGGGTGACAGCTAGCTCTTCAGCTCAGTCAAATCATTGTAGTTTCATGATTAGCTTTGAAGTCCGTCCATTGCCCCAAATAAAAGGGACACATGTTTAAATTTAAATTTATTTCTAAAGAATAACATTTTTTTAAAGTCTATTTCCTTGGATTTTTTATGTACTATCTCAATTCTGATGCAGTAAAACCTAGTAATACTACATTGTATTATTTTTAGAACTGGATCAAAGACAGTGATACTTCTAAAGTTGCCTTTTCATTCTCTTATTTCCCAGCCCTCTTGCAGGCTGGTAAGACAGTGCATTTAGTTCTGGTCAGTATGCTATTGGTTGAAGTGACAGTTTGGTGACATGTCAGCTCTCTATTTTTTCCTGTCCCTGTCAGCTCTCATGTCATGTCAGCTCTCTATTTTTTCCTGAAAACAAGGAAAATTTGTGTTGGGATGGTACAGACACAAAACAAAAGCAATCTGGTTTCCTGAGTCTTTGCCTTGGCGAGAGCTACCTTCAAAGCTGCCTAGGTTCATAAAGATCTTTGCATATGTAAGAAATAAAACTTTGTAGCCCTGATAGTGTGATGTTGTTCCCAAGCTAAAACCTAGCCTATCCCTGGCTCTCAGTAAGCCCTTAGTAATTTAGAAAGACTGTGTGCAAATATTATTTCACTTGCTGTCTGAGATACACTGCACAGATGAGGAACCTGAGACTCAGGGAAGGCCCTTCGTGTGTCACGTCACAGTCCAAGGAAATGGCAGTGACAGATGTCACCTATAGATCTTCCATCACATAGTCCATGGATCACTATTTTATAACCATTGCCTTTCTCTCAAAATGAAATTCCCTTTGTCCACATGCAACATCTGAATCTAAAATGTGACCTTGAAATGCCACCTAGTCTAACTCTTTCCTCTTAGGCAGGGTGGCAGCTGAGTCACTGAAATCACTGAAGAGTCTCTTCTGTATATACATATATCTTGTAGCATTCAGAATTGGAAGTGTGTAACTAACAAAATCCTCTTATGCAGTAGATACCACTGCAGGGAATTACACTTTGTCTTAAGGACATAAAAGCCTCTAAAATTATTATGAGAATCATAACATATTTTAAAAGTGAATTGTTTGTGCGGAGGGAGTGACATTGAGAAATCTATGAAAACACGATCTTTCAGAAAGCCTCTCTTATATTGTGTTTGCTGCTGTTTTATTTTATTCTCAAATTTCATTGCTCAGAGTAAAAATTCCTGCCTGATAATGAGTAATGCTGTAATCAAGGTCCTCAGTTTTCTGTATAACATTTGTTGAGTGAAATGGAAGTATAAATGAAAGTTAATTCAGGGGTGAAAGTCCCTGCTCTTTAAACTGGCTGTATTGTTTTTATGTCTGCAGTATTAAACGTGGTTGATTTCTGAACCTAATTTTTACTCTTGCTGTTCTAACCCTCTCAATAATTATTTATACTATTCTAACCTGCTGACTAGAATAAGATAGCATGTTGGGGAGATGCTTGAAAACCACTCAGAAAGAGAATCTAAAGTATTAAATAGATTACTTAGATTATGGTTACTTCTAAATTTAAATACTTTCCTGTTTCCTCAAATTAGCATCAGAACACTTTATGTGTTATTTGAAAAACATAGGAAGAGAAAACTGTTATAGAAGAGATTAATTATTTTACGTGGCTAAGGAGAATTAACGACCAATCTAGTCAGGTAGATCATGAATGTATTTTCTCATTAATAAAATATAATTGAAAATATACATGTTTGGGTCAAACAAAGCCCTATGGAAAACCCTAGTGATTGATAGAAGATATCTACAACCAAGGACTTGTTCCTATTAAAATAATGTAGAACATGATAGGAATTTGGGGATCATAAATTAAAAAATATATATCTCACTAATATAGATCCATAGTCATACAGAGTGAACAAAGATAATAAGCTTCTAAGTTCTCACTTCAAGAAAAATGTGCTGGAAGATATAGCTCTGTGATACATTTGTGACTTTATTATAAAAGATTCAAGATTTTTTGATACTTTGAAAGTGTTCATGTATAAATCTCTCATGAATATCTCCTGCGTGGCACTCCCAAGAATAAATAATTTTTAAAAATCCTCTGGTTTACAAACATACACGTGAACAAACCCATATAAATTTCGACACCACCTTGACTGTGTTATTTTTGGCACTTACACCTTTCTGCTAATATCTCTATATCTAAATCCTTATCTCAAAGAGACAAAACAGCAACTTGCGGTTGGAATGGTCTTTCTGCATGAAAATTACCCACTGCCTCTGCGGCAGCATTAAGGAGTTGCTTGGCTAAGCAGTAAAAGCATTTCTGGAGTCAGTAACCATATGGACCGAGAGTAGTCCTGGCAAGGTGTTCGTGTCATGCTCGGATTGGTTGTTCAAAGTGGATTTGACCTGCCATCCTTCAGGTTTTCAGCGTCTGGGAAGACGCCAACCACAGCCTTTCACCATTTATTTATTTACTAATCCCTCTTCTTTGAATCTTTCTTTCCAAGAGAAAGTGGTTATGCCATGGAATTTCATCACAGAATTTTTTTAAGCTTCTTTGTTATTGCCCAACTCCAGTCTAACACAGACTAAATGAGTAGGGATTACAATTTCAGCATCGTGATTCGAAGTACCCGTAAAAAGCATGTACTACGGATATTTTGTCATTGAGTTTTTACTCTGTTCATTTGTAAGACTGCTTTTTCTTTTTTTTTATTCTCAACATTGCTCAATACATGTCATCAGCTGCCATAGCATTAAAGGCTTCCACCTAGCCAAAGGAAACATACCACATTGTCTGAATTTATGATTGACCTTGACAAAATGAAAAACTTTCTTTAGAATAGTTATTTAAGGAAATGGAAAACTATGGCACTGGTAAAAAGTGTAAATGGAAAAAGAACATTACTATCATAGAATATTGTTATTCATGTATAATTTTGAAAACAACAAATACTCTCAGATTTGAAGGTATTCATTAAATGAGATTCATGCAATCCACAAGGTAAATCACTCAGTGAAACAAAGATGCAGAGGGTACCACAAAAATGTATATACATTCTAAGAAAGAAAAAAAAAAGGGCCGGCCAAGTAGTGCGTTGGTTAAGAGCTGGCTTGGGACGCCAGAGGGCCCCAGTTTGGATCCCACATATGAGGGCCAGTGACATTGTCCTCTACAGCTAAGATGCTGAACAACAGCTCAGCCTGGAGCTAGGCTGCCGTGAGTCGCTGGCGGCAGTGTAGGCTGCAGCCCCTGCTGCAGAGGGTTGCCATGGACTACCGTGTGTAGCCGGCAACCAGTGTGAGCAGCCAGCAGCCGCTGTGAGCGGCCGTCCAGAAGCCAGCGACTGATCTGCCTGGCCCGGGAAGAGCGCAATGATGGTGCCAACTTGGGCCAGTGAAGTAATGTCCTCCACAACTAGACTAAAGAACAAAAGGATAGCTACTTGTCTGTTCCCCTTCCCCCAATTCCCCAATAAAAACTTTAAAAAAGAAAGAAAAAAGAACCGTATTAAAATTGTAATACTCAATATATACCGATAACAAAAGATGAATACAAGTGATGGGTATACATTTTTTTGGCACCCCTGGTAGAATAAAAACTATGTTTGCTTTCAAATGTAATATAACTTTCATCAAGGAAAAAGAGCAGACCAAGTTAAAATACACAGGACAGGTGTCTTAGTGAGATAGTTTAATGTCATGGTCTAAATGTTTTGAAGTGGTCCCTTGGAGTCTTAGAATTTTAAAGCTTTTATCATGGCAAAACATTTAATTCACATATATAACATTTAATTCATATATATATTTATATATATATTTAT
>NW_017731618.1:1509191-1537368 GCF_001890085.2 Hipposideros armiger
ATATATATATATATATATATATATATATATATATATATATATGATGTGGAACTAGTACAAAAACTAAAATTAACACCTAAGTGCCACTACGTAGTACAGAGTATGCTCATCTCCTCCAAAGAGTTTCATACTTCTGATCTTTGTCTTCCATATTACCTTCATTGACGTTATAGTTTTGTTACACTTTTCATTGACGTTATAGTTTTTTTACACTTGTATGGATATTTAACAATCTGTGATTTAGTTTTCATTCTTTTAACTTTCTACATGAATGTTATTATATTCTGTGTGTTCTTTAATTTTATTTCCCCATTCATTTTTATGTTCTGAAATTCATTCATCTTGGTTCTTATAGCATATTAATAAAGGTCAGACAATTAGGTTTGCAAACTTTTCACTGTGTGAGCTCACAGTGGAAAGTTCTTGAACTTAATTGTCTGACCTTTGTAGTTGTATTATTTTCATTGCATATGACATTTTATTTACATATTTATGCATAAATCTTATTTTATTGTTTTGTTTTCATCTTAATAATGTTGATAAGATTCTTTTCTATAATGAAAAAAATTTATTCTGTAAATATGTACATGGTTTGTTCTTTGGCATTTACCTTAGTGTGTTAACATGAATCCTAAAATATTGGTAACCTGAGCTTTACCTGATGATGCCAAGTTGCCTAATGGACAGTACAAATTTACAGTTTTACCAGCCATGTGTGGGAAGTGTTATTGCTTCATTTCTCCCCAATGTTTGGGGTCATCAAACATTTTTAATTCTGCCGTCTAGTGTATGTAAAATGGTGTCTTGTGGTTTTAGTTTGTATTTCTGTGATTGCTTATGACTTTGAATATCTTTTTATGTTTATTAGATATTTGGGCTTCTTTCATGAAATATTTGCTTATGCTTTTGCCCATTTTCTATAAGGTTATTAGACTTGTTTGTTGTTGCTGATTCAAAAGATGCTAAGACTTTTTGGTTATACATGTTACAGATATTTTCTCTGTGACTTATCTTTTCTACATTTGTGGTATCTTTTGGTAAAGGGAATGTTGTTTTTGTTTGTTTTTCTTTATGGTTTTTGCTTTTTGTATCATGCTTAAGAAATCATTTATTCCTATATTATTCTAAATGTTCTAAAGTTTTCAAAGTTTGGTTTTTCACATTTCAGTCTTAAATAGGCCTGGGATCAATTTTTATGCATAGTATAGAGTATGGATTCATTTTTGATTCCTAAGTAGATAACCAATTGTGTAAGTATAATACCATTTATTAGCTATCATTACTTTTATGATCTGCAATATCAGCTTGACAATAGTCAAGTTTCATAATATTGGTGAAATATTATGTATATATTTGGCTCTCTTCATGTGTATAGTTATCGAGCTCTGCACAAATAGAACACTACCTTAGTTATTATAGCTTTAGAAATACTATAGCTTTGTTAGCTGTTTTAACCAGTCTCTCCACAAAGCTTCTCTTTTTTTTTAAAAAAAGAAAGATTTTATTGGGAAACTGGGGGGAGGGAAACAGCATTGGGGAATCAGGGAAGGGGAACAGACAAGTTGCTGTCCTTTTGTTCTTCAGTCTAGTTGAGGAAGATGCCACTTCACTGGCCCATGTTGGTGTTATGATTATTGCGATCTTCCCGGGTGAGGCAGTCTTTTGCTGGCCATTGGACGGCCACTCACGTAACTCATGGCAGCTCACACTGGATACCAGCCACTTATGGTAGCTTATGACAGCCCATTGCAGCAGGGGCTGCAGCCTACGCCATTGCTGGCCACTCACGGCAGCCCAGCTCCAGGTTGAGCTATTGTTCACCATCTTAGCTGTAGCGGGCGGAGTGTCACTGGCCCATGTGGGAGCTAAACCGGCAGCCCTGCTTCTTAGAGCTCATGGTCCCAAGTCAATTCTTAACCAACTGAGCCACTCGGCTAGCCCCCGCTTCTCTTCTTTAAAGAGCTTTGTCTATGCTTGGACCTTTGATGTTTCATAAAATATTAATATTTAAAAGCAGATTGTCAAAGTTCACAAAAACTCATATTGGAATTTTGATTGGAATTGCAATGAATCTATAGATAAACCTGGAAAGGAATGACTTCTGAGTTTTACTAACCAGAAACAACTCTGTCTCTTCATGTATTTATGTCTTCTCTAAAATTTTCAATAAACCTTTATAATTTATATCAATAAAATTCTTTCACATTTTTTGTAGATACGCTTCTAAGTAGCTCATATTTTAGATGTTATAAATGGAATCTCAAATTATTGTTCATTTATTTAAATTTTTACTGTAATATCCTGGACCTCTAGTTCAATATCAAATAGAAGTAGTGATAGTAAGTGATAGAATTTGCTTTAGGCTGAATATTTTCACCCCACTTCAATTCCTATGTTGAAATCTTATTGCCCAATGTGATGGTATTAGGAGGTGAAGCATTTGGGTGGTGATTAGAACATGAGGGCAGCGTCCTCATAAATAAGATTAATGCCTTTATAAAAAAGGTCCAAGAGAGATCCTTTGCCCTTTTAGCATGTAAGGATACAAGATAGTCACATGAACAAATCAAGCTAAGACAAAAGCACTCCTGGGAAATGTGTCTTCCATTGGATTTCCATTCTATTTAAAATTTCAGCATTTATAGGTTGTTTGGGGTTTAGTTAAGATTAAATTGTATTTGAGAATATAGGAAATGTAACTGTTAAATAACCTTATTCATAATTTGCACCTTAACAAAGATTCAATTATATCAGATGATAAAAGAATGAGGACTCGATGAAAATTTAATTTTGACTCGATGAAAATTGAGCCCCTCTTCCCCCTAAATTATCCATCTTCAGTCATCCAGGGGAAAAAATCCAAGTACCAGTTTCCCTCATCTTTTCCTCTGAATGACTCAGGGTAGAGAATTTTTGTTCTATAGATCTGGCATATGTAACTAATAGATCCTTGCAAGAACTGCATTTGCCAAGCTACCAAGCCATGTGCACTGCACAATCTGTCTTTTAAGGGGACTTTCTTTGAGCAATGAAAACAGATGTCTGCCTGAACTTTCCTTTGAAGAATGTGTAAACGAAACCTCTAAAATTATCAGGGAAATGTACAATGTAAAGTAATGTACACATCTGAATATAGGGGCTGGTGGCAGCACACACACACACACACACACACACACACAAACAGTGCCAAAAAATGTATACACATTTTAAGAATGGAAAAAAACAACTGTATTAACATTATGCTGATGGTAACCACTTTGAGCACCTCTTGTAATTGCAGAAATCAAACGTGACTTGTAGTCATCTTTTGTTATTGGTATATATTGAGTATTATAATTTTAATATAGTTACATATATATTTATGTATCATTATATATAATATGATATCTAATCATCTATTTTATCTATCATCTATCTATCTACATATCTATCTATCTATCTAACTATCTATCTATCTATCATCTATCTATCTATCATCTATCTATATCTCTCTCTCTTCTCTGGGGTTCTTCTAGCCATGATAGCCTTTCTTTACCTATTAGCATACTGTGTTATAGTTTATGATAATAAAATTTACTTGTAATTTATTGAATTTATTTCAATGTATATATGTGTGTGTATTTGTATGTAACACATAAATACATTTACATTACATTTGCATACATTTAACACCATGAGTTTTATATAAATAAGAGCCCACATTGGCATCAATAGTAGTAAGTTGTCACTGTTAGGGTAGTGATCTTACAGCTAATAGCTTCTTTTATCAGGTGAAATATATGAGTAAAGATAAGACAGCAAATAGATTGAGGTTAAGATGAGTGTTGGTTAGGGAACCAGAGCTATTCTATTTTAGTTCTACATTAGGATTTATTAGCAATAAAATTAGAGTCAAGTTTACAAATTATTTTCTGTGGTACCAAACCCAACTTCCACTTGAGGGGGCAAAAGACATTTTTAATGAAAAAAATGCCTGCCTGGGAGATATCAAGTAGAAGTAATAGATCCCTATTCTACTGATAATCATGATATCACATCACTTATTTTAACATAAAAAGGGTATGGTTTTACAATACAATGAACCTAAATAATAAACTTTTTTTTTCTTTTTCTGAATTAACCTTTTTTTTTTAATTTTAGGTGTACAAAACAATGTAGTAGGTAGACATTTCACCCCTCACAAAGTGATAACCCCTCTCCCCCAATCTATTGCCCCATTGACATTGTATATATCTATTAATAAACTTCTAAGATGACTTCTGAGACAATAGCAGCCAGAAAAACTTTTTCAGAGCCCCATGTCACCTCAGGCGTATTTGTGAACATGGAAATAATTTCAACCTCCTTACCAGATCACCACAAAGAAAATTAAGAAAGGAAGCCAGGTCACCTCAAAAATCAACCACATGCTGCCAGAGTGTACAATTTTACTCTGTCCTAGTGACTTTTGAAGATGAGAAGAGAACAGAGGGAGTGAGAGTGAATTATTTGTAATATTAATTTTCTTTTTGCAATAAAGATAATAAATGGCATTACAAACCTTTTCAAATGAATAAAAAATATGGCTTAAGAAGAGCTTTGCTACAGAATAGCTGTGTATTACGAACAGTTCATTTCACGATGCATTTGTCCTCATCCTGGGTCATATTACTAATCCAGGTTCTTGGTGAAACTCAGGTGCATAAAACGTCAGTACAGAGAAAGCATACTGCCCTTGCTCACCTGAGGACATAATTGGAAATCTAGGTTTGCTCAACTAGTTTTTAATCCTTTTGTCTCCATGCAATAATTTAGAATGTGATGTTAAATAATGAGAAAAAATTAGTTGATATTATTGGAGTTGTTTGCACTGTGCCAGGCACATGTGCTACCTCTATGTGCACATCATTAATTTGATCTTCTCATCCACCCTGCAAGATAGATATTTAATTTATTTCATAGGCCAAAAGGGTTTGTTTAGTTCTTCCCAGATTGTAACCTGGTGTTATGGTGATGGGCAGGACTGAAATATAAACCTCTGTCTTTCAGAATATAAAGTTCAGGGTCTAGAATGAGGAATTCCTCATTCTAAGGTATTTGCTGAAGTGGAAACATGAATTCTTCTCTCAAAGGATCTATGCTGCTAGATTCTTTGAGAGAAACAGGAAATTTTACTGTCAATGACGGTTTCCTGTCAGTGCCCCATACAGGCTGCTAATGAATAAATTCGAATCATTAGCATTGTTCCATTTGGGCAGAGATCCATAATTCTAGAAAATTCCAGAAAGCCAAGTTTTATTTATTGTGTTACGCTTAGCATCAGCCATATCCAGTGACAAAGAAATAAGTGAAGAGAGTGCTGAAGTCATAATATGGATGTTTCTAAGCTTCCATGGGATAGAATCCCTTGATTACTCTTCAATAAAATCTCCTATCTCCTGAATGGAAATAATGGCTTTGGCATGTGAAATTCATACTGAAAATTCAGGCGGATCACATTTGCCACTGAAGGGAATTTTCATAATGATTCAGTATTTGCTACAACCAATGAGGCTATACGCGTACTGATAGTGCCAATAAAATTGATCATCTTCATGAGACCTACCTAGCTCCCTTTCTTCCTTCCATGCTTTGCTGTATTTCAGCCAACTATTTATTGAGTGTCAACTATGTAGCAGCAAATGTTGTAGCTGCGAGAGGTATAGATATCATCGAACAAAACAGATAAAGTTAGTATCCTCAAGGCACCTCCAATTATGTGGAACAAAAGAGACACTAACAAAATAAATGCACATTTATTAGGTGATAAGTGATATAAAGAATAAAGCAGAGAAAGGCAGACACTGGTGGAGAGGTGGTATATTATATCGATGGGCAGGGAATTTCCTTCTGGTAAAGAGCAGAGACGTGAATGAATTAAGGGAGACACTTTGAAGATACCTGGGAAATGAACACTCTAATTAGGAAGGGAGAACAATAGTAGTGCATATGCAATGTAAGTTACTTTGTGCATTTTTTTTAATGTGGTTGAAAATGAGGAGGAAATTGTAGGAAATAAGATTAGGAAAGGTACTTTAGGGCCATGTGTTCTATAGAAAGATTTTGTGGGCTTCCCTGTTTGAGATGAGAAGGAATCAGAGTATGATTTTGAAAATAGGCTCATCAGATGATCCATTTAAAAGATGGCTTTGCTGTGTGAGTACTAGAATCTATAGAGCCGAGGGACAAATCAGAGGGACCAGACTGATGGGTGAATTCAAATTTTCCAATACTTGGGAGGCATTTCTGAACCAGTAAGTGGAAAAGCAGGTGTTCATCCTCTAAGTGCCTCCTGCCACCTCGGAGAGAAACAAGTTCCAAAGTGCTATCTCCTTGACGTTCCCTTCCTAGAAGACCCGCGATGAAGTATAAAAGAGCAGATACTAAGGTCTGAACATATCCATAGCTAGCATTCAAACATCTCTGTATATGCTTTAGAACAAGTACCCAACAATCCCTGCAGCCTGAGCTCCACCTTTCGTCTTTAAGTTTTCCTATTCTGTGTGTTGGCACAGGGGGTCATAGTATAAAGCCACATGTCCACACAAAATTACAGGACAAGCCAGAATGACACATGTAAACTTTCAGATGTAAGTTCAGGTAACAGACTAGAATGAGCTGTTTAATAATCTGTAGCAATTACCTATTTTTTTAAACCATGAAATCTGTTAATTCCTTAGCTTTTCTATAAATTAGCTTAGTGTCTCTTTGGGCTACCAAAGTTTTGACAAGTAATATTCTAAATTTACCTCATTGCTAACAAAATATTCCTGTTTACAGCAATTTTGAAAACAATTTTCTTCTGGATGCAACCGTAGAAAGAATAAAGCTATTTTAAAACTTCAAATTATACCATAATTTTAATTTGCAGAGTGTATTTATCAAGTGCCAATTTTCAAAACTAAGACCTTTATAGTGTTAGGAAAAAAACCTAGCATATTTCAAAGGGGATGCTGTCTAACTTTAATCTTTTCTCTATATAATAGGTGTTTTTCTAAAGGAGATATATAATTTGTGATTTTTCTTGTATGTTAACAGTAACAGTAACAGTAACAGTAAGGCAATCTAAGTATATTCTAACATAAAACAGGTATTTTCAAAGAAGAACAAAATGTTTCAGCCACTGATATGCATATTATATATCATATATATCTTAAGTATATATATATATATATATATATATATATATATATATGATGTCCAGCTTAAATACATATGCATTGCTTCATTGATTAATAATTTTGATATTCATTTTCATTATGTCGAGCTGTTTATTTTTAGAAAGCATAATGTGTAGTTACAGATGGTCATTTTGATAACTAATATATTATTTTGATACTCTTTTGGTAATTTCATGTTTGACTTTGAATGTGGTTATGTTCCTTTATATTAAAGATTTTTGTGGTCTAAAGGATACATTAAAATTATGGATCAGTATCATGGGTAGTTTTTATCAGTAGATTTTGAAAATGAGATTAATCAGATTACATTACTAAAATGTGAAAGGGATGAGAACATTTTCTTTCATCTGAAACATACAGAATCAGAAAATGAGGGATAGTTACATTGAAAAAGGTATTTCATGTTCAAATTGTAAAATCTATAATTTTCTACACATTAGAGAAGATATGTGCTAGGTGAAGGTGATTCTACCAGAGTTTTATGCTGTTCAAAACTTGAATAAAATGAGTTGCATTTTATCTATTTTCAAAGATTCAGAAATACTTAAAAACAAAATAACACATGACATAAGAAGTTATTAATATGGACTTAATGTGAACTGAAGAACCTTCCCCAAGTCCCACAAGTCTGGATTAGTTACCCTTCTTAGGTTCTTTACTAGCATCTAGAACCTAACTGTAGCAAACACCGTACTGTATTTTAATTTTACTTGTCCATCTTCTGCATTATACTGTAAGCCATTCAATGACAGAAACTCTATCCTGTTCACCTTTATATTGCAGCACATATTAAAATGTCTTGTATATAATTGATTAAATAAATATTTACTGAAATAATTATGTTGTATGTGAAAGAGTACAAATGGAGAAGTAAGAAGTGTAATACTACAAATGGGATCACAATTTCAAGTACGGGCATACAGTGTTGACACAACGTTTATTCCAGCCATGAATAATGGAGCCATCTTTGTGCGGATGTGTCTCTGGATGTGTCTTCCATCTCTATCTTTCTTCCCCATAGCTTTTCAGACTTTGCAGTGCACACCTCAGGGACTGTACCTAGCACTCGCTATGTGCAGCCTGGAAGTGAAATGTGTTAATTCCCTTTAAGGTAATCATTGACCAATGGGATACTAGAATTAGTGGATAAATAGTTATTTCTTTAGTTCTTTAGGTCAAGTAGCCTGAAGCACATTTTATGCCACTCCTTAAAGAGTCCTGGTTGTGGGCTGGCGCCTTAGTTGTCCCCAGTGGAAACCAATCAGAGAATGGTTTTTCCTTCCTATCTGTTTCACTCTTATCAGTCTCCCACTACTGGTGCCTGAAATCATTCTCCAAATAAACTATCTTCACAGACACCTAGTTTCAGCTTCTTTTTCAGAGAGGATCTGATGCTAAGAAACCACCTAAAGGAACTAGTGAAATTCATATAAGTCATTAATATAAGTTTGTTGTTACAATAAATAACACATGAGGAGGGCCGGCCGAGTGGCGCGATGGTTGAGAGCTGGCTTGGGACGCCAGGGAGCCCCGGTTCGGATCCCACATGTGAGGGCCAGTGACACTGCCCTCTACAGCTGAGATGCTGAACGACAGCTCGGCCTGGAGCTGGGCTGCCGTGGGTTGCCTGCGACGGCGTAGGCTGCAGCCCCTGTGACAGTGGGTTGCCATGGGCTACCGTGTGTAGCCAGCGGCCAGCGTGGGCAGCCAGCAGCTGCAGTGAGCGGCCGGCCAGAAGCCGGCGACTGATGTGACTCGCCTGGGAGGAGCGCAATGATGGTGCCAACTTGGGCCAGTGGGGCAACGTCCTCCACAACTAGATTGAAGAACAAAAGGATAGCAACTTGTCTGTTCCCCTTCCCCCAATTCCCCAGCACTGTTCCCATCCCCCAATTCCCCAATAAAAATCTTTAAAACAACAACAACAACAAAAAATAACACATGAGGAAAATAGACCCAACAACCACAACAAAATGACACCCATCATTTCCCTGGGTAGGGACAATGTCCTATGTTTACTAGAGTAGAGTTTGATGCCACATCTTAAATCCTGTTTCAGATCAATTTGGCACCGTTCTTTCTCTTTCTATAAATCTATTTGGAAAAAAGAAAACAAAACTCTTAAAGTAAACATGGTAGGAAGGAGAGGAGAACAAAAGGGGGCATTTTTGCGTCTCTTCCCCTAAGGAAAGAATTGTAAACAGAAGTGTAGATCTGACAAACCTGGACATGGTATAGGCTATGGGAGGCTTATCTCACATGTATTTCTCTGTCCAAATAAATTATGCAATCTACATATGAACCTCTAGTTTATTTGAAGAGCAGCCTAAATCACCCTTGTAAATTAGCAGATAAATGTTTCTTGATTGGGGCTTGAATTCAATCTGTGTATTTAGTATTTTTGCCTATGTATTTATAATAAGGAATATTAAACCATAGTTTTCCCTTCCGTTCCTTTTATTAGACTTTGGAATTATAAGCATAGTGGCTTTACAGAATAAAATTTTAATATTTTCTTACGTCTTTATCCAATATTTTGGAGCAAATTATATAATATGGGCCTAAGTTTGCATAAACATTTCAAATAACTAGTTAATAAAACTGGAGCTCTTTGAAGGTTATGTTATTAACACTTTTAATTTTTTCTATAATCACTAGTATATACGAGCCCTGGCTCCATGCCTTATTGCTACCATGTGACCTTGAGCAATTCCTTTGTGTTTCAGTGTTTTCATTTACAAAATTAGGGTAAATAGTAGATATTACCTTATAAGACTGTTGCAAAGACTCAATGAATTAATATATGTAAATATTAAAATACAAATGCTCATTACACTGCCTAGAACATAGTAAACACAAAATAAATTTTAGTTACTATTATTACTGCAAAACTGTAACAAAAATTTGAACCTAAGTACATAGAGGAATGGGAAAATAAATTATGGCCATCACATCACAAAACATTACATGGTCATGGCCAATCTATATTTCCAAGCAATTTGTAATAGTCCCCTGAAAACATCATGCAATCTTTGTCTTTCTTTTCAAGAGAAGTAGAGTTTAACCTGCAACTGTTATATTCTTCTTAAGCTATGAGTGTTAAGTTTACACATTTCCATAAAGATGCATAGTGGAGATGACAAGAATTTGTAACATCTGCCTGATGGTCCTTTGATTAGAAGTCTCCTTTGCTTATTATTATTATTTTTAATTTCTTTGTCTTTTTAAGTAAATTGGGTTCAAACAAGTCTTTTTGTACCCCAATAACTTAAAGAAAAGTTATGATTGGATGTCACATGACTCAGTTTCTTCAGTAGGGAAGGTAATAAAGCATGACTCGACTCAGTTGTCCTTGAAGGATCTTGACTGTGGGTTAATAACAAATTCCTACAGTTTCAGTGTAAAGAGTGTTTGGGTTAGCTAAGAATATCATGTCTGACAGAGTATTTCGTATGTATTCAAAAGAGAGTGAAACATTTGACTGGTCTCTGTCTTTTTGTCTCCTGCAATTTCCCTTTTCTTTTTTTTAGCTGAGCCATCCTGCTACCTGTTGGCAGCTCAGCGGCTGCTCAGCGGCTGCTCAGTTCGGGCTGGACTCGAACCGCTGTTGCTCAGAGCTCAAACTCTTGAGCGAGCTCTTAACCAACTGAGCCACTCGGCCGGCCCTGCAATTTCCCTTTTCATTTCACTTAAAAAGGAAAGGAAAATTAAGCCACAAGTGGTGTTGCTGGACTAAAGGTATGAAGATATTTAAATACTTTTGGAGAAACTGACATCTAGGGATATTGGGTCACTTTACACTAACACCAGGTGAGTACGTGTTTCCCGGCTTCTTAATTTTGTGTTTTCTGATTTTTTTTGAAATGTCTAGTAGGTAGAAATGGCATTTCTCTCTTTCAATTAACAATTTTTTTATTATCTCTGAAGATAAACTTTGTAACATATTTATTGAATTTTACTCCTCTTATAAATTATCTTTTAATGCCCTCTATGCCTGATTTCTATTTTAGTATTAATTTTTTATAAATCTTAAGTTTTTAAACAATTAAAATATTAGTCCAACAGTTAACATTTTATAGGTTTTTTATTGGATTTGTCTTTATATTTTGCTTATAATGTTTTGGGGATCAGGTTAAAATTTTAAATGACCAATGTTAGGAGTATTTTTCTATAAAGTTTCTCCTTTGGATCTCTTCTTTAAAAGCCTTTATCACATCCAATATTGTATGCATATTGATTGCTTTCCTTTAATATCTTCATTTCTTTTTTATTTACAATTCTCATTTACCTGGAATTTAGTTAGCATTAAACTATAAATAGAGAACTAATTGCTTTTAGCTATAGGTCAGCATTTGCAGGTCATTCACTTATTCATTCATTCACTTATTCTACAAATAAGAATTAAGTGACTCGTGTACTCCAGGTACTATTCTACATGCTGGCATAGAGAAGTCAGAACAAAAAACAGAGAGAGAAAATTCCTGCCTCATGGAGCATACATCCTAGTGAGCAGAGACAAACATTTATATATTCATATGTTTCCAACAGTAGTAAATGCCAATAAAAAGTAAAACAGCCCAGGGGGGCTGGCCACATGGTTCTAGCTTATAAGATTTTATTAGAGAAATACTGGGGTGCCAAAATATGTATACACATGATTTATATTCATCTTGTATTATCAGTATATATTGAGTATTATAATTTTAATACAGTTTTTTCCTTTCTTAAAATGTGCATACATTTTTTTGGCACCCTATGTATATGCTGCTGTGGGGACTTTGGAGTAGAGAATGAACAAGGAAACTAGCCTGGAATTTCTGGGAGAAGGACATTCTTTGTAGAGCAACGGTAGTGCAAAGGCCTGAGGCAGAAGCATGCTCAGCTGGAATAAAGAGCGAAGGGCCATGTGATAGGGAAGAGACCAGGCTATGTGACCAGTGAGGACATTACGAAGACTTTTTTATTTACTCAGAGTGATTTAGGAAGGCATTACAAGGCTATGAGCAGAGTAACGATATGTTCTGGTTAAGGTGTTAAGGGATCACTTTGAATATTGCAAATATACTGTATATGCTTGGTTCTGTCTCTCATGCTGTCTTCTGTCCTAATGCTCTGATGTCTATCAGAATACCTCACAGTTTAATAGTCAATGATTTATAATATTTTATTTTATTTAGTAAGACAAAGCTTCCTTCATTAGGCTTCGAAAAAAATTGCATTGCCTGGTTTTGTGCATTTTCCCAGATAATATTTGGAAATACTTTTATATTATCTCAATAATATTATTAGGATTTTGTTTGGAATTGAATTAGATCTATAAATACATTTTAGGGGTCTATTTATAATACTGTTTATTCCCATTCAGACTATGGTAGTTCTCTGTTCTTACTCAAGTATTATCTTTCTTGGAAGAGTTATATTGTTTACATAGCTTCTCCACATTTATTATTCAATTTAATGCTAGTATATTTATATTATTTCTGTGGAATGGTATGTTTTTTTGGTTGTATTTTTTACTAGTTCTTTCTGGTTTTAGGAAAACTGCTAGATTAAATATATATATATATATATATATATATATATATATATATATATATATATATATATATATATATATATATATATATATATATATTATATAACATCATATCGGACCACTTTTAAAAACTTACTTGTATATTCTATAGTTTTACATATGACTCTCTTCTATTTTTAGACAACCTTGTCCTATTCCAGAAATATTTAGTTTAAATTTTCTTTCAAATACTTATCCCTCTTTTTCTTATTCTTGATTTGAATCAGCTAGGATAGCAGGAGAATATTAATTACTTGTGACAAAATTGGACATGTTTTTTTCTATATCTGGTTATTTGTGTGAATTCCTCTGATATTAAGATAGCAAATAAGTTGAAGCTCATATGCTAACTTCAACCAAATAGTAGTTACTGGTTTTCTGGTGTTCTGTACAGAGGAAACTGGGGTTCACGACAAACAGTACTATGTTCAATTAAAATTTTGTGCCATAAACGTAAAAGCAGATGGGTTGTTGCCATTCTACAATTTAGTATAATGTTAGCTGTTGATGTGAGATGATTTTCATAATGGGTGCTCACGCATAAAGAAGTTGTAAACATAATACATTCTATCAGATTGTCCTACACCCACACTTTCATTCATGTTCAAGTTCTCATTTATGTGTTCATTTGTACTAGAAGTTGGGTGAATATATGACACTAAGAAGTACAAGACTTCTGTGAGCATTTTCCAGTTTGACCAGGGAGAATTGATCCTTTAAAAAACTGTCTAACCAAAAACATATAACCAAAAGCACATTGTTTTAAAGCTCTCCCAAAGAACATGAGGATGAAGGCTTAATTCTCCATCTCCATCAAACTCAACTATTCTGTCTCATAGATTACAGCATTGTAAGGAAATAATTTACATCTAATAGAAATTGAACCAGGTATATTTTGATTGTCAGCACTCACCAGATCTAAGGCTCAAAATCTTAAAGACAAGTTGGCGGGTTTTAACACAATACGTAACATCAGAATACATCACTCATTCTTACTGTTAGGATGCCAGTACAAAGAAGTAGAGAAATCTGAGACACATGTGTCCTGGCCGTTTGGGCTCCAGAATGCTTATAGGACTTTTTTAGACTAGGAAAAGGGCGAATTTCATCAGTGGTAACTCTTTAGGCAAATTAACATTGTTTCTGGATGGCCACTTGATCACAGGCCCTGCTTTATATTTACCAGAGCAAAGAGGCAAATTTTAAGGGATTAGTGCATTTACATTTTCTCATCTCTTAGGGCAGATGATTCAAATAGGGTTTATAGAAGGGGTACACTAATTTTACATTTTAAATTATGTCCCCTACAACCAGTTGAATATAGAATATGTTATTTCCATTTGAATCAGAGCACATAACGACAGTAATTATGAAAATTTTTAGCTCTAGCTGCACATTATAGAATGTTTTTTAAATACTGGTATCTGGACCCCGGTCCTAGAAAGCCTGATTTAATTGGTATGAAGTGAGGCCTTGAACTTCATATCTCCATAAAGAATCCTAGGCAATTCTAATTGGAGCAAAGGTTGAGAACTATTACACCATTGCTCCATTTCAAAAGATGCCCCTCTTCCAGTCAAACTCGTTACATGTGCCCATATATCAATTAAGTAATCAGTTAGGAATTGATAAATGCACTAAAATGACCTCCCATGAAATTAGTCACTTGGAGAAACATTACAAACTTTCCTTCCAGGTTAATTGGACTTAAAACAACAAAAAACAAAGGATTTCCTCAGTATCAACCCAGAACCCATATGTGAGATGAAGTAGTATGTAAGGATTTCATTATCAGACTCTTATTCTTTAAATTTCATACTTTTTAATGAATACATCTATGAGAATCTTGTACAGGAGGATGGATTATTTTTAAGTTAAAATTATAAATTGAAAAATATTTATATTAGTCAGAAAATATATCACACATATGTATTGAGTTTCTACTTTGCCACACACTCTTTTAGGCAAAAAGGTTATAAAAAAGGTAAACACACCCATAAAATTCTCTTTCCTAATGATATCTACATTTGAGGGGAGGAGATAAACAATAAACAAATGAACAAAATGAAGTTAACTCACTTTAAAATCATGACCTCTATCAAGAGGCTTTTAATGCTGAGCCACAGTCATACTAATTTGCCTTTTCCATTTACTCTTCAAATCTTCTAAACTATTTCATTTTTCTCCTCTCTCCTCAGCATTCAACAGCCTTAGCCTTTCCTTACTTCCCTCTGACGTTTTGCTTTCCATGCCATTGTGAATATAAAAGCCATCAGAAGGGATTTTTTTACATTTGCACCGACACGTCTGCATCTGCAGTCACGATTATGTAGCCTTCTTTCCTGTTTTAACTGTTTCTAATGTTCACTGTGTACCAAATTTCATCTCCTTTCCCCTTCTCAGCGTTATCACTCCAGCACCAATTTCCGCCTCTTTACTGCCTCTTCCCTATCAAAGTGCAAGCAATCTATAAAATAGCCAATCTCATAAAAAATTAAATATCTCTCTTAGCGTGAAATATTAACCACATTGAAAGTCCTGTGTCCAAGGTAGCTCTTTTGTCCCAAGTAAACAGGGATGGTTGGCCACCCTAGTTGAGGTCACATTTTTTTGTCAGGCACCATCCCAGTTTTCTGCTCCTTGTTACAGCAAAATTCATTGAGCTTTAATATTTATACACCCTAATCCTCTTCCTTTCATTCTCTGTTGCACACAGTCTTTCATCCCAACTACTTTACTAAAAATAGCCTTATCAAAGTCATCAGTGACGCCTGTGATGCTACATCCTATGGTCAGTTTTCAGTCGTCATCTAACTTGGTCTGTCAGTTGCCTTTGATGTAGCTTGATCCCTCTTCCTTTTGGCATACTTTCTTCACTTGGCTTCCAGACAGCTGATGTCTGCGTTCTTCTTCTGGTCATTTCTTCATTTTCCTTTTATATTTCCTTATTTTCCAGCCTTCTAAAATTGGCATTTTTCTAAGACTCAGTTCTCAGGCCTCTTCTTCTGTTCATGACTCATAATCAAAACTAGCATGAACATTTGAGAAGAAGAATGAGATTAGGAAGAGCTATGGAAGACACTGAATGCTCTACTTCCACTGTTGAAGTAAGATATTACATTCCAGTTACAGTGTAAAGTTTCAAGGATATAAGGTTTCAATGATACAAAATAAATATGGACAGTATAAATTTAGTTCTGTTAAAAGTAATGACAACTTAAGAATTTCAAAAAACTATTTCTTTGGAAAATATGTGCAGCCTAGACTAGATCTTTGAAAGACCTAAGGATAAGAATGAGTTTAAAATGCAGAGGGTGGGCCGGCCGAGTGGTGTGTTGGTTAGCAGTTGGCTTGGGACGCCAGCTCTGAGCAGCAGGGCCCCGGTTCGGATTCCACATGAGGGCCAGTGATGCTGTGCCCTCTACAGGTAAGATGGTGAACAACAGCTCGACCTGCAGCTGGGCTGCCATGAGTCGCCAGCGACGGCGTAGGCTGCAGTGGGGCTGCAGTGGGCTCCTGTAAGCTACGGTGAGCGGCTGGCAGCCAGTGTGAGCTGCCAAGAGCCGCCATGAGCAGCCATCCAGTGGCCAGTGACTGATCTGCCTCACCTGGGAAGAGCGCAATAATAATACCAACATGGGCCAGTGAAGCGATGTCCTCCACAACTAGACTGAAGAACCAAAGGACAGCAACTTGTCTGTTCCCCTCCCCCAATTCCCCAATAAAAAATCTTTAAGAAAACAAAAGAAAACACAGAAGGTGCCAAAAAAATGTATATACATTTTAAGAATGGAAAAAAAAAACTGTATTAAAATTGTAATATTTAATATATACCGATAACAAAAGATGAATACAAATCATGTGTATACATTTTTTGGCATCCCCTGTATGTCAAAAAAAGCACATAATGCAAGTCATATATAGATACATACATGCATATAGTTAAGGTGTGAAATCGGGTGAGTGATGAGACAAATGACATTCATTTTTTTGCAATACAGGAACTAATCAGAGTATAGAGTAGCACCAAGGATAACTTATTTGTCAATGGTGTTTACATTTTAAATCCTTTTATGAAGATACTTTGAGAAAAACTAGCATTCTGAGCACAGCAGCTACTGTCAGAGAAGGAGGACTTCTTATGCAGTAGGGATATCTGCAGTGGTACTGTTATTAAAAACAAGCAAATTGTGTAGCCTTGTTTATACAACATTCATTTCTTTTCCCTTCTTGCTAGCTTTTCTTTATTTGCAGGTTGAGTAGCTAAATAAAGCAAAATCTATGCTACATATTTCAGTCTCTATTGCAGCTGGGTTTGTCCATGGCTCCATTACTTAATTATGGCCAATGATATGGAAGCACTTGGTACTGTTTCTTCAGCTTATTCTTTCTTGCCTAGAACAAATGCAATGCTCTGAGATGCAGAATGCAGGGCTAGGGATGTCAGAGCAGGAAGATAGAAAAGGCTGTTTTCTCAATGGCAATTGCCTCAGCCCCTAGACTTCTTGCTCCCAGAGATAAAGCAATACCCATTGGCTTATGTCCCTTAGTCAGAACTCTGTTAGTTATAGCCAAACAGAAATCCTGTTAGATACAATAATAATATTTGTTTTATATCTAATAGGGTTGTAGTAAAATAAATCATTTTTACATATCTTCAGAATGAAACAGAGTTTTAAAAAAGTGCTTATTGTTGAGTTGTTTGTATCAAAAATGGGATCTCTAAATAAAACACACACAGAAGTACTTAAAAATGAGAAATAATACAGCAAAAACATGGGAAACAGGACAGCTAAATTTTAAAGCAGAAAAGTGTGTGGTGATGCTCAGTAGAAATGTCTAAGTTATGTGCAAAGTGTGATGGACCCTGACGTGATATTAAACTTTTAGGTGAACAAGTTAAGTAATGTTTTAGAAAATTTAATAGAAAGGCCTGTATAGAAGAAATCACATAATGGGTAGTGAATAGTGCATAAGTAATATAAAAAGAACATCAATATTTTTATAATCTTATAATGTCATTTTATAAATTAATGGCATACAAGTTACTTTGAGTGCTGATTAATGATTAGTCCATATGTGTTATGAAACGATATAAGTTGTTCATTGGTGAAGATCATTTTAATTGCAGTCATTCATAGTCTTGCGTGTCCTCAGACATGCTGATCTGTTTTTGTATTTATATTTGTACTTTAATGCTTGATGTTCTTGGGTTAGAGGTCTTCTCAAGAGACAGCACAGTCTAGTGGTTAAGAGTCAGAGTGATGCCTTTGGAGACAAATTGAATTTGCTTCCCAGCCCTGTCACTTATTTGGCGTGCAACCATGGGCACTGACTTAACCTCATTAAACCTCAAATTTCTTACAAGCAAAATGAGAATAATAACTTCTTTGATGGGTTATTGTCTGAATATTAAGTAAAATATTACATATAAAGTGTTTAACCCAGTGTTGAAATGCAGTGAGTACTTAGTAAACAAGGGCTGTTATTATATTAATGATCTAAAGAAAAAAATTGAGAATTCACTTAAATTTTTCCATGCTTTCTTTGATTCCATTACTTGTACTCTCATGTACAAACTTTACTTTGATTTATTTAAAATTTCAAACATTTTTAAAATTCAAAAACTATTTACTAATGACAAAAACATGTTTTTGCTACATCTCAGCTTTAAAAAAATCATATAATGCTAAAATGTTAATAAATAGGGGTACTGAGTTTTATGGGCATTTGCCATTATCTAGAAACAGATCTTTTTTGGAGTGTCAAAATGTGGGGCAATTTAGTCCAGAAGAGGCAAGTATGATTTTTTTTTATGTTGTTGGCAGTGGCTACTGGCTGAAAGAAGGCACCAGCAGGAATTAGTCTAGTCTGGTATTGGAGCCCATACAGGATTGGGTCGATGAGAAAGTGTTAGCTGATAATGTTCTGGTTCCCTCTGTTCAGATATTTATCAGTGAGTAGGATTATAGAAAAGTCAGTGAATCAGGGAATCCAACTTCTTTCCTCTCAGAAAGCCTATGTCACAATTCATTTCTATTATTTAAAAATGGAACAGAAGTAATCTAATTGTGGTTCCATAGATATATCAAATCATCACATTGGGCACTTTAAACTGCATATGTTTTGTCTCAATAATATCTCAATAAAGCTGGGAAAAATGGAAGAGAAGAAAAAGAAAAACATTATTTGGCTACCTCGTTTTATTTCTGCACAAGACACATTGTGTTTTTGCACCTTTTTTCCTCCCAAATTTCCCTTTCTGTCTAGAAGTTGACCCTGAATCACTAAACCCGATTTATATAATGCAATTACTTGATAGAATAATTTTGTGTATTTGAGAAAAATAACATGGACAATTCCAACAACTTAAATGTACTCAGTTTATGTCAACTCTCATGCCTCTCATACACAATAGATCCAGAATATTTTTATATGCATTTACATATTTGTTTTCCCAATTGGATAATGGAAAAGACTGAACAACAGCTCACACATGGAGGTCTTAAGGATATACACAACACATGACAAAAATTTCTCAGCAAGTACATTAGACTATTTCCTTTTTCCCAGGGTCAGTTGTGTAGGCTAAGAGACTATGAACCTGGAAATTCATGATGTGTTGTCCTTTTTATATCTTGTTGAATTGAATTTGCTAACATTTTGTTAAGAATTTTTCCATGTGTGCACATGAGTTATATCAGTCTATAGTTTTCTTTTCTTGTAATGTCTTTGTCTGGTTTTGTTTCAGAGTGATGCTGGCCTCTAGTATTAGTTGGAAAGTTTTCATTCTTTTTCCATTTTCTGAAATAATTTGTATTAAACTGTTATTTATTTTCTAAATGTTTGGTAGAAATGATCAATAAAGACATTTGCTCCTAGCATTTATTTTCTGAGAAGATTTTTAGCAACAAATTAAATTTCTTTGAAAGCTATAGGGCCATTCAGATTATTTGTTTTTGGGTGAGCTTTAAGAAATGTGTAAATTCCAAATGTTTTCAAATATATTGGCATAAAGCTGTTCATAATACACATTTACTATCTTTTAAATCAGTAGGATCTGTATTTATATTCCCTCTCTCATTTTTCTGATATTAGTAATTTATGTTTTCTCTCCTTTTTTTTTTCCTGATTAGCCTGGCTAGAGGTTTATTAATATTATCTTCTTAAAAAGAGAGTTTTCAGTTTCATGAGTTTAGCAGTTGCTTTTATTTCTTTGATTGTATCCATACTTCTCCTTCAAGTGATTTTAATTTTTCCTGAAGAATTTCCTTTAAAATGCTATATAGTTCTTGCCTGCTGGTACTAACAATTTTTGGTACTGTAAAGGCCCAGGAAAACCTTTATTTCATTGTTATTTTTGAGAGATATTTTCACTGGGCCTAGACTTCTATGTTGACTGTTTTTCTCTTTTAGGATAGTAAAGATGTTGCTCTATTGTCCTCTGGCTTGCGTTGTTTCCTATGGGAAGTCTGTTGTCATCTGTATCTTCATGCTTGTAGGTAATAATCTCTCGCTGTTTGAAATATTTTCTCTTTATTACTGGTGTTGTCATTTAATTCTGATGTACATTTCTGACTCTGCTTATTTGAATTTCATTGTGCTTATTTGTTTCTATGAGTATGGTGTTCATCAAATTCTAAAACTTTTTATAATTATTTCTTCATATCTTTTTTTTTTGTTTTTCCATGTTCTACTCTTTCTGTGATTAAATATTTTTATGTGAGAACACATAGTTTTCTTACAGCTCACTGATTGTCAGTTCATGTATTTCAGTTTTTCTCTATTTTTTATTTCAGATGGTGTCTATTGTCATTTCTTTATTCAATAATCTTTCCTTCTATGACATCTAATCTGTTAATCCCATCCCATATTTTTTTTCATCTCAGACATTGTATGTTTTTATACTTACAAGTTTATTTTTTGTCTTTTTTATATCTCCCATATCTCCTTAATGAGTTCATGATTTTATCTATGCTATTGGAATATAGAGTATTTTAATAATAGCTCTACTTATTCTAATAGTTTCATCATTTCTGTCATTTCTGGGTCTTTTTCCATTGATTGACTTTCCTAGTCATCATTTGTCATATATTCTTATTTATTGCATGCCTATTAATTTTGTATGGGTCCCAGACATAACTTTTATGTCACTGGACACTGAATTCTTTGGTATTCCTTTGAATATTCTTTAGCTTCCTTCTCAGACACAGTAAAATTGCCTGAAAACAGTTATATCCTTTTGAGAGCTTCCATTAAGCTTTTTTAGGTGGGACAATAATAGATTGGATTCTAGAATAAATTTAGTTGTGTCGCTGAGGCAATACCCTTCTGTATCCTAAACCAACAGCTCCATCATAAAGCTTCTCTCTGAGCATTGAGAGCATAAACTACTGCTAGCCCTGTGTGAGACTGAGTGATTGTTTTGCATCCTCCTTTGTTTGTCTTTCCCAGACCTTGGTTAATTTATTTTCATGCATGCCCTGATAAGTTATGCAGCTGAGGTCATAAGAGAAACCCTCTAAATATCTCCAGAGATCTTTACTTGTAAACGTCTCTCTACTCCAGTGCTCTATTTTGTGAATTCAAGCTGTTTTGACTTCTCCAGATTCTCAACAATAACTGTTGGCATCTATCTATTTGGGTTGTCTTGTCTGCTCTGTGTCCAGGAAATTCTCTGCATGCAGGAAATTGGTTCTACTACCATGTTTCCCTGAAAATAAGACCTAGCCAGAAAATAAGCCCTAGCATGATTTTTCAAGATGCTTGTAATATAAGCCCTACCCCAAATATAAGGCCCAGTTAAGATCGTCAGCCTGACATGACTGTTTGAATAAATGTAGATTTTTGTACATGAATAAATGAATAAATGTAGATTATTGGAGCAAAAGTTAACATAAGACCTGGTCTTATTTTCTTGGAAGCACAGTGTGTGACTCTTCATTTTGCTCTGAGATCACTGCACTTTGTTGCCTGTTGCACAGTGGCTGGAAGCCACTGTTTCATTAAGTTTGTCCAGTTTTTTTAATTGTTTAAGGCTGAGGGTAAATATGTTCCCTGTTTTTCATCATGGCTGCAAGCTGAACTCTTGTGATGTAAATTTAATTCAAAAATTGACTAATGTAATAAACGTATCCAATATGTATTTATTTCAAACATTTCTCATCATGCTTTACGAGTTTTTTTTTCTCCCGGGACTACTTTTACAAATTACTATCTATTTATCTGTGTGCATGTGTGTATGTATCAATCTATTGTCTATCTATCTAGTTTGTCATCTACCAATCACATCTCTATCTTTAATAGGCTCAGTTGTTTATATGTAACATAATAAACCACAAAAATTGAAAGCAAAGTTATTAAAGCTAATTCAGATTATTGCCTTTTTTCCTACTGAGATAATGTATACATTGTGCTTATTTGAAACCTAATACATTTCATTAATTATTAATTATTTTTGTTGCTTCTGCTGTTGCCGCTATTTCCATTGTTACATAAGCGCTCATGTAATCGTCGAACAGCCTCAAACTGGTCCTACTCTGTTTCTAAACAAGACCCGAAACCAAAATTTAAACCTTAGATACACCACTTGTAAGTAACACTTCTGAACGCTACTCTCAAATAATACTTATGAACCCATAACTGCTCCCCGCAGGGAACTGAAGGATCGGAGCATGACCAAAATCTGAACGCTGGATGCCTTTCAAAAGTGAAGGGATCCATTGTCGAGAAAAATTCAGGGTTGAAACCCCTTAAATCTTGCTCAGAACCCTGTATTTGAGCCTCATCTCCTGTCTCCTTGCCGGTTGACTCGCAAATAACGCCTTTTCTTTTTTTTTTTTTTTCAAAAGCCAGTGCCAGGGTATTGGCTTCTAGTGCTTTGGCAGCAACCCTTGATCAGTAGCACCTATTTTATATCAATTAACCATGTTCACTAGTAACCAATAGGTTCAGTTCGTTTAAAAAATATATATGAAACCTCATTAAATCACAACTATGGTTAATGTTTCACCTTAATTTAAAGAGAGTTATAATATTTTTAAATGTTTATGCACAGTTTCTATTGTAGCTTTATAAAAAAATGTTTCATATACACACTTTCAGTTTCAGTTGATGACCTGTCAGGAACACAGTATCACTGAATAAAGGTAAATTTTGATTCAGGATAGCGATACTTATGCTTCTATGCACTTAAATTATGATTGAGGTCAAAGTTCATCACCCTCTTTTCTTCACTCAATGGGAAGAAAAGTACAGTGATAGGATCACTGTATGCACTTAATAAAGTCTAGTTAAATTATTTATAGAGAAGTAAACACACACACACGCGCGCACACACACACACACACACATACACACATTTGTTTTTAGTTTTTAAAAACTGAAATCCCCCAGAAAGCAGAATAGGTCTCCTGTTTGCCTTATCTACACAAATATATCACAATTCTAGACAATGCAATTGTCCTCAAAAATATCCAAAGAGAAAATCACGTGTGAGGAGGCTAATTTGGAATCATAGGTAAAAATATAATTGTTCCTGAGCATGTGTGTGTGCAATATATTTGTCTATATAAATGTCTGTATGTGGGGAAGTGGTGGGGGAGACAGGGATTAGGGAAAGTAGGAAAGAGCAGAAGACAGAAAGATAGACTGGACAAAAGACAATTTTCTTTTATTAAGATCATAAGCATATAAGAAATCATATGTGAAAGTGATTCTCATATTAAAAAATTTGTGCAAATCTAAGCTGTTATTATTTTACCCACAGTTACCCACATTTTGAACATAGTTAAAATTACAGTACAGTGAATTCTGAATCCCAGTTGAATGGTTCCTAAGTAACTGGAAGATGATCCCGGAAGGATTTGATTAGCTCAGTGATTTCAAAATTGATACTTTTGATCCCAGTGCCTATTACACACCCACTATAACAGTTCTGGTTTTTAATCCTAAATGACTAAATGCTATGATAAGAATTTCTAAAACCTTCCCCAATCAGGATTATTTCAATACTATTGCTATCTTTTATGACATGAGTCCGTCGTCTTACCATGCCTTTTCCATTATATATTCCATCTTGGAACTTGGGTTTATTTTTTACAAGGCAATTTTTCAGTCTACTTGATCCACTTAGAAAATCAGGCGACTTTAATGTTTATTCTGTTGTAAAAAGATTTAGTGACAGTGAAATACAATTCCCCTACTTAAGATACAGGCTTTGGTTGATTAGCTTTCTTTAGCCTCACACATTAAGGTACGGTAGGAGGCTGGGGGTGGGGGATGAGGGTGAGGACTTACTTGCTTGGAATGAATGTCAAAAAAATGCTAGTATTTTAAAATATTATGCTATATATGGGACATGTAAGTGGTTTGGTAATCTTTGGCTGTCTTATGACAAGTCATACGAGGTATGATAAAAAAATACAGTAAATGTTTAAATTTAAAAATATTATAGTAAAAGTCATATTGCCATTAATCCCTCTCAAACTACTCCCCCTTGCTTCAAGTACACTTATCCCTACATTCTTGTCACTTTCTGAAGCAGTTCTGGAAGTCCTCTTTCATGCATGTTTTTAGTTGCACTGTCGTAGCTGCCTCGATGTCCTGAATCCATTCAAAACGTTTCTTTTTATGGTCACTTTGACTTTGGGAAAGAGCCAGAAGTCGCATGGTGTCATGTCTGATGAATAAGGTGGATGAGGAAACACTGTAACGATTTTATTTGACAGAAATTGCCGTATACCAGAAGCTATGTGAGACATGGAGCATTGTCACGATGGAGGAGGACACTCATGAAAGAGGACTTCCAGAACTGCTTCAGAAAGTGGCAAGAATGAAGGGATAAGTGTGGTTGAAGCAAGAGGGGAGTATTTTGAGGGGGAATAATGGCAATTTGTCTTTCACTGTAATAAATTTATTTTTATCTAAACATTCCCCGTATCTTTTGATCACACCTTGTATATGTATCCAAAACAATTCTCTAAGACAAATATTGTTTATAAAACTTTTCAGATGTTTCTGCCTAAATTTAGGAGGATGTATATTATATCTATGTTTTGTAAGCTTTTCAAAAAGTAGCTGAATACCTACTATGTACCAAATCTAACTCTAGTTGTTTTCACACATACACTTTATCTCTTGTTTCATCGGTTACTTGCTTACTTCCTTGATTTTTTTCTACTGTCTTTTTCTGTCTTCTTCTTGTCCTGTATCTTTTTAAAAATAGGCTTTATTTTTGAACAGTTTTACACTTACAGCAAAACTGAGCACAAAGTACAGAAAGTTCCTATGTATCCGCTCCTCACACCTTACCACTATTAACCTCACACAGCAGAATACCCCAGTTTTGCAAACCAGGAATCTACATTGACACATAATCACCTAAAGTCCATAGTTCACATTAGGGTTCACTCTAGTTATTATACATTCTATGAATTTTGACAAATGTATAATGATTTGTGTCTATCACTGTACTATCTTATAGAGTAATTCAACTGCCCTAAAAATCTTCTGCTCCATCCATTCACCCATCTTTACCCCCCAACACCAGTTAAACACTAATCTTTTTACTGTTTCCGTAGTTTTGCCTTTTCCAGAGTGTCATATTGTTGAAATCATTAGGTATATAGCCTTTTCAGATTGGCTTCTTTCACTTAGTAATATGCATTTAGGGTTCCTCCAGGTCTTTTCATGGCTTGATGGCTCAGTGCTGAGAAATATTCCATTATGTGAATGTATCACAGTATATTTATCCATACACCTGTTAAAAGACAACTTAGTTGCTTCCAGGTGTTGACAATTTTGAATAAAGCTGTTATAAGCATCCATCCATGTGCAGGACTTTTTTGTGAATGTAAGTTTTGAGTTCCTTTGAGTAAATACCAAAGAGCACAATTGCTGGATTGTAGGTAAGAGTATGCTTAGTTTCATAAGGAATTTGCCAGGCTGTCTTCTGAAGTTGCCATTTTGCATTCCCACCAACAATGTATGAGAGTCTCTGATGCCCCACAGCCTCACCAGCACTTGGTGTTGTCAGAGTTTGGCCGTTCTCACAGATGTGCAGTGGTATCTCATTATTGTTTTAATTGGCAATCCCCTAATGACATATGTTGAGCATCTTTTCATGTGCTTTTTGCCCTCTGTACACATTTTGGTGAGCTGTCTGTTCAGCTCTTTTGCCCATTTTAAAAATCAGGTTCTTTATTTTCATATGTTTAGTTTTAAGAGCTCTTTGTATATTTTTGGATAACAGTCCTTTATCAGATATGTATTTTGTAAATATTTTCTTCCAATCAGTGGCTTGTTATCTCATTATCATGACTGTCTTTTACAGAGCAGAAGCTTTGTAAAAGAAGTCCTATTTCTTTTGAATTGTGCTTTTGATGTTGTATCTAAAAGAATCATCACCAAATTCAAGGTCATTTAGATTTTCTTCTATATTATTTTCTAAGGGTTTTATAATTTTGCTTGTAATATTTAGGTCTATGATCTATTTTAGTTTAATTTTTTGAAGGGTGTAAGGTTTGTGACATATATATATATATAGATAGATAGATAGATAGATAGATAGATAGATAGATCATATACCAGAGCTACCAAAAAAATGTATACAAGTGGACACTTTGGTCAACATTGTTCAAGCAGTAAATCGCTGTAATCAGAAGTGTCTGGATGCTGGTGGTAACCACTTTGAAGCACCTCTTGTAATTGCAGAAGTCAAACATGGCTTGTATTCATCTTTTGTTATTGATACATATTGAGTATTACAATTTTAATACAACTTTCCTTTCTTAAAGTGTGTATGCATTTTTTGGAACCCTTTGTGTATGTGTGTGTGTGTGTGTGTATGTGTGTGTGTGTGTGTGTACATATATATGTATATATATGGCATATATTGCATATGGATGTCCTATTGTCCCAACACCATTTGTTGAAACAATATTTCTTTTATGCTTACAAATACACTCAGTTCTACTTAGCTAAACAACATATTTTGATTTGACCTGATATTTTCTCAAACTCCAGCCAAAGTTATTAAAAAAGAGAGATCAGCACTTTCAACCTCCACTTCTACACACTTTCTCAGTAATCGCTGAAACCTGTCTCACAAGCGCTTCACTCTACTGAAATCATCACTGGGAGATAAGGGCCGTTCCACTTCTTAAAATTACTTCAGAAATTCTGAGACAAATGGTTTCACTTATTCTTATGGGAGCTTATGTTCTTTCCCCCCTTTCCTTCTTCCTCTTACCTCTAATAATGAGGGTTCCAAAAATTTCTACTTGTTTCCATTGTCTTCCTTCTCTGCATTGCATTTATATTCGATTGGGCTTTCATTAATTCAACACTCATTGCAATAACAATGGCCTTGCCTCTTTTCCTATTCCACAATTCCAGCTACAACTGAACCTATACCTCTGGATGACATAAGAAAATGTTGTACTTAATGTATGTGGGAAAAAATTATTATTTTCTTCTCCATATGGTAACTTATTTTATGGTCTTCTCAATAAATGTTTCTGGGTAAATTTGATATTTATATGAAAAATAAATAAATCCTGACTCCTTCTTTACACAATTCACAAAAAATTAATGCCAGATGGATCTAAATGTAAAAGTTTTAACTGGAAACAGCAAAGTTTCCAGTATACTTTAAGTATAGAGATCTTAAAATACAACACGAAAAGCACTACTGTAAGAAAACAATATAGTAGAGTACATTAAAATTTAAAACTTGTGTTCTTCAAGTGTCTCCATCTAAAGAGAGGGAGAAAATATTAGCAGTACATGTAATCAACAAAAGACTCATATTATAAATATATAAAAAATCTAAATTACTGATATAAGTGACAGAAAGCCCATTTTAAAAAATAGGTAAAATACTTGAAACTTCACAAAAGAGCATATATAAATAGCTAAACACAAAGGAAAATCAGCTCAATATTATTTTTCATCAGGGAAATAAAAAAAAATAAATCCCAATTTTACTACTATACATCTACCAAAAAAGCTAAAAATGACAAAAAAGATAAGTGTCACTAGGCATGCAAATCAATGAGAATCGCAAGTAGCATCATTTGTAACAATGTAAATGGTTAAAATCGTACACCCCCTTTGGAAAACACCTTTTTCAGTATTCACTAAAGCTTAATATAATCATATCTTAGACCTTTAAGGTAAGGAAAGTGAGACTAACTCTGATTTGAGTTCCTTTTCAAATGTCATCTTCTCTTTTCCTGTGTCTCTTTAGACTTCTCTAGCTCAGTCTTCTGACCATCCCCCATCTTCACTTGCTTCAGTATGGTTCATGGTCACATCACACAGTTTCTGGCCAACAGTGCCCTGCTAAGTTGATACCTTATCTGGGGGGTCATATCCTGTTTAAACCAGTGTGGTCCAGGGG
>NW_017731618.1:1538363-1540703 GCF_001890085.2 Hipposideros armiger
GCCTTTAGCTCTTTATAATTGACAGTTATTGCCATTGAGAAACATCTGTCATGATTTATTTTCCATGTGGTTCACTTGCTGTGTTTTAGAGCTACTAATGAGTATGAAAATATTCAATTCATGGCCAAGTTTTTCTGCCCTCTTAACTTTTGTGCTCTTCTAGAATAAACCACAACAGTTAATTTCAATTAGGGATTCTCCATCAACAATGCAAGAATTTAATAGACACATGCCAGGTAAACTTCAAGATTTCATCATATTGAAGGCCATACGAATAGCCATTTTATATTCATATAACAGGCACCGAAGTTAGAGTAATAAAAGCGAGTTCCATTTATCTTCTTAGTATCTCAAGGAAAAGACAACCAAAACATTCTTTTTATCCTGGCAAAACCTTTTTTGAGTGACTTGAGGCAGTAGCAACTTGTTAAAAGAAAAAAAAAGTTATTTTCAAGAATGTTGTATCTCAGTGTGAATAGGTGACATGGGGTTTGTTGTTTTCATTGTCCTCAAGCAGTCACACTGTTAGACCTTAATCATTTGTGTTTACTGTGCCTTGTCATATGTTATGATATTTTTCTACCTGTGCCCCTAGGAATGTAATTAAAAATGTTATTGCAACATTAGAAAGAAAACAAAAATCATAAGAACCCCTAATGTTTTATTTTATTTAGCTTCAATTTTCAGAACTGAATTTTCATATATTGGTTGTTATTAAATTTTAATCCTTTATCTTTCTGTTGTAATGTTACAGGAAAAAGAAATAAATGTTATAGATAGGTTTGACTTTCATATTTTCAATAACAGTGAGCTTATATCTACTTAAAATATATTTTTGGAAATGCATTACTTGAAAATAGTGGTATCTCCTCAAAATAGTTTTCCCTAGAACCTCAGAATGTGAGGGTTGAAATAAGGGCCTTTGCAGATATAATTATGGTAAAGATCTCAAGATGAAATTATTCTGGATTAGTGTGGGCCTGAAATCCAATGACAAGTGCCTTTATGAGAGACCAGAAAGGAGAATATGCAGATACTGAGAGAAGGACATGTAAAAATGGAGACATAGAGTGAGCTGTGCTGCCATAAGCCAAACAACATCTAGAGTCACCAGAAGCTACAAGAGGCAAGAAAAGAGTCTCCTCCAGAGCTTTCAGAGGGACTGTGGCCCTGCCAACACCCTGATTTTACACTTTGGCTCCAGAGCTGTGAGAGAATACATTTCTGTTGTTTTCAAACATCACAAAGTGGTGACTTGTTATGATATCCCTATGAAACTAATATAGATTTTGTTACTGGAAGTGGAATGCTACAGTAACAATACATAGGAATATAAAAATACCCTGGAATTGGGTAAATGCTGGAAGAATTTGAGGCACGTAATAGAAAAAGTCTTCATTGACTTGAAGTGACTATTAGTAAACAGTCATTAAAGAGTATTCTGGTAAGGGCGCAGAAGGAAGTGAAGGACATAGCAGAGAAACTATCATCCTAGAGAACACACACACACACACACACACACACACACACACACACAGTCGCAAACAGAATGTTTGTAGAAATAGGAACATTAAAGGTGCTTTTCAGGAGATCTCAGAAGGAAATGAGGAACACGTTATTGTAAACTGGAGGTAAGGCAGCCCTTGTTACATAGTGACAGAAAATGTGGCTGAATTGTATTCAACTATTGGGTGGAAAGCAGCGCTTGTAAGTAATAAACCTGGATATTTCTCAAGTTTTCTAAGCCAAGAGTCGAAGGTCGAGCCTGGCTTCTTCTTGCTGCTTATCGTAAAATGAGAGAGCAAAGAGATAAATTGAAAAAGAAATTGTTAAGCAAAAAAGAACCATAATTTGAATATTTGGAAGACTCTTAGTCTATCCAGATTGCAAGGATGCTAAAATTAGGAAATTCATTGCTAAAAAAAGTGTACCCTGGAGAGAGAACCAACATTGTGCCTGGACAAACTTTTAATGAAGGGATGAGGTATGTGACTAATAGATCCAATTATCCATCTGACAGAAGCCAGGAATAGAGATGGGGTTATCCGGGTAAGATCTGTGGAGACCTTTTTGTCTAACAGTGTGGATTTCCATGACATACATGAGAGGCTCACAAGGTTTTTGAGAATGCTATATCAGCAGAAACACTGCCAGCTTGGACTAAAAGGGACAGAGTCTGGTTGAAATAAAGAAGGTTGTCAAACTCTAAGAATTCCTATAGGCAAGAAACAGGCTAATAGAGCTACTGAGCTGAAAACATTTGTTATCCTTCAAGAAAAAAGAAAAATGACTCTGAGGTAGGGCCTTACATGTAGAGGCCAGGGTCACCAGCCCAGAGGC
>NW_017731618.1:1543288-1546418 GCF_001890085.2 Hipposideros armiger
CAGAGTGAAGGGGGAAAGGGTAGGAGATGTGATCCAGGAGGTGGCCAAGAGCTGGCTCACAGAAAGCTTTATAGGCCATTTAAAGGAATTGATTGTAGTGAAATCGGGAGCCATTGGAATGTTTGTAAAGTAATCTCTGCCATGGACACTGCTTTTTCAGATATGACTCTCTTCAGAGAAACTATCTAGGAGCCTGAGAGATATTTAGTTTATACAGGATGGAATTTTGTATAAGTAGCTCCCCTCACTGTGTATAAAACATGGTAATAAATCAATGTCTTTCACAAACAAAAGTGAGAAAAAGTATATGATTGCAAATTTTAGCTTGAAATTTCAATGGACGAGAAAAACATCATGTCTGAAAGACATGGAAAGCTTATTTAGAAATATTTGAGAAGCCATGTTGGATGGCGAAATGACCACAGAGTTTTGAGTCAGAGGCCTGAGTCAGGGTCTCTAGGCCTCCCTTGCCTGAGTGATATACTTTCTATGAGCCTTCACTTCTACAATGGGAACGACAACTGCATTAGGCGGATATTTATTGCATTAGAATGACTTAAAAAACAATCCAAAATTTCAGTGGCTTATAACAATAAGCATACATTTCTCACTTATAGACCTACAGGTCACCTGTGGAAGTTCACGTTCAGCTGTGGTTATGCTCAGGACTATTCTGTGTCCCTCGTTCTGGGATACAGTGTTGAAGGGCATCAGTTAGTTGGAGCATTTATTTTTATAGTGGAGAACAGAAACTCTTCAAGGGACCAGCAGAGAAACGTGACTTCTAAGTCCTAAGAACTAGTACACTATCACTTCTGCCAACATTCATTTGGCCAGAGAGAGTCACAATGCAAACCCAACAGAGGGTGAACTGGAATTGGAGAAGGGATAAATATAAAGAATAAACAGGAGACATTTTAGTAATCCAGGGATAAACAATCAAGCCCTGAACTGAGGTGGTAAGAGTGACAATGAGAAAATGAGGTCCTGTGTGGATGAACCCAAATACTGAGCCTAGAAGAGTGCCAGCCTCACTTACCAAATCCAATTTTAAGAAGAGGATAGTCAGTAGTATTCAGAGACAGAGACTTATATAAGGAGACACCATTCACATTCAGTTTGTTCAGGCATGATTACTGGTCATTGGTGATCTTTGTAAGGAACATTTCAGTCTATTTAGTTGAGCTTTGTATCAGTTTACAAGAGAGAGAATGAAAAAAAAAAACTGCGTTATCTAACAAAGACCTTGTACTGCTCTCTGAAAACAAGTATAAAATCCACAAGCTTTGCTTTGTCTTTGGAAGTACCTCTCCAGTAGTTCAATGTACTAAGTAGCTACGGAAATCTCAGGTAATGGAGTTGAAACATCAATTAACTAGACAGCTTGTAAAACAGGTGCTCTGATTAAGCTTATTTTTTGGTTAAATCAGAAGACTCTTTTATTTCATTCCTTCCTGTCAGCAATCTTCATAAAATGCACATTTCTACTTTCTTGTGAATGGAGGAGAATGAGCATAATTTAACTTTTCTTTCCATTTGATTGATAAGGTATGCATGTGGGATAGGCATTTGAGTAGAATGTGAATTCAACTTAGATCATCATTCAGATTGAATAGATCCAATAATCTTAATTTCTGAGGTTGTTCTAAAACATAGGAGGGTCAAAGTTTCTGAAAATTGATCTGCTAAGTTGTGTTGTGGCTATCATTTTTTTCATGCAATATAGATAAAAGATAATTTTCTCTTTCTTTAAAGCTCTGGAACACACAAACACACAAACAAGTTCTTAATTCAATGTAACATTATTTTCTAAAGCAAATCAGATTGGCATAGTTTTCCAGTATTTGTAAATGCCAACCTTTGAAGAAGACTATGCACTATCTTCTTCTTCACAAGCAATTTTTCTTCTGTTCTCTCATTTTTTTTTATGAATCTAAGGGAAGCTTCTGCTTACAGTTCTGTTATAAATTCTATGATACTGCTAGATTCAGACAGGTTGCAGGGGCTTACCCTCGGGTGGACTTCAAAGGTGGTATCGAAGGTGCTCAAGTGACTTTGGGCAGGAGACAACCGTTGTGATCTGTTCTGAATGCCTCAGAGAACCTTCGCATGATTGCTTTCCANTCAAGAGTGCGAGCTCTGAGCAACAGGGCTGCCGGTTCAATTCATGGCCCAAGCTGAGCTGCCGCTGATCTGACAACAGGTGGCAGGATGGCTCAAAAAAAAAAAAAAAAAGAAACAAAAGTAAAACAGAATTAAAAAAAAAAGTGTTAAGAAAGAATAAGAACCAGATGTACAACAAACGTATGACTTAAAAGCAAAACAAAACAGAATTCCTAAATATAAAAATATATATGTAATTTGAAATTAAATTAATGAACATATTGAATATAGTGGTTAGAGTATTGGTGAACTTGGAAAAAGATCTAAGGAATTTGCCCAGGGGAACAAAAAGAAGGTACATATTAACGATGAGTAAAGAAAGTTGGAAAATTGAATAAAAAGTAAAACATGTATTTAGAGTCCAAAAAAAAAAAAAGAGAGAATAAAGAGAAAGAGGAGGGGTAATATTTTAAAAGAAAGTAACAGAATTTTCCAGAACAGAATAAATGGATCTTTGTTTTCAAGAAGCACAATGAAAGCCAACATAAAAAAAAATCATAAAGAAATTCAAACTTATATACAGTAAATAAAGGTAAAAAGTTGAAGCACTGAAAAATTGAGAAAAATCTTAAGGATGTCAGAGAGAGAGAAAGAAGAGAAGGAAGAAAAAGAATGCCTTAAACATTAATAAAAATAAGTTCATATACAAATAAGCAGTGATAACATAAATCAATAACAATTATGTCTATTGTAAGGGTTAAAAAATTAAGCTAGAATTATACTGTTGAACTGAACTAGAGATATATTGGGAAATAGTGATCAGAGCTCAAGTGTGTCTCAAACCTTTGACATTAATTTAGACTTTTGTACGTCTAAATAGGCAAGTTTAAATGAACAAATTGTGTAACTTCCAATTAGTGTGGAGAGGGGGTATAATATGACACTATATGCAAGTGTGTCAATTAGTGTGGAGAGGGGGTATAATATGACACTATATGCAAGATCCTGTTCTAAAGAATTTACACAG
>NW_017731618.1:1553365-1557440 GCF_001890085.2 Hipposideros armiger
AGGAGTATAGCAAGAATGTGGTCTCCTTTAGTTAAAGGGTGGGGCAAGTCTCCGGAGCATAAACCAAACTACAGAATTGTGTTTCCTTGAGCCGAAGAGGTGGCCTTTGGTACCCCAGTATTAATCAGTAATTGACTATAAGTACCTCCAGAGATGGGGTGGGTAATTTCCCATGCAAGCTCAGTCCCACTCAGTGGAAGGAGAGCCTCCTGAGATGGAGGCAGTTTTAAGCCTTTAGGAGATAACACTCATAGCACTGATGGGTGGATGTACTGGCCGTGTAACCAGGATGTGGATGAGCACCAGAGTATCTACTAAATCTACATACACACATCTCCTCAATTCTCATTCCGACTGCTACTACCATAGTAATGACCCCCATACCTTGTCATCTGAACTTGTGTCATACTCCACTAACAGATTTCTTTTAAACCCATTTCTATTTCTAAACACAATACTAATCACAGCTCTGCTCTGGTCAACTGCTCTCAATGATTCTCTATTATGTTACGAAAATGTATAGATTCCTGTTTTATGTTATTAGCCAAGGTTCTCCACCTACCTGTACTCAACCTACCTTTCAACAATTACTAAGAAATGTATAACATGCATGCTTCTCAAACTGAATTACCACTTTCCTAAATATTTTCAAGACCTTGTTTTAGCTATTTGTCTATTTTTCTATCTATGCATTTGTTTCTTTTTTCTTGCTTTTGCAGTTTACTCCATTTGTAATGCTTTCCTCCTATACCTCATATTTTTAATAACCTGACTTTGTACTAACCTGATTAAATATCTCTTTTTCAATATTTATAATGTTTACTTGTGTAACTTAATACTCACATGAGGCAGAGTAGTTATTTGTGAGCCTTTTTTGCTCCTTACTGAATTGTAACCTGTTTAAGTTATCTTTTAAGCACCTGTAATGTCTCACAGAGAGGCACTCATTAAAACTATTTATAAACTATAAAACGATAGTTAACTATAAACTATAAAACTCAATAAATATATTTCTCATTGAATTGAACCACCAAGTTGTCTATTTTTTTTTTTTTNTGAGTAGAATGTGAATTCAACTTAGATCATCATTCAGATTGAATAGATCCAATAATCTTAATTTCTGAGGTTGTTCTAAAACATAGGAGGGTCAAAGTTTCTGAAAATTGATCTGCTAAGTTGTGTTGTGGCTATCATTTTTTTCATGCAATATAGATAAAAGATAATTTTCTCTTTCTTTAAAGCTCTGGAACACACAAACACACAAACAAGTTCTTAATTCAATGTAACATTATTTTCTAAAGCAAATCAGATTGGCATAGTTTTCCAGTATTTGTAAATGCCAACCTTTGAAGAAGACTATGCACTATCTTCTTCTTCACAAGCAATTTTTCTTCTGTTCTCTCATTTTTTTTTATGAATCTAAGGGAAGCTTCTGCTTACAGTTCTGTTATAAATTCTATGATACTGCTAGATTCAGACAGGTTGCAGGGGCTTACCCTCGGGTGGACTTCAAAGGTGGTATCGAAGGTGCTCAAGTGACTTTGGGCAGGAGACAACCGTTGTGATCTGTTCTGAATGCCTCAGAGAACCTTCGCATGATTGCTTTCCATTGATCAGTCCCTCGAGACAGATTGACCCCCTTCCTCATCTTCCTATATTCACACACCTTGCAAAATCCAGAATCAGTGTCTTAAACACACCAGGAGATATGAACATGTATAGTTTTTTTTCCCCAACCATCCACTAGGGTCTTTAAATGCAAAATAAACCAGAAAGTCAGTTTGAATGATTTTTAAAAGACTCACAGAGGAGATACCTAGCCAAGAGAGAGTTGAAACCAATTAAACCTAGTGAAGCAAAGTAAAAGGTAAGAACTTTTAAATAACTAAGTGGTAATACCAGAGGAGATTAGAACTAAGAAGGGAGGTGGACTATTAAAATCTAGAAGAAAAACTAGAAAGATTTTTGATTTATTGCTTCCTCTGAAGACAATGGGGCCATGATTTGATTTCTGCTGTTTCATTTGTGGTCTTAAAGAAGAGAGACTCATTAGGTCAACATAATAAGTTTAAGTACAGTTTGTATTTAAGAGTAATGACAAAAAATTTAAATGTACCAATTGAACATCAAACAGAATGGAAATTAATTCTGCATCAAGTCTCACAGCACACTGTGTTTGCTGGCTGGGGTAGTGGGACTGAAATTCCTCTAAAAGCTCATGCAGTTTAATGAGTGTGTCTCCCTATATTATTCTACATGGAAAGGAAAGCAGTAAACACTGGATCCACTGATACTTGCAAGTGTGTATCGGGAACAGACCTCTGCTCCTTTGTAAAATCAATTTGGCTTTCACCTACTCTCTTCCGCTGGGTTTGTCTTACCAGGTTGCATTTTATTTCCTTTCACCTCTACCACTTCCCTATTGTTTCCTCTACTGTATTTGCCAAACTACACGCGACCTCGTTGTTTCTATTCAGAGATCTTGAAGGCCTTTAACCTTTCAAAACTCAAATATTCTCCCACACATACGAAGGCAGTGGAAACATCCTTTGAAATAATATGCCAGAGAGAGTGATAACTCTCAACAGCGAGAGGTAAGTTACATGTGACAATGAGTATAATATTTTAACATTAACTAGACCCATGCAATGTCTTTGTATAAATATTGAAAGTGATGTGTTTTAAATGTGTTCCCTTATAGCCCTACCTAACAATTAGATTTTTAAAATTCGTTTTCAGAACATGCTGACTTGCAGCTCTCTCACAAAAGTGGGGTTGAATTCACTATCTCTTGCTTGTTACCAAATGCTCTGAATTGGTTATATTGAATGATTAGTATTGATCCTGGGGGATAAAACTAACAGTGCTTTGTTTGCATAGCCAAAGAGAAAAGGAAATAATATAATTATCAGTTTTTAAACATAAACAAATCCATGTCTTCAGACTCACATTGTAATTTTTCTCTGTCACATCTTCTGAGTTGAGTGAAACCTTGTTCTAGGTAAGGTTCTGTTATGTGATCTGCCATTCTAGTGCACTCTGGTAACTCATTGTTTATTTCAAAAAAGGAGAATGAGATTTTATTTATATTACTGCTATAACAAAACACAAAACTTTTTTCTGAATATTTGCACAATTCGAAATGTGCTTACAGCTATTTAAAGGAAATACTAATGCTAAAGTAACCCACAGAAACATGAAAGCTATTAATATTATGGAAGAGGAAAAAGATAGTATCCATTTAATAATAAGATTTTTAAGAAAATATACTTCTGTACCATATATAACTATTTTGAATATTTTTCATCAGTGTCCACCTGGGAAAGCCTTTGTGTTGCCAGTAGAATTTAACACTTTACTTTCACTGCTTTGACCTTTTGAAATTATTCTGGTTAAAAGATGGACTAATGGCTTTAAGGAGACAATATTTTAATGTTTTAAGTGTATGTTATAGGCTACTTTAAAATGAACCTTTTTTTGCTCAGTCTTAAATTACACAGTATTACAGTTTGAAAAAAAAATAGAGGATTTGAATTTCTTATACATGAAGGATATAGGAAATGGCACTAACAGGGCAAGATTAGATGGTGTCTCCTTTTGATCCTGTTCAAAGAAAGAGAAAATTAGGAGTAGACAGTGGGGATCAAGATGGTACAAATAAATCAGGAAGGCAAACTTTTAGGACTAAAGGACTTTCTGAAATGTTCTCTCTGAAGCCCCAGAGAATAAATCAGTATGAGCCTTCCAATACCTCTATAAACATCTTATTTGCTGCTTAACTTCAAGTTCTCTTGTCCTAAGAGTGCTAAAGAGACACCGTAAAGTTGTCTGAACCATGCAATATAGTAAAATTTTGCCAAAAACAATCACTGTGGTTGCCCTACATCTCTCATATGCACGTACTCTCTTACAGACTCGGTTTCTTTCTCCACCAACACCCGGAAGTCATTCCACTGACCACCTCGACATTCTCTTCAGTGCCCAATGCATTCACCTTTTCTCAGGCTTTATCCTTTTTGGCTCTTTAAAAAATATATTATGTTGTTCCCTTGTGAAAATCCCATTGCCTTTGGAG
>NW_017731618.1:1559905-1563582 GCF_001890085.2 Hipposideros armiger
GGGGCCCTCTGGCGTCCCAAGCCAGTTCTTAACCACTGCGCCACTCGGCCGGCCCACCAAGTTGTCTATTTTTACTGCTTTGCCTAATTATTAGGTTGTGATTTAGGGTCACATAGTACAGTGTGCTTAGTTTTTTTGTCTAATGTGTCCTTAAATAATTGAAAATCAGAAACCATGTTCTACAACTTAACATTGGAAATCACATGAGTGAATATTAAAACTAATTTATAAAAATAGATCAGGAGGAAATGTGGCAGCTCTCTCTTGAGCCAAGTAATAAAAGTTATAATCATTATTCAGATAATTTGATATTATGTGCCTCCTGATATGATGGACTGAGAGGAAAACAACATCACCCCTATGGCATGATTGTTAATCTCCAACAATTGCATTGTACTCTTCAAAAATCTTAAGGTCAAGAAAGACAAAAAAAGGCTGATGAAATGTTCTAGTTTACAGAAAACTGAAGAAACATAAAAAATTAATGCAATGCACAAGTCCAAATTAGATTATTGATGAAGAAATAATATCACAGAACATTACTAGGTTAATTAGAAAATAAGTATGAACTGTGTGTTAGATATTATTGTATCTCTCTTAAATATTCTGATTTTGATAATGTATTATGCTTAGGTAAGAAAAGGTCTAGTTTTATAAAATATATACTGAAGTATTTAGGAATAAAGGGGCACAATATTTCCAACATTTCTAAATGTATTAGAAAAAGGAATATATACATATATATGTAAATGTTTATATCTGTATATAGATACATATATAGAGAGAAATATAAAGATAGATGATAGATAGATAGATAGATAGATAGATAGATAGATAGATAGATAGATAACAGACAGGTAGATAGCAAATTGGACATATAAACAATTAGTAAATCTTGTTGGAGTATATGTTGGGATTCTTGTATTATTCTTGCAATTTTTCTGTAAGTTTGAAATTATATCAAAATTATAAATTTTTAAAAATGTTTTGTGATGTATAGATGGAGTAACATGATAAATAATATCTCATTTGACCAAAGCTCCCTTGACTCCAAAAGCAGACTTGCATATTAAGAACAGATGAAAACACTTAAATCATGTTTTGCATTTTTATCCTTTTCCACTGAGGATTTATGTTGACTTGTGCTATGCACTGAGCATGTCTCCCTTAAATTCATATGTTGAAGTCATATATATATATATATATATATATATATATATATATATATATATAGTTTTCTTGATCAACATTAATTCCGTCTATTTATCTATCTCTCTAACTATCAATCTATCTATCATCTATCTATACTTACCTATCATCTATCTTGTCTCTTTGGTAACAACCAACCCTCTTCATTGCAAGTAGTATTGATATTATTCTTAATCAAAATGCTTTGCTCTCCTTTAGGCAAGTGGTGATCATATGACCTAGGATAGATCCAATCAGACTCTGAAAATTTCAATTTTAGATGGCTATGCTGAACAATTAGCACATACCTGTGTTCACTGTATCTCCTTGCATTTGAGCATGTTTTTATTCTTAATGGAATAATCTCTCATCTCTGCACTGCAATCCAAATATCACCGTTATGGAATTTTTTGTAATTCCACCATCCTGATATAGAGATACTTAATTTGTACTTCATTGCACTTAAATCTCAATATGCTGTTTCTAATTTAAATTCCCATATCCTTCTCCTTGTTAGAGTGTTAGCTCCTTGAAAGTAAGGATTAAAAGAGGTGCAAGGAAATCAAAGAAAAGACATGAACTCAGTGGCAAATTCAGAAAATGAGAATAAACACCAAGTAGGATGCAGAGAAATATAGTGTGCTAAAAGATTATAGTAAGTGCCACAAACCATAGCCATTGTCTTCCTTGTCCTGGAGTTACTTTTGGAGAATGCATGTGAGGAAGTGAATATTATTCCCTAAGTATCTCTAGGTTGTTCCCCTCACAGCCATGTGATAAAACTATACTTGCTAGGGGCGTTGTGGTTTTGGCAATGAGTTGTGAACAGAAGTTATTTCTGTCACTTCTAGTCCAGCGCAGTTAATTGTGGGAGTGAGAGCATCCACAAACTCTTTCTCATTCTGGCATTGGCAATGATAGCAAAGGAGGCCACTCCATCCATCAGCTTGAGTAACTGTAATTAGCAGACACACAATGGACATGTGCTCTGAGACAGAAATAAATCATTGCTTTTTTAAGCTGAGATTTTGGAGCTGTTTGTCAGCAGAGCATAACCTGTTCTATCCTAGAGTCTCCCGAATGAAACCAAGTGAGTAGAAACAACATGGGATGACCAATAAAAAGGACCAAGAAGAAGAAATGAACAAAGACACACACTTGATGCAATTTAACACATTTTTTTATAAACTGCTAAAATCTGATTTTAATTATATTTGTATTTAATCAATGGCAAGCAATGTTATCTATTCTTTGCCCCATTAGGAAGTTTCTTTACCCCTCTTGCGGCTGGAAGAGACACAGATGACCACATTCACAGCCATCAGCCTGTCCTGTCTGTTGTAAAGGGGAGTCATTTCATACACAGATTGTGTGTACATATCAAATCATACGTGGTTCAGCGGGGAGAAGCAAAAGGAGATGAGAGCAAAAACACATGAGAGAGAGTGAGAGCAAGAGAAAGGACGAGAGGGAGTGTGTTTAATTTCATCCACATTTTTTCCCAGCCATTCGTAAGAACATAGCCACTTACATGTCAGAGGTATATCAGGAAAATTCATCTACAATTGTGGCATTTTACTCATCAACTAGCAAGTAAGAAAGGTGCTTTCTGACAGGAGCTTATAAAGTATAGTTCTCATCTGTCCTATAATCGTATCACATAGGCAGCTTCATAAAGCTCTAAGAGAGGCCTTCCTTCTGGGAGGGTGACAAAGTGCTGCTAATTATATGTGTGGTATACAAAGAAATGCAGACATTTTGTTAATGTTTGAACAAACTCAACGTCTGAAAAATAAATCTATGCCTCAAAGCAGAATTGTCCACCGTTAAAGTAGTCCAAAGTACAACCAATAAATGTAGATAAATGCAGCAATTACAGAACACGCTGATTTTTCTCGAATTCTTTGTATTGCTCGATAAGCACAACAAAGCCATCTGATTACAGTGAACAGAGAATTGGAAGACCATTTCAGCATCTGGGGGTTGTAATTAGATCTCCTGGTTTATTTCCAATCAGGCATTTTTATGCCAGTGTTTTGAATAATACAATTGCAAAATGAAAGTACTTATATTTAAAAGTACATTGAAGTATCACTAAAAGGAAATGAAAAAAAACACTTTAATACAAATAGACATTCACTTTAATAAACACTGTGTTAGGAACACATGCATTATCAATGTTGCTAATTGATTCATAACCTTAATCGCATATATGTCAGCTGGCAATATCTACCACAAGAGGGCAGAGAGTGAATGCCAGTGATTTAATGTGTTTTCTTGTCCAGGATAATCTTATTCTACTGGCATTCTAGGCCTAAACCTCAGAGAAATATCATTAACAGGGTTCTCTTATCACAGTCACAACTGCCACAGGCCTCATTTGCTCCTAAATTATTGTGGTTAGATAGCCTAATTTTTCTACCCATGTCCTTTAAGATGAGAGAGAGAGAGAGAGAGAGAGAGAGAGAGAGAGAGAGAGGGAGGAGAAG
>NW_017731618.1:1566119-1568361 GCF_001890085.2 Hipposideros armiger
CACTAATTATTTACATTATACCATATTTAAAAGTAAATATGAGCTTTAATGTTTGTTTCTCAAGGTTGTTTTATTTGTGCATATTTTTAAAATTTTCTGTGAAATTTAAAAAACCCAAGTTGTTTGTGCTTTCTACATACAAAAAAGCTTCCACTGATATATTTAAGAAATAAATGTGATTTTCCCTTTCCCTCCTACTCCTATAGTGTTTTTCCAATTTTTAAAAATATTTTGCTTTTAGAGCAGTTTTAGGTTTACAACAACATTGGGAGGAAGGTACAGAGATTTCCCATAAACCCCGTCACCCCACACATGTGTAACCTCCCCCATTATCAGCATCACTCACCAAAATGGTACATTTGTTTACCAAGGATAAACCTACATTGACACATCATAATCACCCAAATCCTTAGTTTACTTTACGGTTCACTTTTGGTGTTGCACAGTCTATGGCTTTGGTCAATTGTATGATAACATGTACCCATCGTTGTAATTTTCACTACTCTCAAAATCCTGTGTGCTCTGCCTGAACAGAGTCATCTCTTACCTGTATGACCTCTGGTAACCACTGATCTTTTTGTTGTATCCACAGTTTTGCCCATTCCAGGACGTTATGTAGTTAGAATCATGCAGCATGCATGCTTTTTAGATTGGCTTCTTTCATGTAGTAATATACATTTTAAGTTTATGCCATGTCTTTTTATGTCTCAATTACTTATTTCTTTTTAGCACTGAATAATATTACATTGTAAGAAATATTGGAAACTCTTCATCAGGTACTTGATTTAGTTTCTGAAAACTTGCTTAGACTATTATAATCTATTCAGTGTGTGTTCTCTATTCAATATGCACAATAGAGTGAGAATAATTATTTAGTTACTCATATACATATTATTTGATTAGAAGTTCCAAATTTCCTCTTCTGTAATGCTTGCGNTGCAAATACATACAATAAGACGCAGTTAACATAAAACTATACACAAATACAATGCAGTTATTGATTCTCTATGCAGGAAAAATAAAAAGGGGAATGTTTTTGAGATTTCAATATGCCCTACTGAATTTGGAGTCTAGATTAATAGGTTTTCAATGAATTTATTGTTATAACCAATGAGCACACTCTTTCTATTTGGAGGAAAACAAAGCTAATTTAACCAAAACTAATCTTTCAATCCAAGTTCCAATCAGTTCTAAACACCTCTTTGAAAGCATGAAGTAAATTTCAATTTATCATGTGACAAAACAAAAATATGTATATCCATCTTGTTGATTAGTTACATATATAAACTGTCAGTGACTATTCCACTAAAAAATAAGAATCACATCTCTTAGTGCTAAAAACTTAAATTAGTTTCTCAAGCTATTTTGTTATTGACTATGATGATCATATAGAATTCAGGTGTAAATTGGATACTTCATAAATAGTGATTTACAGTTCAGTGTATGCTGGAACTCAAGAACATTTTTCATAAGTTGGCTTTATTGTTTTCGGACAATTATTCTTGCCAAGTGTGACCTTGGTTCACAAGATGGATTCCATTATAGAACCTGAACAAGTCTGCATTTGCCTTCTTTTTGTCATTCTTTTGCTTAGGGAAGAGTAGACAATGCATGCTCTATGGGAGATATTGAATGCCACGTCATTGTGTGAACTTTCTGTCAGATCTTAAAGCTGAAAATTATGTTGAGCAGTGTATCAGAGAACTGATCCTTTGAAATTGGTGTCCACTCTCTACCTTGTCCAAATATTGGCGCTGAGTAAGATGTCATTAATTTTAAAGGTAAATACTAGATTGCATTTTTACCCAGGGATGGTTCTTCCCATATATCCTCACATGTCCAACACTAGAGTACATGCTGGGATATCATCTGCTATTTTACAGAATTACTACAGACCCAGTCCACTATTCCTTCTGCCCAATTAAGGCTTCTGTAATTCTGCCATAATGTTTGATGAGCTATTCTAACTGAAAATTTTTAGAAGTCCAAAATTTGCATTTAAAGTGATGAGTGCTGATTATTACTTTATTATAGGCTGAATATACTGATTTTATGCTTTTTTTCTTCTTTTAATAAACTTGGAAAACAATGTTATCATTATATAATTATTAAAATATTTAAAGAATTTGTTAGGTAACTACTAAGTTCTGAGAACTTAAGAAGCTAAGCTATGTGATCTTTCATTATTTATCTCATATTACTAATGGGAAGATTGAGAATTAGAGAAAGTTATTTGCCTTCT
>NW_017731618.1:1572506-1612543 GCF_001890085.2 Hipposideros armiger
AGAAGTACTGGTCAACAAATTGTGTTGGAGCAAGTGCCTACTAGTCAGGGGAAAATATTAGATCATTGCCTTGTCCCTTACACCAAAATAATAATAATAATAATAATGATAATAATAATAATAATAATATAAAAGATTAAAGTCTATAAAGAATACATTTGAAAATTAATTTACTGAGAAATAATATAGAAAAACATTATTCATAATTATTTTTTTACTAAACTGACAAAGTTAAAAAGAAAAAAATGTAAAGTACTAATTGAAGTCATTAACATAAGAGATACATAAACAAAGTGTAAAAATAAATGAAAATCTCCTACATAAGTAAAAAAAAGAATGGGTTAATAGCTTTCTCTCAAAAGCGCTTTTACCATCAATGCCATATAAAATAGTCAAAATCTGAACAGGTGATTAACAGAGCTAAAAAATAAAAAATATCTATAAACATAGGAAAGATGTTAAATTTTACAAGTGATTAGAGAAATGCATTTTAAAATAATAAATGAGGTACATTTTCATCAGTCAAGAGTCACAAAATGAAAATTAATATTTAGACATGCACGTGCACACACGCACATACGAGTATACGTATATAGTGTTAGAAAGTCTGGATGTAAGTTAGAAAGTCTGGATGTAAGTTATAGTATTGGAGCTTGGTACCACCTTTAGAGGAACAGAACTATCAAATTTTTAAAAGTTGCATGTTGTTTATTCTAGTAATTCCACTTCTAAAAATCTCTCCTAGGTATGCTATTGTAATGATAGATCACTAGTATACAATTATATTAGTATAAAAATGAGATAATTTGTTGCAACATATTTTTTTAGCAGAGGGAAAAATAAAAGACTGAAGATAATATATCCAGGAATAAGGAAATAGGGAATGTTTAGATTAAGTTTGGTACATTCACACTGTTTAATTAAAATTAAATTCAGCTACAAGTAATAGGAAACACAAAGGAAAAACACAAAATGAAAATAAAATAGATAAAATTAAAATGCCACAAGTTAGTAACTGATTTTTCTGTCACATAAATGTAGGGATTGTATGCCATCTCTACTTCATGAAGCCCTTAGCGACCCAGACTATCCATTCACCACCATCCCACCAACCATAGAGTATGACCCCTCATCCTCATGGTCCAGCTTGAAAATAACCACATTTAAAATGTAGTAATCGGGCCGGCCGAGTGGCTCAGTTGATTAAGAGCTTGCGCAAAGGGCCGGCTGAGTGGCTCAGTTGGTTAAGAGCTCGCTCAAGAGTTTGAGCTCTGAGCAACAGCGGTTCGAGTCAGCCCGAGCTGAGCAGCCGTGAGCTGCCAACAGGTGGCGGGATGGCTCAGCTTAAAAAAAAAAAAAAAAGAAAAGAAAAAAAGAAAAAAAAGAGTGCAAGCTCTGAGCAACAGTGGTTCGATGCCCGGCCCGAGCTGAGTTGTTGATGAGCTGCCAACAGGTGGCAGGATGGCTCAGCTAAAATAAAAAAGAAAAAGAAAAGAAAAAAATTGTAGTAATGTGTGAAGTGGAAAAAGGTAAGGAATAGAGGTTTGACATTTCTTGAGAAAAGACCTTGAAGCTGCAGGAAAATGCATGTGCTTAAATCTTATTGGTCAAAACTTAGTCACCTGGTCAGATTTAACAGCAAGCGTATAGTCTGTATTCCTGAGGGTCATTTGACCAACTAAAAATAATATTAGTTTACTTATTTTCTTATCTTTATTAAATGTATTGTGGTGACATTGGTTAATAAAATTATACAGGTTTCAAGTGTACATTTCTATAGTACTTCATCTATGTATTGCATTGTGTGTTCTCTTTCCATCACCATATATTTGAGCCCCTTTACCCTCTTCTACCACCTTTCACCCCTCTTACCCTCTGGTAACCACTAAACTGTTCTCTGTGACTGTGGTTTTTTTGTTTGTTTGTTTGTTTTTTTGTTTTTGTTTGTTGCTTTCAATTTTATATGCCACATAGAGACAAAAGGTTTACTGATACTGATAAAAAAACTAGCACTTTCTTCCAGACATACTATAAATAAAGTAGCTATTGGTATACTACTTGGAAGACTGATTTTAAAACCTATTTGAGTAAAAAACTGAGCAATTTCAGAAACTTATTTATGTCATGATTTTTTTTCACTTTGATAATAATAAATACTTCATAAAATTTTCAGTAAGACTAAATCAGATATAGTTCTATTAGGTGCTAAGAGTATTACTTGGCAAATGGTAATGACTGATATGCATTCATTATTATTATGATTGTTTAAAAATATGGGTACATGTTTATGGAAGTACATTTCATTTTTTACTATACACACTTTTGTATTTAAAATATTTTTGAGCATGGACTACTTTTATTTTTTCATAATCCAGTAATAAAACTGTCAAGCTGGATAAGGTCAGAGGCACAATACTTATAGATTTTCCATATATACCTTTTATAGATTGAGTTAATAAAACTATAATTGTGAGTTATGCTTTTATAGTATAAATTGCACTCAGATATTAAAGCAAGGAACTATGTTGCATATACTTTATTCCTAACAGAATGTTAGCATATAATAGATATTAATAATAAATAATACATTAATTATAAAAAATAAATGTACAAATTAATAATTCATAAATGAAAATACCAGAGAAAAATATCAGACAAGGACTAGATGAAAGAAAGGTTTTATTTGAAGGAGTTTAATTTATCAATACTTTATCTGATACTATGTGTTCTTATTAACAAAGTGGTAGGAATAATTATTCATTTAAAATATGAAAAATTCTCAAAAATCTGCTGTTGTCACTGGTGCTTGTCATGAATCATGTATTTAAATGTAAATCAGCATAGTAACCTGACACTTTGTAACTTGTAGTTGAATCCTAAGATCAGCTATACTGGGAAGGTTAGTAATCATAACATGTCATCAATTAAATGGAGAAATAATGAACTGCAATTATGATAAAATATTCTTGTCAAATTATTAGTAACTATCATGGGGATTGAATTTGTATTATTATATGTACACACATTGATAGTAAACACATTATATACAACATGTAGTACATATCTAAAGGGGTGTGTGTGTGTTTTAAAATTGTGGTAAAATACAAAACAAAGTTTATAATTGCAACTGTTCTAAAGTGTAAAATTTGGTGGCATTTAGTGGATTCACAAGGTTGTACAGCTGTCACCACTATTTCCAGAACATTTTTATCACCTCTTGAAGAAACATTGTACCTACGAAGCATTCACTCCACATGTGCCTTTCCCTCAGCCCCTGCCAACCTTTAATCTCTCTTTCTGTCTGTGTATTTATTTATTCTAGATATTTCACATAAATGAAATCATACAACATGTAGCCTTTTGTGCCTGACTTCTTTCAATTCATTTAATGTTTTCAAGATTCATCTACATTGCTGCATGTCAGTACTGCATTTTTTTGGTGGCTGAGTAATTGATGTTCCACTGTACAGATGTACCAGATTTTTTTCATCCATTCATCAGTTGATGGACATTTCAGTTGTTTCCATCTCTTGGCTATTGTGAAGAGCTGTGGTATAAATATTTGTGCTCAGACTTCTGTTTCAAGACTGATTTTCAGTTCATTGCGGTATATACCTAAGAGTGGAATTGCTGGGTCATGTGCTTAACTTACTGAGGAACTGTCAAACTGTTTTCCACAAAGGCTACACCATTGCAAATTCCCACCAACAATGTAGGTAGATTCTAATTTCTCCAAAGCCTTGTGAACACTTGTATTTTCTGCTTTTTGTTTCTTTGTTTATGATGATCCTAGTGGGTGTGATGTGCTATTTCATTGTGATTTTGATTTGCATTTACCTAATGACTAATGACATTTCAGGGGCTTGTTGTCCATTTGAATATTTCTTTTGGAGAAATAAGTACTCTAGTCCTATGCTCATTTTAAAATCGGATTGCTTATAATTTTGTTGTTGAGTTATAAGAGTTCTTGGTATATTCTGGATACTATACTCTGATTTGTAAATTATTTTCTCAGATATTTGATTGGCAAATGATTTTCACTCATTCTGTAGGTTGTCTTCTTACTTTTTTGATGCACACAGTTTTTTATTTGATCGAGTCTAATTTATCTTTTTGTGCTTTGTTGCTTGTGCTTGATGATGACATTGCCAAATCAAACGTCATGAAGATCTGCTTCTTTGTTTTCTTCTAAGAGTTTTATGGTTTTAGTTCTTATATTTAGGTATTTGATCCATTTTGACTTAATTTTTATGTATGGTGTGATGTAATGATCTAGCTTCATTCTTCTGTATATGGTTTTATTTTTGACATTTATATTAGTTTTAATAAATTGTGCTATAATATTATAATTAGCAATTTACATAAACCTGGGAATATATTTTGTAAGCCAATGAATGATGCTAAACTTTACTGAGTATACATATACACATGTCACTGTGCTAGAAGATGTATGTATTCTCATTTATTCCTCAAATGAATCTATGAGGCACTGAATAAGAGCAGAAAATCAGAGATAAAAATCCTCAAAATTCTTCATTGCAGTGGAATGAATTTTTTTAAGTCTTTTGCTACTTACAGCTATTTAAATTAAAAATGTAAGATCATGAAAGGTAAGTGAATATCTCATTAATAGTCATTTTTTCAATACAATTATAATATGTGTCTAGACTCAACAAAGAATATATAATGACCATCTTTCCCTGATATTGATATTGAAATGCTGTGTAGCTTTCTCCATGTCAGAAACATAAGCTCTGATAAAAGGCAATTATAATTGTAGTTTTGAAGTAATTCCTTTCACAAACCTTAAAGATAAATTAACATTGAAAATCATGCCCTCTAAAACTTGTGTCAAAATATCAAGTAAAGAAAATCCTGAAAAGAAAAAAAAATCAATAGATTTATTAAAATTTATTATATAGTGATGTGGCTTTTGAATTATCTTAGAATTAAAAGTTTAAGGCATTTTGGCATGGTGAAATAAGCACTGAAATGGAGAATAGCAGACTGAACTTACAAATTTCACCCCTTATCCCCACTAGTTGGAGTACTTGAGGGCAAGTCATGTGACTTCTCTAAATTGAAGATCTCTTCTACATCAGAAAGCAACATCAAAAATACTTTAGGACAACATTGTTCAAATTCCAGTTCTTCCATTTATTAGTTTATGTTGTATGATCTTAGAGATGTCTCAGAAGCACTCTGACCCTCAGTTTCCTCATCTGTAAAAATGAAGATTTCTATATGTCAAAATTCTAATGCTGTGTACAAATTAGATGTTTAAGAAACATTAGTTTCTCTCTTGTCTCTTTGAGCTCAATTTCCTCAAAATTAAAACTGTAAACTGACTATTTATTCCAGGTAACGTACGAAGTTCTGTCCAGTCTCAATATTCTGACTTAAAAAATAAAGCACAATATAGTGAATATACATATTCTAGATCAAGAGGTGGTAGGATAAAATCAACAAGAGATCTCAATCTGTATGGATATACAAATCTATTGCTTTCTTGGGACCCATATTAAAAGCTTGCTTCAGGGAAAGAGGTTACATTCAATAGAAGAGAAATTTAGTGCTCTTTTAAATCCCTGAGTGGACCATTCACAGCCTCCCTCTCTTTCTTAGATATGGCTTTGGATTCTGCCTTTGACATAATGGCTCTGGGCAAGAAAAATGCATCTCTGATCCTTGGGGCACCTGATACATCCATCTGTCCCTAGAGGAGGAGGGATCAGAGTTAAGCATGACTCACAAAGGGCAGCAACTGAATAGCAGAGCTGAGACAGTGCTTGTAAAGTACTGGGTCAAGAGAAGAGGACCCAGAGTGTTTGAGAAAGCAGTGAGCTGTTCAAGGTTGTCTCACCCCAGGCTTCCCAGGCCCTCCCATATTGCCTTGAAAGTCCCTCCTCTTCCTCTAAGGTACTCATGGAATTCCCAGGTAATGTGCCATTGAAAATGCATAATAAAACTTTTGAATATGATAAGAAACTTCTAAACATTCATTTTATTCAAATTGTTCTGAGTATGATTTTTTCTGACTTGAAATATGAACAATTTTAGAATGTATAAAATTCCTTCCCCATGTTTTCTCTTTCCGAGGCAAAAAGCATGAAAGTTTCTGATATTGATGGAATACCCTTCATAACACTAATCCATTTATTTGAGCTTCACTGAGTAATAGTTTAAAGAAAAAACAAAATATATAGAAAGTTATGATAATAAATGTACGTAAGACAGAAAACTGAAGAAAAGTATTGCAAACACTGATAGGCTTTTTTGTTATATTTAAAGATTTCTAGTAATGTTTTTATTCTAAATTAGTATAACCAAGTAAAAAATAATAATATTTTATGAAGATATTTTCAAGCAGTTTCTTTCAAGGACTGTTTGTAAATTCATCATTCATTGGTCCAGAAATAACATGATGATATCATTTAATTATTCGATAATTGATGTTTTAATTTCTTTACACAAATGGTACTTTTTCTTTTTTTCCCTGTTATCTCTTTTCTCTGGCATTTTTCAGTGTTGTTTTGATCAGATAATTAATGACAGGGGTGTTTATTGAAAAGTGTTTTCTGTTTCAGGATACTTTAAAAAAATCCCACTATTCAGAAAATTGCACTTCCACAATTAACTGTTAAGTGCTGGTGTAAATTAAGGCTGTATACAGGTAGATAAATGAATCTGTCACATATATAATTGCCAGGCAAAGTGGTTACACTTTTAGCTATTTTCACTAGTTTGCTAACACAGCTTTCTGTTCTAAAATGATAAATCATCATTTGTTAAGAAATAGATCTTTTCTCTGTAGCTAAGTAATATATTTTCCATCATTAATGCAAACTCTTCTAGGGTTTCAAAGAGAAAAAAAAGGGGTAGAGGGATCTTAATAAAACAATGTGTTTTCTATTCTATAATGCTGGGTACTTACTGGTGGGTGGCTTATAATTATTCATGGACCAAAATATTTTAAGGAAAGAGATTTGCATGCTCCAGATGACACATAGTCACCGCTGAATACTATAACCCCAGAAAAAAGTAACTCCTGAGGAAGCAGAAGTTGAAATCTGTGTGAAATGTGCAAAGAAATTGTTTTAAGAACAGGTCACCTTTAAATTGCCTTTAAAAAGCCTATTGCTTTTATGCCGTGTCTACAGGGAGCCTCCGATTTTAATGTTTGAATGAAAGGCTTTTCCTTTTTTACTTTTTCTTTCATTAATTTTTTTTTTGGCCTGGCAACATGATAGTGACACAAATGTTTTTTTATGAGCAAATTAATATATTCTCTGGATAAACTTTATGATGCACTCTGAAAACAAATGATTTAGCAGTCCACCTTTGAGTTTGCTGCACTTAATTGAGAAACCTGAGGCTAGGTAAGATTTGGTACTTAAATGTCAGCACTCAGTTCAGGAGTTGTATTTACATAATCTCTTTACTAAACACTTACTCTGCATTTTCATGATATTGAGCCTTTTCCTTCTAGTTTGTGAAACTAGAGGAAGGAAAAAGCACACCTAGTGAGTGAGTAGACAAATGGTGAAGCTTGTGGATATGGTATGAGTGAAAATAGCTATACTGAGGGTCTTGGTTTCCCCGAAATCACTGTCTTCAATATTTTCTGTATTTCCAACAAACATTTGCATATGAGAGGGGTTCAAAGAAAGCACTCTTATTGCATAATCTCTATGAATTTTGAAGTAGTAATTTTCCACTAATTTTGACCTATTCATGTTATTTGGTTAGTTTGCAGTTGTTCCTTTCAGGAAATGCAGCTCTCAAAAAGTCCAGATTCTCTGTAAGTGAAGAATGATTCAGAGAAATAAAGTAAAAAATCCCAAAATGCACTACAGAGAGCTGTATCTATATTCAAAATGTTACTAAAATTTACTTAAAGGAAAGAACCTATTAAAGCAGCGGTTCTCAACCTGTGTGTGGGTCGCAACCTCTTTGGGGGTCGAACGACCCTTTCACATGGGTCGCCTAAGAGAGCATTGGAAAACAAAGAGATATTTACATTACAATTCATAACAGTAGCACAATTACAGTTATAGGGTAGCAATGAAAATAATTTTATGGTTGGGGGTCACCGCAACATGAGGAACTGTATTAAGGGATCGCAGCATTAGGAAGGTTGAGAACTGTTGTATTAGAGGAAAGAAGTACTTGACCATTTGGTAGGATACTTAGAATATTACACAGGTAGCAACAAGCATGAAGGAAGATGTATAGAAATGCATTTCACAGAAAATATCTCAAGGAAAAAAGTGTATGTAAGAAAGTAGTTATCTCTTTCTCTCTCTCTCTCTGTCTCTCTGTCTCTCTCTCTCTCCATTTACCTATCTTGAGAGAGAGAGATAGGTAACATATAAGATTAACTCGCTAACATATAGAATTTTTATAAAAATGTGACAGTGGAGGACAAGTCCATAACAAAATTCCATGTTATAATACCACCTGTTCATTATGGAGTATCATTGAAGAACATTATAAGTGACACTGAATCTATCCCAGTTAGTCTGACATCCTCCCAGATAACTTCAGAGAGTTACAGTGCTCTAGGACATAGTCCGATGGGAGATGAAAACAGAGGTTATAATCAAGAGCAAAAAAGGGACTATTTTCAAATGTGGCTATTAAGAATTTATCCATTACAGGTGCAAGCTGACTCTGTGTGAGTTATTCTACTAACAAATAGGTTAAATTTAGAAGAGCTTGAAAATAAAACCATGAAATATTTAATAAAAAGGCTAATTATGTTGTAATAGTTTGGTAACAGACCTGAGTTTTGAATATTCACTAATTTTTAATGTCCTACCTGAAAATATCCTCTTAAATTTTTATCTATACTCCTCAACTCTTTCAGTTACATAGTTAAAAATTCATTCTTGCCAGGAAGAGTTGAATATTTATATTCTTATTGAAAGAATGGCCTCTCATTCCCTCAATATTTATATAGCCAGATTGGACTAGATTAATTAACAGCTAAGAAAATTGGGCTGGACAAGTACTGGAGAGCCCAAAAAATGAAGGACGGAAAGAAAATCTGATAACTTCCTTCATCACCATCATATAAATAAAATTGAAACAACAATTTCATTCTGCAACCACTATGACTGGGAACATGGGTGACTCCTAAATACTTAAAAAGCTGCTTGGTTAAAATGTGATGGGATCATGGAGATACTGTTCTTCTTTACTCCAGGTACTCCCTCTTGACAAGTGTCATTATATCAGAATCACATTATTGCTTTTAAACTATCATGCTGATGACATTCTGCCATAAACAGATCACACAACTTGTCTATGTATTCTATTGATTTTTTTCCTGCCCATCCAAACCTCTTTGATTTATACAAGCTTCCTCACCCCTTTCCCGCCCCCCAACACACACATAAAATTTGGACACATTTGAAGTTATATTCACTGTAAATACCAGTTTAAAGGGGGGAAAAGAATCTCTTTTTTGTAATGCTTCCTAAGTAGTCCTCTTTATTATATTGTACAGCTTACTCAAAATTCTGGACTGCGTGAAAATTTAGTGTTTGTAATTTCTGATTATTTTGGCTCTAATAATTAATTGTTTCAAATAGGTTTCAGTGAAATACTTTAATTGTAATTTGAATGATTGCTTATTTGAAGCCTACATTCAGGCTTTATATCTGAAAATAGTACCATCCCTAATGATGGAGGAAAATACATAATAAATGACTGTTGTAATATTTCAAAATGAATTTGGTATTGTAAGACATTCAGGAGGTAGCAAGTGAGTAGAGATAAAAGAGAGATAGGAAGAACATTGAGCCTTTGTAGCGATCTGAGGTTGGCTAATGTTTCAGGATATATTTAGGGAGCAAAATGTGTTATACTAGTTTATTGGGAAATCGTTTTCTTTGTCACCCAGGCTCACAGGAGCAAGTGGCAGAAAAACTTAATCATTCTTTGGTGACATTCTGCACTCTGACTCCAAATGTCTTCTTTAAATGCTAATGTGAATTCCTTAAAACTGTTTCCTACAGCAAATTCCCTGAGTGGAATGCAGTTTGCTTCCTTAGTAGAGGATGATTCCCTGATCTTCATTCAGAGAAGCCTTAGGTCTAAGCAGGAGTCTCAGGTGAGACTCGTTTTACAATTTACTTTCATCTCCTCACTTAGAAGCAGATCATATGATCAGATTTTTTTCTAGTCTTTTTATTGCTGATGTGAGAAAGAACTCTAATGCTGCTTAGACGGTAATTACCCTCTAGAATATAGTTAAAGAAAATAATGGCCTTTGCAAAGCTAACCAGCTTTTTTGTCAGTTTTGGCTCTAGTGTTGTTACTTAAAAAAAAAAAATGTTGGTTGATGCTTAGAATTCTATCTATGGGTGTACATTGCAGTTTGCTCTTCGTCCATCTCTAAAATTGCTGATATTCAGTATAGTAGTCTTAGTTCCTTTAAGCTTTTGAGTTGAAAATGACAAAGTCAATAAAATATGGCTCTGCCAAAAACAGACATAGTTTGGATGCCAGTTGTTTACAAGGAAAGCTTCTAATCACAACAGTTCTCTTGTTTTGTTGATTGAGATGGTGGCACTATTTTTAACAAAGAAAAGAAAAAAAATCAATGTTTTCACAGAAATAATTTCCTTTGGGACTTCTTGACATGGCTGTGAGATGCAAAAATGATGGATGCCCATTCTGAAATATTTCAGGGACCAGACCTTTTATTTTCAATTAGATACTGTGTTTTTGTTTTGCTTTGTTTTAGGCTACAAGTCAGGACCCCTGGGGTCTGTTCTTGGTCTTGCTGCAATTTTATGCATTTGGCACTTTATTGCATTCCGTTTAACACTTTGTGGTGCACTTTATTGTTTTTAGCCTAATTGTGCAGGAACTTTATCTGCTCAACAATACTGAAAGCTCACTGAGGGAGATCAGGTCTTTTAATACATTCATGTTGTTCAAGAGGGATCTCTCCAGAATGGGGCCCAAAGAAGACACTTGATAAAGATGACTGAATAATAAATGAATCAGAGGAAAATGAATGAAAGGATAACATATGAATGCACTACTATAAACCTGATGTTTCCATATAACAATACCTATCATACATAATCTCATATGGTGATAGGTACAAATAAGGTGAGTTCTTTGCTACTTTCCTCCCTTTGAAACTCTGTGGTCTGAGTGATTTGCTTGATTTAACAAAATCCTGAAAGGACATTCTTGGACTTCTCAGACTAGGTCATAAGAAGTCTTGCATACCTGGCCTAATTCTCTTGGACTCATTCTTGGAGCCCAGCCACTGTGCCATGAGAAACCCAAACCATATGGAGATACCATGCTGGTTTTCATCGGTAGCCCCAGCTCAGCTCCCAGCTGAAAATCAGCATCAATTGCTGGTCATGTGTATCAGAATGAGTTCTATCAGGAGAGAGAAACCACACAATTATTTGAAGAGGGAAAGTTTAATATCAAGAATGATTAACTATAACAGAGGATTGGAGTAATAAGTGATTGACTAGTGTGAAACAAAGAGAATATACAGAATTGAGACTATAGCAGATACAATATACTCATATAATATAATAGCACATATATAGTGTGATATATAAGAGGCATTACCATTAGGATTGAGACAGAGTACCAGAAGTAGAGCCAGCTCCCCCTTCCACACCCTGCCTCTGGCCTGGGCTGAGCTCCAGACTTGATGGAGATGGCACGGCTACTGAATGACACAAATTTTCTGGAAATTTCCTCTGTCCTCTAGAGGTTCAGGGAAAACTGTTTTTGGGCGCTGTCTTGCCAGATGTGCTCTACTACAAAACTACCCAAGAGGTGTGCTGAGTGAAGCTGCATGTGCTGGGTGCTGCTGACCCCCATACTGTCAGGGAGCCAGGTGCTGGAGGAGCTGCACGTACTGCAGAAAGCTACTGAGCAAGCGCATGGAACCAGGAAGCAAAGCCCTTTCCTCCCCAATGTCTCTCTAGTGACTTCTACTTATAAAGCTTCAGTGCCAGCTGGCAAACAAAACATACTTAAACGACCCAGATCAAATTTCACAGAGCAGGCAAAAAGGAAGAATTTGGAACTGAGTTAACAAATTGATAACTGGCACACCATGTGAATGAGCCTTCTTGCATACGCTGCCCAGTCAAGACTTCAGTTAGCTCCAGGTTTGGTTACTATCTGGCAGCCACTGCAACGGAGACCAAAAGTGGGGACCAACTGAGTCAACCCCCAGAACTATAAGAGATAATAACAAAGTGTCACTTTAACCCCCTATATTCTGGGAAGGTTTTGTTACATGACTAGATAACTGGAACATAGATTATTAAGGTGTCTTAATAACCATCTTCTCATTTTTCCTTTCTTTTCTACCCTTGGCCATTTTGAAATTTCACTTATAGACTTGGAATTTTTGAAACTCTACTTTTTTCAGTTCCTCAGTTGTGGTTTAGAGATTTAGTTTCCAAAAATGGAAACAGCCTGAAAAAGATAATGCTGCTTGTACTACTGAGCTGAACCATATATATTAATATTGTAATTTAGAGAACTGTTGGATAACATATTGAGGTAATGCTTTGTAGACAGAATTCCTCATGGAGTGACCCAAAAGTGTATATCATGAATCATATTTGTAATATTTTGGAAAAGCTCTCTTTAATGCAACAATATCACTACATATTACAAAATTAAAGTAGCAGCTATTAATAAAATCTTATCCTTCTATCATATACAAGAAAGCCTTGTAAATAAGGTAAGATAAATGCCCTCTACATTGTTGATACATCAATAGAGACATACTGACAAGAGCTCAAATGGGCTACATGTATGCTCTGACTACAGATTCAAGGGCATATGATGACTCCCTAGTAAAAACCACTGTGAAATAGTATGCTGGAAAAATGTATTCAAGCTTCAGAATATAGATTTGATAAGCGCTGAAGACTTTATTTCTGGAAGAGTATAAAACAACAGCATCATTGGAGTATGCACTTATACAGAAGCATTTGGCTTTTGCTGCTACAACATTTGGAAAATTCGCCAGGGCCAGAGGGTATACACAGTGATAATTTCTCTCTGGTCAACATAACCAGTGAATTTAGCGGACGGCTCTTTGCATGCCTAACGCTGATTTCCAAACTGAATCCATAGAATCCATGGATTTCCACAGTGTAGGAAGTTGTGAAGGGACGATCCTTAGCCGTCAGACTTGAAATACAGCTGCTGTTACATGCCTTTTGATTTGGATGTTCTCATCTTCTCATCATGAACTCTATGTCCTCCATTTTCTCCTTGTATACAAGAGGAGCTCAATCTCTCCTACTGAGCTGGGGGATGGGTGAGTTATTAATAATAACACCAGTTCAGCAAATAAAAACTGGAATGACTTCAAGGAAACCAGAAAGTAATGGTATCCTATTTCAATGTCATTCCTTCTCGCTTACTGAAAGATTTTACATCTCCAGATATTCTCCTTCTGTCTTCCAACATCAATTTTTACTCCTCCTCTCACTCTATACCATTCTTACCATCATAAACACCTGGTCTAATACATTCCTTGTTAAAAATTCCCCCCTTCCTCTTCAGCTCCTCTAAGTACAATCTCATTTCTAGGCTCTTTCTTTAAAATCACACACGCGCGCGCGCACGCGCACACACACAGACACACACACACACACAGTTTCTTCTTGTTTCTCATTTTCTCCTTACCTTAATGTTGGCTTCCAAACTCACATTTCAGCTAAAATTTTTGTTGAGATCACTAAGGACCAATGGATGTTTTTTCTGACATCATCTAGATACATTTTCAGCATGATCCACACTGATGACTGTTTCCTCCTTGAAACCCTTCCCTCTCCATGCGTTAGTGACAACATGTTCTCTTATTGTTAGTCCTGCTACCTCACTCCTCCTGTTTTTTTTTCCTTTTTCTATCTTCTCTACTTGACTATTTATGTTAAAGGTCCTCTAAACTTTTACCTAAACATCAGTCCTAGGATGACTTTTCTTTTCCTACTATACCTCTGGCTAGGTGAGCTCATTCATTTCTATGACTTTCAAAGTCGTTTAAATGCTAGGGACTCACAAATTTATATTTCTCACCCAGACTTTTTTTCTGAGCTCTAAATTTATATATCTGATTGACCTATTTGAATGTGTCAAAGGAGTTTTCAAATTTGCACGCTGAAAACCATATACATCCATTTTATTCACACTCCACACAAGCTAATTTTTCCCACTCTTTTCCTATTTCAAATAAATGGCACCATCACAAGTTTCTAATGTTAGAAGTATGGGAATGATTATTGACCTATCCCTTTCCTTGCCCCTCATATTTAATCTATCTATGCCAGCTGTGCCTTCAAAACATATATGTCCAATCTGCTCATGTCTCCACTGCCACCACCTGAGTCGAAGCCATTATCTATTGTTTGGACCACAAGAATAACTTCTTCACTAGTGTTTCCCCTTTTACTCTTGCCTCCCCCTCAAGCCATTCTCAAGCCATACATTCTCCACACTCAAGCCATACATATGTTTTTTAAAAATTTATAGAAGATTGTATTATGATACTGCTTAAAACTTCTTTTTTCATATTTTATTTTATTTTATTTTTTAAAAAGATTTTATTGGGGGACAGCCGAGTGGCTCAGCTGGTTATAAGAGCTCGCTTGAGAGTACCAGCTCTGAGCAGCAGGGCTGTGGTTCGGATCCCACATTGAGGGCCAGTGACACTGCCCTCTACAGCTAAGATGATAAACAACAGCTCGACTTGGAGCTGGGCTGCTGTGAGTTGCCAGCGATGGCGTAGGCTGCAGCCCCTGCTGCAGTGGGTTGCCATAGGCTACTGTGAGTGGCTGGCAGCCAGCGTGAGCGGCAGGCAGCCAGTGTGAGTTGCCAGGAGTTGCTGTGAGCGGCTGACCAATGACCGGCGACCGATTGCCTCACCCGGGAAGAGCGCAATGATAATACCAACATGGGCCAGTGAAGCGATGTCCTCCACAACTAGACTGNCTTCTTGTTCCTCATTTTCTCCTTACCTTAATGTTGGCTTCCAAACTCACATTTCAACTAAAATTTTTGTTGAGATCACTAAGGACCAATGGATGTTTTTTCTGACATCATCTAGATACATTTTCAGCAATGATCCACACTGATGACTGTTTCCTCCTTGAAACCCTTCCCTCTCCATATGTTAGTGACAACATGTTCTCTTATTGTTAGTCCTGCTACCTCACTCCTTCTGGTTTTATTATTTTTTTTCTTTTTCTATCTTCTCTACTTGACTATTTATGTTAAAGGTCCTCTAAGCTTTTACCTAAACATCAGTCCTAGGATGACTTTTCTTTTCCTACTATACCTCTGGCTAGGTGAGCTCATTCATTTCTATGACTTTCAAAGTCATTTAAATGCTAGGGACTCACAAATTTATATTTCTCATCCAGACTTTTTTTCTGAGCTCTAAATTTATATATCTGATTGGCCTATTTGAATGTGTCAAAGGAGTTTCCAAATTTGCACGCTGAAAACCATGCACATCCATTTTATTCACACTCCACACAAGCTAATTTTTCCCACTCTTTTCCTATTTCAAATAAATGGCACCATCACCACCAGTTTCTAATGTTAGAAGTATGGGGATGATTATTGACCTATCCCTTTCCTTGCCCCTCAAATTTAATCTATCTATGCCAGCTGTGCCTTCAAAACATATATGTCCAATCTGCTCATGTCTCCACTGCCACCACCTGAGTTGAAGCCATCATCTATTGTTTGGACCACAAGGATAACTTCTTCACTAGTGTTTCCCCTTTTACTCTTGCCTCCCCCTCAAGCCACACTCAAGCCATACATATGTTTTCTAAAAACTTATAGAAGATTGTATTATGATACTGCTTAAAAATTCTTTTTTAATTTAATTTTATTTTTTTAAAAGATTTTATTGGGGGTCGGCCGAGTGGCTCAGCTGGTTAAGAGCTCGCTTGGGAGTACCAGCTCTGAGCAGGAGGGCTGTGGTTCGGATCCCACATTGAGGGCCAGTGACACTGCCCTCTACAGCTAAGATGCTGAACAACAGCTCGACCTGGAGCTGGGCTGCTGTGAGTTGCCAGCGATAGCCTCACCCGGGAAGAGCGCAATGATAATACCAACATGGGCCAGTGAAGCGATGTCCTCCACAACTAGACTGAAGATCAAAAAGACAGCAATTTGTCTGTTCCCCTTCCCCTGATTCCCCAATAATATCATTAAAAAAAAAGATTTTATTGGGGAATTGGGGGAGGAAACAGCGTTGGGGAATCAGGGAAGGGGAACATAGAAGTTGCTGTTCTTTTGTTCTTTGGTCTAGTTGTGGAGGACATCGCTTCACTGGCCCATGTTGGTACTGTGATCATTGTGCTCTTCCCGGCTGAGGAAGATCGGTCGGACGGCCTCTCATGGCAGCTCTTGGCAGCTCACACCAGCTACCGGCTGCTCACAGTAGCTTATGGCAGCCCACTGCAGCTTCACTGCAGCCTACACCATCACTGATGACTCACAGCAGCCCAGCTCCAGGTTGAGCTGTTGTTCACCATCTTAGCTGTAGAGGGCAGTGTCACTGACCCTCATGTGGGATCCGAACCGGAACCCTGCTTCTCAGAGCTGGTGTCCCAAGCCAGCTCTTAACCAACACGCCACTTGGCTGGCCCTGCTTAAAACTTTTTAATGGCTTCCCATTGCTCTTAGAATATGATCTAAATTTCTTTCAATGGTCTTTGAGGCCCTGAGTGATCTGTTCCCCACCTCAACCTCTCTTTTCATCTTACACCATTCTGCCCCTTGTGTTTTTACTCTCCAGTCTCAATGGCTATCTGTCAATTCCTAGAGTGTTGTATACCCTTCAACAGCTCAAAGTATCCAAATACCTGCATAAGTGGTTCAGTCTACTTGGAGTGCTATTGCTCAGGCCTTTCTCATGTGAAGAGTAGAGATCAATCTCAGTAACCACCGAAACAAACAAATCATAACCAATTCACACTAACTAATATTCAGCTTTGATAAGGATGTGGTAGAATTGTATACATTTTTATAAAAACTCTCCAATCATGTTAAATTTAAAAAGGGGGTTTTTTGCAGCTTCCTATGAATCTGTAATTATTTCAAAATAAGTTAAAAAATAGGTTACAGAAAAAATATGAAACATGCATAATATGTATAAAGTATACCAAATATAAACGTATGTATAAAACATGAATACAAACAAAAACATATGTCTTTATGCATATTTTAAAGGCAGGAAAACTGTATAAAAAGCTCCACCCTGGCTGTTAACAGAAATTACCAACTTAGTGGCAGTGGGCTGTATAATTCAATAGGGCTTGCATTTGTTACTCTATATGCATTAGTTCATTATTATTTTTTTTACCATTAGAATGCATTACTTTTGTAATTAAAAATAATACTTAGATCCTATTTTGCAAATTGTTTTCCAGTGATCGAGATAGCTGGATTTTAGCGGTATTTCCTATTTCTTTTCCACAGAGGGTACAGTTGACCTGAACAATTTTGCAACGTCTTTTTTTAAAGAAAGCCTTCTTGTTCCTTGTGTACTTTTATGACTCTCTGGTATGCTATACACAAAATTTAAATAAAAATAAAATCATTGATTTGATCATTGATATTAATAATTTTATGAATAATTAATAAAAATTAAATCTTCTCACCTTCTCTGTTATAAGTTAATGAAAATGGGGCTTTTTGTAAAATGACTACTGCATGGTCTTGAGAGGTTAATGATCCTTCTAGTAATGATTTTAATGCAATTAAAACTGAATGGGTGGAGACATCTTTATCAATGAGAAACTATGAACAAGCTGCCATTTGATATGTAGCCTATAAAAAAATCAGAATTATACTATATGCTCTTTTGAAAGTGAAAACACAAGTTCTTTGACTCTATCTTGAAGTGTGCTAAAAATTAGATTTCCCTGCCATCACGTTTAAAATGTAAGGTTGTATATTTTTCAGTAAAAATAACATGACTTATAACTTAGGAATTTAGATTCTAGTGTAACAATATTTGGCCTTGAGTAACTGATAATCTGTGTCAATCAATCATATGTGGAAAATGAGAGAATTGTAGTAGAAAAGCATTTTACAACTGGTTTACATGGAACTCAATAAACATTTAAATTAAAAATAAAAAGATAAAAAAAGTTTAGAAGTTGCCAGTTAAACCTGACTTTGCTTTTGTTTATGTTCAGAGCATTAAAAAAAATGATGATTTAATTTCTGATATGCATCTCCAAGAGATGAGACTTGGGTAAATTATACAAGCATTTCTCCAAATGCATTTGATTACAGAACTCAAAGGTTTCCTTTGGAATGGACTAAAAGATACCAGCATTCCCTTTCAGCTATAATGGTCTCTCCATTGTGGGGGAGGGTGGCATGTCATCATGTTAAGTTAGGGATTTGTGCCTTTCTCCTACCTCTTTACTTGCCATCCTTATTACCCTGGCAATAATTTCAATGTTAAGTGCATGTATTTCCATTCCATATCTAGGTTATAAAAAGAAATGTACAGATAGCATGCAGATAGGAACTCAGGGCTTTCTAAGATTGCCTATCCTATCAAGCTGTGTGCATATCCAGATCTGGTTATTATCGTCAAATACAAGAGCATAGCGTCATACCCATGCATGAGGGGACACAGACTAGATAATCACTTACTTTTATGTTTAGATGCCATGAAATTATATGTAAGTTAAAATTGCTAGTGTTTCTCTGCAGAATATAATGAAAAATTCACTGGAATTGGAAAGAGAAGATTTGCATGCCATGTGTCTATTCTTGTGATTTTTTAATAAAAATCAGGGTAAAATATACAGAGCATACAATTTATCATTTTAATTATTTTGATTGTACAATTCAGTGGCATTAAGTACGTTCACATTGCTGTGCAGTCATCACAAGCATCTACCTCTAGAACTCTGTTCGTTTTGTAAACTGAAACTCTGTATCCACTAACCAATAACTCCTCATTACCCTGTAGTCCCAGCTCCCAGCCCCCAGCACCCCCATTCTACTTTGGAACCAAAAAACTGTATTTTAATTCCAAGCGCTACCATTTGCTTCATAGTTCGATCTTCATCAAATATTATTTATTTGTTTCTGTTTTCTTTCATATAAAATGAGAATAAAAGTATCTACCCCTCCCCCAAAAAAGCATCTGTTTTATGTAGATAATTGAGTCATTGTGGGGGGATGAATTTATCTATTTATCTATCATCTATCTATCTATCTATCTATCTATCTATCTATCATCTATCATCTATCTCCCTATCTATCATCTATCTACATTTGTAAGAATAACATACATTTACACACAGCATATTTGTAGTTTTATTTAGTACATCAATTTATTTAAACTAAACAAAATAATTGCTATCCTTTATATCATTCACAGTAGTTTTTTGTCTCAAAGATCTGTCATATTCTGGGAACTCCCTGAAGTCTGAAGCCTAAAGGAAGCAGGAGCTATTATTTAATAATTTGTCATTTTCTTAATTAAATTTTCAGCAAATGTGAGAATCACAACTAAGGGTCCTTAAACTCTTTTACCTATGTATATACTTTGTGTGCCATTTTTACTCAAGAGAGTCTGTTGACTATTAATCTGTGAATTTTTTTAAAGCTATGTTTTTTGAGGCTAATGATACCAATTTTGAGAATAAAAGCTTATGTGATGTCTCAAATATCAGCTATAAACTGCAAAATTTAAGACAACTGAACAGATTTGAGTTTTTATAAAGCATTTGGAAAATAATTCCCTTTCTTTTTTATGTACTAGTCTTGCTGAAATCTCTAAGCCCTCATTTCTTTTAAATGCAATCAGAACAGTCTTGTTCTTTGTGTCTCCAGCAGAGCTGCAGAAGACCAAATATTTTGACTTGGGGAAAATTTGCCAGGTCCAAATATTTTTTATATCTAACTGAAATTGTCATTTACCTCCTGAGGTTATATTTTAAAGAGGCCCCAATGCTTTATCAGCACATTTCCCAATTTGGAGCTTAAGGTCATCTATCACCAATCAACAGAGGAAATCCATATTACCATAAAATTCGTAAATATATGATGATGTTTTATATGCTATTGTAAATAACCATTTCCCTCCGCTCTCTTTTTATTGTGAATATAATTGTTAATTTCCTCATAAATTTCCACTTATTTTATATTCTTTCATATTTACCTTTACAAAATAGAATGAAGAAAGCACTGGGAGTGAGGTGGAAACCAAAATTTCACTCTGTAGTTTTATTTTGGGGCTGGAGGTGATGCTATTTGTTCCAGTTATTTATCTCAAAGCCATTCCTGTAATTTTAACTTTCTCAATCCAACTATATTACAGTTTATCTATAAACACATTGGACTTGTTTGTAAATTTTAAATATTAAAAATAGAGACTTTTCACCATAGAATTCCAACTTTCTATAAAAGGTAATTTTAAAGTTGCATACATGAGTGAGTGGGAACCATCGCTATATCTTTCACAAGCTTATCTTTGTTAATTGCTTTTCATTTCGTGGACTGAACGTTTTCCTTTTGCACAAGTACCCAGAGAAAGTACACAGAGAGTGTTGAACTTGGTATCTTTATACATGTAACAGGCTTCTAGGCAAGAGTTCCAATCCGAATATTCTAGATTATCAGACAGTAACAAACTATCATGAAATCTCAATAATATAACAAAGTTTTATTTCTTACTCAAACTTCATGTCCACTACTGCAAGTCAGCAGAGGGACTCTGCCTATCACAGCCCCTCAGCGATCCATGGCAACGAAGCATCAACCATCTCAAACATTTTTGGAGGGATAGAAATCGCTAGAGAGTCTCGCATGAACAATTATGTGTGCTAACATGGAAGTACAACATGCCCCTTCTATTCACAACTCATTGGCCAGAACTAGTCACACAAGGGACTCCTTGCCTACTCCTAATCACAGAGGGACAGGAAAATGCAGCCCTAACATGAGATCAGATGGTGAAAAGCCAGAAATAGTGAGTGCACCTCAGCAATGACTGCCTCGTGCTCCGAGGAGCAGAAAAAACATGTTATAGTTCTTCCCCATATGTGTCTCTTTCCTTCTGTACCCTGAAGCAAACAGCAGACACTGACAGCTGGTGGGAGAAGAGGCATACGAGGAAAGAACGATCTGTTGCTTGCCTAAGGGTTGATTTAATCATGCCAACATTGAGGCACCTGGATGATATACCAGAATGAATACGCTACAAGAATGTTTTTCTTCATGCTTTTAATATTGTTTATCATAGGCTCATCTAATTGTCCCTCTTCTCATGGGTATCCATAGCACAGCCTTCAAGTTGTTTGGCACTATCAAATAGTATAAAAATTATAAGGAAAATGATGGAATTACAATATGCAAGACAATGGTTTGACATGTACCCACTACATAGGACCTTTCCCCTGCCTGGTCCAAGGGAAAAGTACCCGAGAACCAGTGTTATGAAGGCAAATGTTTAACCACCACATTTCCAAATAAAGAAACCCAGGATTATTGGATTGTCCCCTGTCTGTGGAGTAAATCCTCCTACTATAGCCTATTTTAACCAACTACCAGGCTATCATTGAATGGGAGTTGGGAAGAGACGCTCATAACCAATGGGTTTTGTTCATCTAACAGGAGCCAGTTCCAGCACTGATCTGAGAGAGCAACTTTTCACAGGGTTTTCCTTAGTGTATGCCTAGTTTCCAAAACTACTCTTCCTCCTTTATTTCTGTCTGCACACACACAAACATGTACCTAATAAAGACAAAAACTCTCAGACACAGCACAGACATTCCCAATAAGGAAGAGAAACTTTCCTAAGTGTTGCATTATTTAAAAAAAAAAATTTAAAGTCAGATTTATTGAAATATACTTGCGATTCAGTAAAATTCATACTTTTTTGTGTACAGTTCTATGAATTTTGACAAATGCATATAACCATGTAATTACCATCACAATCATGATATGAAATATTTCCATCACCCCCATATATTGTTTTCTATCTCTATTTTTACATTTCCTATCTCTTTGTTGAAGTTCTCCCTGAGATCACTGAGCATCCTTATAACCAGTGTTTTCAACTCTGTGTCGGTAGATTGCTTGTCTCCATTTTGTTTAGTTCTTTATCTGGAGCTGTTTTCTGTTCTTATTTGGGACATGTTTCTTTGTCTCCCCATTTTGGCTGCCTCCCTGTGTTTGTTTCTATGTATTAGTAGGGCTGCTGCATCTCCCAGTATTAGTAGAGTGGCCTTATGTAGTAGGTGTCCTGTGGGGTTCAGTGGTGCAGTCTTTCTGGTCACCTGAGCTGGGTACTCCAGGTGTGTCCCTGTGTGGGTTGTGCGTGCCCTTCTCTTGTAGTTGAGCCTTTGTTGCTGTTTGCACATTAATGGGAGGGATTGACCCTCAGGATAATTGATTGTGAGGATGGGTCGTGATTATAGCGGAAGAGCTGCTGTACAGGGACTGACCATAAGTAGCAGGATTCACTTTATCATGTCTCTGGTTCCTGCCCAGTGTGCCCTTTTTTGTGTTACCCCAAAGGTGACCAGGTAATGCTCCAGCTGGGTCTGAAGTTGGCCAATGAGTGAGCGAGCTTCAGGGCCTCCTGGGAGGCGCCCCACAGCAGGCCAAATTCAGCCACAACCTGTGCCCTGCCTGGAACCACCTGACATGAGCCACAAAGCGATCCCCAGATGGCTGCCATCCACACTGGGCTTGGAGGTGTCTTGAGAAACCAAGATGTGAGTTGAGGCTGGCTGTTGCTAGTGTCGGGCTTAGGGCTGCTTAGGCAGAGGTATGGGACATGCCAAAACTGGGTAGTACTTATTCAGGTTTTGTGAACCTTTTAAAACATTTAGGAAAGTCAGCAGCATGAGCCAAGACAAGCCATTTATGGAAAAGCCACTGGAAGTAGATTCATTGGGTTTGAAAGTTAGGTAGCAGGGCCTCAGGTAATTAGGGCAAGTGAATGATGTTAGCCAGGTTGATGGAGACTCAAATATGGTGGCTGCCTGCATCTGCATGCCAGGAATGGGGAGGGCTCATCAAGGAAACAATGGCTTCTGGCAGCTCCTCCAACCAAGAGAAAGCTACTCCTCCAGCCCTTGCCCTGAAGCCAGACAACTCACTTCCTCCCCATGTGTCTCTGGCATCTTTTGAGCTGCTGCCCCAGCGCTGGAACCCAGAGCGAATGAGTCCCTCATTGAGTAAACCTGTGTGCAGGCCATTTAAGAGGAGAGACTGGAACTTCTGCTTCCTTCTGGCTCATTCAGCCACAATCGCTGCTGGTTTTCACAGCCGGAAGTTATGGGGACTTCTCTTCCTAGAACTGAGCCCCTGGACTGGGAGCCTGGTGTGTGGTGGAGACCTCTTGCTGCCTCTGGAGGGGGGAGGAGCCTCCACAGCCGAATTATCCCTCCTGATTTTTAACAGCCACATACATGTGTGGGACCAGCCTGTTTCACATCTCTGCCTCTTCTATCAATCTCGAGGTAGCTTCTTCTGTATGTCCTTAGTTGTAGGGCTTTAGTTCAGTTAGACTTCAGGTGATACTCAAGGATGGTTGTTCTGCAGTTTAGTTGTAATTTTGATATGGTCATAAGAGTTGGTGAGCATAGTGTTTACCTACTTTACCATCTTGGCCGGATCTCTCCTGTGTTCTATCATTTTTAAAGTCTTTTTTACTGCATACTCAAAAGGGGTCTACTTGCCAGTGTGTGTCTAAGCCAAAAGAAATTATGAGCAGGAGTTGTAGCAAAGAAAGTAAAGGTTTGCTTAAGGAGTTGGCGCCAAGTCCAGAGACACAGGTGTGCTAGTGCTCTCAAAATCCTGGCTCCCCAATAGCCTCCAGTGACTAGATTATAGAAGGGAAAAATCATTAATCATGGTTGCTATTGGAGTCAGGGTCATGGGCTCTACTAATTGGTCGGGGCTAAGGCAAGGACCAATTAATCATGGCGTCAGGTCCTGCTGTCAGTCATGGCATTGTTTGATTCAGTTTCTAGGGGATTCGGTCCCTGGGTCTGTTCTACTCTTATGTGTCCAGAACTGAAATATAACTAAGGCCAAGGTGTTAGCTTTGTTGTATTAAACACTTACTCATTATTTTAGGTTTAGTTATTATATCCTAGTCATGGTTGATAGACCTGAGACTTTATTCTTTCATGATGCTTTATTCTTAAGTGGATTTGGTGTTAACCAGAACCCAATGTCCTAAGGGCTTAATGATTCTGAGGAGCAGACATACAATATAAGCACAGGTAGGAGGGTCTGGGGAAAGAATTGAAGTGAGTTATAATTCTATCAGGATAAACAAAGCTGGCTTGGATTAAAGCAGAATTCATGCTAAAGAAGTGAAGTTCATGTATGGTTATACCTTCTCTTAAACAATGGTGTTAGTACTTTATGATATTTTCTCAAGAAGAATTATTCCCCCACCTTGAACTCACACCCTTTTTAGATATCTTGGAATAAGAAAATTACCTATCTCTGAACCTAGATGTCTTTATGGCTGCTCCCTTCACTACAGAAATTCCTGATTAAAACTTTGACGGATGTGGGGATGGAAGAGTTTAATCTTTCTGTTTGCTTCTTGTTGCCTCAGACTGCACAACTTAGCAGCAGAGCAGTAGCTCTCTATTTCATATTCTGACCCTAGTTACCTAACCCCCAAAGGAACCATCCCCTCGTTACAACTACCATATCTGTAGTATTATAAGTCCAGACTCCTTGCTATGTCCCAGGTACATCACAATCACTTAGATCTTCGTGCTTAGCTCATGGAATGATGCCACCTCTAACGTACTCATTTTTTTCTGCTCTTCTAAAACATAACAAAATTTAGAACCCGGTGTCTAGTTTTGTCGTTAAGACATCTAACTTCTACTTATTTATGAGTGTAGCTAATTCCCCTTTATAAGCAACTATTTTATATCACAGACATCAAATTTTGCTAAAATTTTTCTTATGTCATATTTGCCAATATGTTCTATTTGTTTTGTATATAATTACTTTATGTAAGTCTTCTCCACAGATTATAAATTCATGATATCATGGACTATAATTATTTTCTTTCTTCACTGTATTTAGCATTCAGTTAGATTGACATTAAGCCCTTAATAAAAGCTTTCAAAATTAAATTGCATACCAAAAATATTACTTATTATGATTCCTCTGTGTTAATATATGAGAAACTTGAGATCAAGGGCTAAAAATCATCAAAGGAACAAAATATAGTTGAGTACAAACTGGAATTCAATAATTATTGAGAACTTAATAAAGAAATTCTAGAAGCAAAAATAAAATAATATTGATAGTGTTTAAAATTTGTTTTAACTTAGGAATAATCATTCAACACACTTAATTTATATATATATATATTTTTTTCATTTTCAAGCCAAGATAACTTGTTTCCTGGCTGGATACAGTCCAACTTGGGAGCAAATTTTATTTGTCTTAGTATCAGTAACTTTCTTTTCTACTCACCTGTGAATAATTTTTTTGCCTCTTTGAAAAACAAAATATTTAATTATGTGAGAGACTGAACCCTGGGTTCTTAATGGAAAATCTCATGAAGTAAAAATGTGAGGTCTGCAATTCAGTAGAAGTTAAAATTGCTTAATGTGAGTTTTTATCAATAAACAGTTGTTGAGTGTTTCCTGTGGAAAAAACCTGTGTTTAAAGAGGTGCACACAAGGTTGGACAATTAAGTTCGTGAACTCATCCTAGAAAAAGTGCTACATACCTCACTGCTGAATATCACTATGGTCACCATTGAAGTACTCCCCGTGGGAAGCTACACACAGATGCCAGCTATCACCTAGTCCACCCTTCAAAGCAATTTTGGAACTCTTTTTCTGGAATGACCATCAGAGCTGTTGTGTATTACCCTTGATGTCCTGAATGTCATAAAAATGTCTTCCTTTCAATATTTCCTTTATCTCTGGGTAAAGAAAGAAGTCATTAGGGGACAGATCAGGTGAGTAGGGAGGGTGTTCCAATACAGTTATTTGTTTACTGGCTAAAAACTTCCTCCCAGACAGTGCCATGTGAGCTGGTGCATTGTTGTGATGCAAGAGCCATGAATTGTTGGCAAAAAGTTCAGGTTGTCTAACTTTTTCACGCAGCCTTTTCAGCACTTCCAAATAGTAAATTTGGTTAACTTTTTGTCTAGTAGGTACAAATTCATAATGAATAATCTCTCTGATATCAAAAAAGTTTAGCAGCATCGACGCAATGGGTTTGTGAACTTAATTGTCTGACCTTGTATATGACCTTCATCTTAAGAAAATTTGTTGGAGGAAGTCATCAAGAAGGCATGATTTTTAGTTGACCCTCAAACTGGACACATGCAATTGGAGGCTCCTCACCCTAACCCCTGTCCTTAGAATATATGTTCCACCCACTATCCCACAGTGTGGGCTCTTTTTAAGGATGCAGCCTTGAGAGAGTAATGTCTTATTGAGATCATCTGGACAGTACATGTGACTGAACCCTGTAAAGGCCTCTGTATAAACTTTTAAGATTCTGGTGGGTGAGTGGGGAGATCTACTTATCTTGCAGCTGCTTAAGACAAACTACACATGTCAGCTCCCTTGTTTATTAAAGCTGCTACCTACCACTCTAAAGTGGTATTCTTTTTCAGTCCCTCCCTGCATTCTGTTTATGAAGACCAATTTGTGAACCAACAAACTTATGTGAATCATCTAATATAAAACAGTGACTGAAAGTGCAGACTTTTAAATCACAACAGTAGGCTTATATAAAATTGTACTATTTACTACCATTTTCTGGATGTATAATCTCAGGAAATTTACTTAACCTCACTGGACTTCAGTTTTCTCATCTGCAAAATATAGATAATCATAATTACTGCAAATGGTTATTGTAACTATTCAATATAATCATTGATGTCAAGTCCATAACACAGTGGCTGTCTCTTAGGTAGTATTGCTATTTTCCATCAATGTTAAATCAAAGATCTCACTTGTTTTATCTCATTCTTGATTATCTTCTCATTTTCATCACACGATGAAATGTTAATCTTTCAAATACATTTTAAAACATTTTAGCCAAAAGAAGATGACAGATATTGTGCAGTTCTCTATTTTGATGGTGGAGAAAAATGATAGGATCACAAGGAAGACATAATTAGGGATTAAAATAAAAACATACATATGCTTAAATCCCTGGATAATTTTTTGTCAGTATCATTTGTTTCAGAGAATCTGAGACTGAGAATAAAGAAATGATGAAAAATGACTATTAAGATAAATGAACTATGGATTCTGATTATTTTAAGAAACAATAGGAATAATTGTGGTTTTTTTCAATTCATATCTTTTTGATGATGAAGCTTTAATAGCAGAATAAATAAACTGCATGAATCAAGAAAATGACCCTGGGTGTTAATATTGTTGTTTTTGTCTATGGCTTTTGTGTGGTGAGCCATTTGTAATTTATAAAAAAAAAAAAAAAAAAAGAAAAGAAAAGAAAGAAAACAATCCTACCTGGAAGGACAAATGCAATAATGTCTTGAACCCCTAGGCAGAAAAGCACCATATAATTACATCTTTAAAAAATATTATTACCACAGTTTTGTCCTGAATTTTTTGTTACAGGTAGATCCATTTGTAGGTGAATCCTCCTGGCTACACTGCTTCTTCCTCTTCTGTCAAGGAGTTTTTTAAATGAGCTGAATATTGTGTCTCAGTGAAGCAGTGTCTCCCTTGGGAAAGCAGCTGGATTAGGGGCACCTGACCTTTCTGAGTTGGGTATGCAGAAATTTACAATAAAGATCTTAAAGGAAAAGAAAGTAAGCTAGAAACTGTCTCTTAAAGCCTTAAATACCTTGGCTCACTGAATTTGCTCCCATTAACACAGTTAAAATGTAAGATCTAGACTGAAGATAATTTCTTTTTTCAATGGGCGTATTTAAGAATAGGAGCCAGGTGACAATTTCGGTTTTTAGGAAATAAGGCTGCTTGTTTGTGAAATAATTTATTCATCACGTCAATAAATATTAACTGAATGTACTCTTGTACTAATTACTGGCAACACAATGGCAAGCCGAGCCTGGAGGTTATGGTCTAGTGGCAAGACTGACTCAAAACAGATGTAGTATTATAATGATTTCAAGGGCCATGAAGGAAAAATACAGTGAGTATGTACAGCAGGCGTTCTGACCTCATTGGAAGGGTGATGGTGGTTAGAGAAGGCTTTCCTAAAGAATATCCATATGAATAAGTCAATATTATCTCATTGTTTTTAGTTTAATATATTTTGCCATCTAATCATATTTTACTTTGTTCTCAAAATACCTTCTACAATAGGTTCAATAATAAGTGCTTAGTTACAAGACAAGAACAAGAGAAACCGCTTTGTCCGATCCCTTTCTAGCTTGCTAAAGAATGAAATATGTTGTGGTTAGGCATTACAAAGTATTAGCATAATTGGGTCAGTGACAAGCGATTAAACTTTAACTTCTAAAGTATGTCATTGGGATTAATTAGATTGAATCCTGTCTTATTCTTCTTGTCCTCAAGTTGTGAGTCCTAAAAAAAAACAAAAAACAAAAAAACCAGCTTTGATATTATGTTCATCTACTAATTGAAAATGAGTCAACAAGACAGTGTTTTATAAACAATTCTATAGAACTCTGCCCACATAAAAATAAAACAGAAGAGCTCTCAGCTTTCTTATTAGCAGTTTTAGGATGAAGCCAAAGGCTGTGTTTATAGAGTCAGAGGTCTTTCCATGCCTCCCAACACCTCTAGAATGGTAGGCTGTTTCATTTTTCCTCTGGGAAAAGTTTCCATTGCCACGGGGACGGGCTTGTAGCTGTCTGCAAATAGTGTTGTTCATTTCTGCTTCTGTCATTCAAACTATCTTTCATGAGTTCTCGATTCTACTTTTAAAACACAGGGCACATGAAGAATGCTATATAAAGTCAAGTTCATTTTTATAATCTCTGATAGCATCTTCCTCCAGTAACTGCTATTCTGGGATTTTTGTAGCTATAACACAAAGAGCAGCAATCAACAGCAGAGTGTGAGATGAGATCCGAATTGCAGTGCCTGATCACCCAAACACTGCAACTTTAGTGGAACACGTGCTTTGCCTTATGACTGTCCATTTGCAGAAATTGCAAATAACTGTTTAATGCCAGTGTGTAATCAGCAGCTTAATCTTGCTTTTTTTTTCCCACTCCAAAGTTCAACCAGAAGTCCCAAAGGTCAGTATTTTTGAGTTGAATAGACCACTTCTGCCCTAACTTACAATGAGAGAGACCCATTCAAATGTTTGCTGAGGAAAATTTCAATGTGGTAATATTGCCAATTCCATTGTTTAGGGTTGTTTTCACGGTCATAATGAATTTATTTACTGATTGATCAAGTTCACATTTACAACTAAAAAATGATAAATGAGCTAAAAGTAGCTAGCCATGATTAGTACTAACAAGTTTTGGCAGAATGTGTGTGTGTGGTGGTGGGGGGTGTGGTCATAGGATACTGAGGTCTCAAACTACACAAATGTTACACTGCCAGTCAATTCTATGTGCTGTCCCCAGTGAGAAAACTGGGATTAAGTGGTTTGCACAAACTTGCAAAGCAGATCGGAGAGGACACTTCAGCACTCTTCATTTGAACAACTTGATCGGCATCCTCACCTCTCCTACCTCCCTGAATTGGACAAGAGTATCTCTTTTGTAGTAAAAATGCTATCAGAATGCGCCACTTTGGTAGTCTTACTAAAGTCAAAAATAATCCACTAGAATGGGTTAGGAATATTAAAGTAATCATTTTGACTGTCGTGTTTCCCAGTGTAAGTCTTTCCCCAACTCATTCACCCATTAACTCATTCAAGGCATGTTTATTAAGATCTATCATGTACTAAACAATGTACTTGACCCCAGTCACATTTATAGATCTTTATTTAGAAAATTCTTACACATTTAAATCACATTTATTTATATAATTATAATTGCACCTATCAGAAAAAGAAAAAAAAATATATAATTTTGGTTAGCAGTCTTCAAACCAGCCATTTTGGGCTCAGGAATTGAGAAATTTCAGGATTCTCTTTTCTGTTTTGCCCTCTCTGTCTCTGAAATGGCTCCCTTAGCCCCTGAAACTTTCTATCCAACAGCTGAGGGCTATGATCAGAGATTACAAATTAACAATGAAATTTGTATGCCTTTGCTCTGGAAGAAATGGTATTATAATTTGTGGCACCAAAATATTTAGATGGGAAGAAGGAACGAGAAGGCAATAGCCTGGAAATATTAGTGAATTATTCTTAACTACTAAAATTTAACAAAATAATTCAACCCATTCTTTTCAAGTCCCTCTCCATTAAGAAATAATAATAATAACACAATCCAGGATATTATGATCCTGATCAATTTTGCCCTTTGAAGAAATTAGGGAAATGTTAATGTCATATATTGAAGTTCATTATTGTCCCTTCCAATAGTCCTTAAGCAGTGATAATCACTCCTGTTCTGCACATTTGTATTTTTTAGTGAGTTTGTTACTGTATGAACAGCCTTCTTACTGCATTTATAACTGGATCACAAACATTTGCTTTGGGATCTATGTTTATGTGAATTTCTTTACTAGTTTTAAGCTTTTTGAGAACTATGGTTTTTGTTTTATTGATCTCTGTATTGCCAAGCCCAAGGACAATGCCTACCACATAATAATGACCACATAAATAATAGTGAATTGAATTAAATGGGTTAAATTGATTTCGGCTCTCTTTAACATTTTCCTCGGAGGTAAGGAAACTTTCAACATAAACAGTTACACTCGCTAGGTAAGTTGTGGCAGTATATCAATTCATGCTAATACAGAAGTTTTAGAAACTAATAATGCCTATACTATACTTCTTGTATCAGTTCTACTGATACTGCTTGTGACCACCTTCCCCTCCCCCAACAGGTCTTTGGGAAGAATTATTTAACATCTAATTTACTTTGTTTTGATATAACTTGAGACCTGAAAGGCTGTTTCTCTGAATATTACAGATTGTTTGGGCTCCTGACATAAGGATTAGAATCTTTAAAGACACAGCAATTAAGCCCCATTTTCCGGTTCATCTTTGCGACAGATTTGAGCTTGGTTCAGATTAGAGGAAAGGTGTTAAATAAGAAAACTCAGAAAAATATTTTTAAAGCTTAAGAATCAGCCTCCTCTCTTACTGTCACTGTCGCATCCGCTGTGCCTTTAGTTCTCTGAGTTTTACAGTCTTCTCCTGTGACTAAGCCCTAGTTTCCTGTCCTGTTTCCTCAGTAACGAGATTCTAGTCTACACTTGTGTACTCAGTTTACCTGCTTTGATTCCCTGATAACTGTCTCAGCTCCTCTGCGTCCAGGGTCTTTCTTATCCTCTTACAGGATCAGGGACTGCATTTTTACTGACACAAGTTCTCCTTCTGCTTGGACCTAAAACTCATAATGCCGTGCTCTGCTAAATTAGTATTGTTTATGCCATTATCCACTACTCATCTCAAATATGGCCAACACTCCAGCCTGACTCTACCATTTCCTTTCCTTACACCTCAATAGCCTGATGCCCTCCTAAACACCTGTTGCTTCCAACCTGTTCCTTCAGCAGCAGCCTGCCCTCTGGATCGCTGCTATTGCTAGAGAGGTTATTTCTGCTACTGACCACACTTAAATTTGCACAATCTGGGCCTGAAACCTTTCCTAAAAGACAGCCAGACTAGCTCTGCCCTAAGGTGTTTCTGGACACTCAGCTCCTCACATGAAACCTGCAGGTAAATAGCCCGACTCTGAAGCTCAGAACTTTGCATAGAAAAAGCTCACATACTTGCTCTGTGACTCTGTTTTTTTTCTGGCTGGACTTATATGAATAATGACAAATCATAATCTCCTGGAACTTAGAAACGCTAGCTTTAGTGTTCAACACCATTTACTTCTAAAGTCTCTGAGAAATAATTCATCTTCCAAAACTTCTTTAGAAACATTTTGGTATTTAACTGTTTCCACTTCTGATCCCTTGAAGACTGCCAAATAATTTGTTTGCCTCTGTGGTATTTGTGCCTGCCCACTAATCATAGCTGTTAATGCACATCTTTGCCTGTTTGGCTAAGTGCTTTACTTTTACCTCATCTGTTTTTTCCTCATAAAAATCTTTAGTTATTATTTCTATTTATCTCTCAAATTCTCATTTGTTCTTTATTTTCCTCAGAATGAGCATAGTTCTATTAATGAGAGTCAGAGAGCGAAAGGAGAAATTCTCTTAACCAATTTATTTTAACTGTTATTTACCCAGTTGCTTACTGGAAATCATATACGTTTTATTAGTCTTGCAATTCATAAAGAGAACATATTAAAGTAGTGAATCTTACTCCCCACTGACATTAATGTCCTTCTCTGTAAGCATATGAAACAATTCTGAACATATGCATAAATTCAGATGTTGTGATATAATAGCTTAGGGAATTAGGCAGCCTTTTCCATTCAATTCTGTAAATAACATGAAAAAGATAAAATAATTTTATCATTAAAAAGCACCCTCTGGTCCAAATCCCTTAAAATTATAGTTAATTTTCCTAAGTTATAGAATGTTCAATTGATTTATTTTATAGAGTATTGGTTTCTTATTGAAATGCTGCATTTTAATAAGAATCTACTTTTTAAAATATGCAATCAAAGAATTTGGGGTATAGACTATATTCTGATTTAGTAAGGTATGGGAAACACCAAGCAGAGTGAAGTTTCTCAGATATTTAACTTTTTAATTAAATTATAATAAGCTAAGTATTACTGGAAATATACTAGGTAATAGAAACATACCTTTTCAAATCCAAGGTCAATCTATGCATTTTTTTCCCAATTGAGATGAAAATGAGAATTATTCTATATGCCAAATGTAGACATTGTATCTTTCTTTAATAAGAAGGAGGGGAAAAATTATTTGAACAGTGTTTGATAAAATACAAAAATATTCAGTTATAGAACCATTATTTTGTAGTTAATGTGTTAAAATTTGTTTTATTTAATAAAATTATGGTTGGCATTATACAGTAGCTTTTAAAAATAATATCCTTATTTTTTAAAGTGAACAGTTTGCAAACCTGCAACTGGTATGTGGAATTTGAAGGTCTAGAAACTATTTTAGAGAACTGTAGGAAAAGTGAGAAGACCATCATATATTCATATTGAGATGTTAGCAGCTAAGCTTAGTTATTTACAGTGTTCTTATTTCTCACAAGCCAAACTCCAGCAAAATAAAGGTATTACTAGCAAAACATTTAAATCGAAAACATCCTTGAAGGTTTCATTTGCATTTGAATGGTTTTATTCCCTTTATACTTCCCAAAAAGCATTACATTAAGTATTAATGCAACATTTTGCCCCTGTTATTGTTCATTTTCACTTCTGCTAAACATTAACTTCTCAGCTTATACAAGAAAGATGTAGATGAGAAATGGTGTTTAGTGATACAATATAGCCAATCTCAAGTTATCACTAGCTTGAAAACAGCTTATTGTGTCATGTTGACAACTCAAAAGACTGACACTATTCACATGACGATAACACCAATATGCTTCTTTGCTTACCATAGCAGGCTCCTTTCCTATTATTGCTTTAAAGACACAATTGCTGGAATGGATGTAATTATAATACAAAATAGAAAACATGGGTATAGAAGCACATTTTGCTTCTTTTCCTGGGGAAGACAGAAAGTATAATAGAAATAGGCTCCCTAATCAAGATTCACAGATTCTAAAGAACAGGGCATTAGTTATGTAAGCTATTTCAATAATAAAAGCCTTAAGTGCAAAGCTTCAGAGAATAATAACAACAAAAATGTTGATGGTAACTAGGAGTTTTAGAACTCCAGATTTTCAGTTGTCAACCACTTTTACATACAGTATTTTAATTGACCCTCGTCTTGGCTAATACATCAACAACCTCCGGTAGCTGAGCAGGCCCATTGAGGTCTTGCTTCATGTAATAAAATAATAATAATTAATAATAACTGCATCAGATCATTTGGCTCTGGTATTAGCCCTTTATTAGCAGCATTAACTTCAACAGGTTTGTGTTTGTGTTAACCTGTTTAAGCCTCAGTTTCTACATCTGTTGTGCAGCTATTACATATCACAGAATTGACCTGTGATGCAAAGTGATAACATAACACTATTACCCAACCCAGCATATACTAATAGGCTTTCGAAAAATGGAAACTGGATATTAATCAATTTATTTTTTACCAAAATCCTCTATTTAGGAGCATATTCTTTATCCTGGAATGAAGTGGTGTAGAATCTGTCATTCTTCCCTTCCATCGCAAATACCTATTACCTATTTTGTGAGAACTAGTAGTCTGGTCACTCACTGGTAAGCCAAAAATACCTATATCCAAGGGATTTCCATTCCAGTAGATAGCAAATCTACACAAACAGGTAATTTTAGTATGGTAAGATAAATGATTGCAGTTATTCATTGAATGCTGTTTGAGCACAAAGAAGAGAGTTTCTGTTCATGCTGAGGATTAGAGATAGCTCACTGGAGAGCACAGCACCTAGGCTGGGTCCCAAAGAAGGAATACAATTTCTCTAGGAAAATAAAGGTGGGAAGATATAATTTGTTATGTTTCAGGTCTAAGGCACAGTCGGAAAGGAGAAGAATGAATAAAAGGGACCAACCCTGTTGATTATGATAATTAAATGTGTATTACTTTTAGTGGAAATCAGTATAGGTAAAATTACAATTAGGGAAAAAAATGTTTCGCTTCTTCCTCAGTATAGATTTAGACTTTAGCATTTCTGTGAATTATCGTTTTATGGAAGAGCATCTGAACACATCATTGATCCATAACTACAACCCGAAGCCTAGCAAAAATGAAGAGAGACTTTTCCACCTCAAACTCGATGGGGAACCTTCAGACAATAAGGGGTCTTGGAGTTCCCAAGCCTGTTTACAAATGCATGTCTAGAGACCCCACCCCTCTACCTCCTGCTCTGTACTTTTGCTTATATGCACACAAATACACAACTGTGTACATCATTTTAAACTAAGCCACTGATCCTTAGAAAATTCACTTCTCTATGTTGTTGGAGTTGAATTGAGTTGGTTGGAGTAGGTCCATTATGGATTTTGTGATGATCCTTCTAGGTCACCAGTCAATGAAGGCCTTGTTTTTCCAGCTGCAAGGAGTTCTGTCAGGGATCTCTTCAGATTCAGAGAATCACCTTGTTCCTTGTTATGTCCCTACCCTGGGAGGCTCATCCCCAAGGACTGATTGGTGCAGAAGTATATGTATGATGTAGGATTGTCAAGGAGTTTGTCTTGGCCACGAGACTAAAGGGCCATCTTAGCTTGGTGATGCTTCAGTTCTGCTTCACAGCTTCATTTCTGCCTCTGCCAACTCCTGCTTCCTTCCTTCCTTGTCTGTGGATGATGCCTTCTAAGGGCACCTCTTCATAAGTATCCTGTGTGCAAAATTCCACCTCTGATTCTGATTTCCAGGGAACCAACCCATGCCAATCCTTTATTAAACTAAGCTATGTGATGAGAAATAATTCCTGAAAAAGGGTAGACAGATCCTTTGTAAAAAAAAGACTTTTTTTTTTCTTCTGGAATTCAAAACCGTTATTGGCCTTCAAACTGAAGAATAAGGCTGGGAATAATGTAACTGTCTTTTGTTCAATTCCCTTGAACTATTGTCACAGTCGTATTTAGCTTATACTTACCTATGTTCTTTCCTATATTGTGGCTACCTTCAGGGACCCCATGTTTTGGTAAATTCCGTTTACCCAAGCAGCTATAGGAGGTGATTTGAGAGAAAGTAAGACACTGGGACAGTAGAAGTATAATCTTTTCAATGTCACACTTACGCTGAACACCACCAGAGTATTATCAGTTCACACTGAAGGGGAAGTAGTCCTGGATGTTCAGGTGTTGACCAAAGGCAAATTAAGAGCTGGCCTAGAGTGAAGCTGGCAGTGATAGAGAGGAGCAAAGCACATGACCAGGAGAAGCACAGAAACAGCAGGTGGATAATTAGGGTAGACGGAGCAGGTCCCTGATACATGCAGAGGGGAAGGGAGGACGAAACTTATGTTATCATTCGTTGTCCTGTCTGCCAGACCTTGTGCTAGGGGCTGATTATAGAGCAGTGAATTAAACATAGTTGGTCCTTAAAATTTACAAGCATTTTGGTATTATTTCTACATGAAATGGTGATCAATGTTTGGTATTCCATAAAACATGAAAGTATGTGAATGTCACCTGCTTCTACTTGCTGCAAGACATTCACAGAGATACCCACACAAACTCTTATGTACTATATAATATTAGCCTGAAAAAATAACTTACTATAAATGTTGTTTATCAAAAATGTACCATCATAGTATTTATGTATTCCTATAATGTGTTTATTAAAATATATTTTTTATTTTTATGCACTTGTTTTTAATTAAAAACCAAATCGTGCTAGTTTAAGGAAACAGAAAATGTACATCAGTAAAATAAAATTTAAAAAGAGGAGATAATTTATCGTAAACCAATTTTCACAGTTTTGGTCATCTATGGTATCAAATTAAAATACTATGCATTTTTAGGTCATGTGTTTTTTTGTTTGTTTGTTTGTTTGTTTAGCTGAGCCATCCTGCCACCTGTTGGCAGCTTAGTGGCTGCTCAGCTCAGGCCAGGAATCAAACCGCTGTTGTTCGGAGCTCGCACTCTTGAGTGAACTCTTAACCAACTGTGCCACTGGGCCAGCCCTTATGTCATGTGTTTTTAATCAGCCTCTGTGACAGACATTTAATCATTAGTGGTTCAGACTTCCTTTGGTAATATATGTGTATATATATATATATATATATATATATATATATATATATATGTGTGTCTAATTATATATATGTATTGCTTTGTTTCAGTATATAAATCAAATTATATATAGGATATATAGCATATTATATTTTGTATTATATGTTAATTAATTATATATCATATTATCATTGAGTATACATACAAATTATTAGTCACTAAAGATAATTAACTATAAACTAATTAATATATCTATACATATTATATAATTTAGTAATTTTAACTTGTGACTAGAAAATCAAAAAAGAAAATATGGTATCTCTGTCTCTACCAGAGATTTTGAGAATCACGGTAATAGTTTTGAATTACAATGTTTTAAAGTATTCAAGTTTAAGGACAATGCTACTGTATATGCATTTAGACCTTGCCCGTGACCTTCCAGCTAGTCATTCTTTCCTGCTAGAACTTTTGAATGATGTTATAAGACTAAGCTGGTTCACTGTCATAGTTTGTGTTTTATAGACCACTAGCATATTTGCCCCATCAATGTCCTTTAACTTTGTTATAATTACTAGTATGCCTTGGGTTATATTATCCTCTGGTATTCTCTTAAATCAAATAGCTTTAAAAGGTTGTGTCTTCTACACAGAACATATTACGAAATGATCTAACTGAAAAAGAATAAGAACTCAATTCATATGCATGTGTTTGCCCCAAACAGGAACAACTCACATCAGAACTCTAGCTTCTTGTTCTGCAAATGAGAATTATGTCACTTTTGTCAAAAATAGACAAATCCAGCAATACTTTTTCATCACACACTGCAGCTATTTATAACAAAAGATTAACATTTTTTAGGTTGAAAACAAAATATTGTATATCTTGATTAAGTTACATGAAATCTGTGGTACTTTGAGAAAATGGAAATTTATGGTAGTTTGATCAATTATTTTTCAATTATTTGTTGACCATCTACTAAGTACCAGTCACTGTTCTCATGTTGGGTATATAGCAGTGAAGTTCTATAGAACATCTCCCTTCCTTACTTCATTTTGTTCCTAGCTTAATCCTAGTGGGAAAATTTAGTTCATATTCTGCTTAAATGGTTCCATTACCCATTTCAGTTCATCAGAAAAAAATAAATCTGCTGGTCCTTACAACGTTTATTAAAGATATGTTTATTTCACTCTGACAGTGAAACCATTGAAAATATTATTTTTTTAAGTGGTATAGCTTTATCACACCATTTTTTTTAAGCAATATGGCTTTATTGATTTTTTTTGGCATTGATTAGGGAAGTCACTTCCTTTCTATATTGTCAGAAATCATAACTACCCTAAACCTTATGCCTCTCAATCATAAGTGATATTTGGTGCAGGAAACTATCTTATTAATTTTCCTATTAAGCCTCTTTTTCTGTCTATTCTATTTTATTCTGATAAAGAAAAGAATCTTATGAAGATGTGATATGCAACATGACCATCTTTCAAACTGAATAATTTGACAACTACTGGAATAAGGGGAGGTAATAGTATCTCTCCAAAGCCAATAAATATTTATAGAAATTAAAGGCTATATTTAATACTTTTAAAATTCTCTATTCTAATTGGATTTAGGTTTGGTAAACATGCAACTTACATGATTGGCTCAATACAGTAATAAAAAATACTCTTTTTTTCTTTTTTAAATTATTTTTAAAAATATAGCTAACATATTGTAATAGTTTCAGGTGTACAGAATAGTTATTCAACATTTATATACCTAAAGAAGTGACCACCATAAGTCCAGCAACTATCTGATACTATAATATGCTATCACAATATTATTGACTATATTCTCCATGCTGTATATTACATCCCATGACATATTTGTTTTATACCTGAAAATTTGAACCTATTATTCTCCTTCTAAAAATTTTAATTACATTTTTTTTAATTCTTTTTTCTTTTTCTTAATTACATTTGACATTCAATATTATTTTATATTAATTTCAGGTGTACAGAATAGTGATTAGACATTTATGTAACTTAAGAAGTGATTCCCCTGATTAGTCTAGTACCAACCTAGCACTATACATAGTTATTACCATATTACTGACTATATTCCTTATGCTTTACTTTACAACCCCATGACAATTTTGTAACTACCAATTTGTAGTTTTTAATGGCTTCACCTTTTGCACCCTGTCCCCCAAACCCCTTTCCATCTATCACTCAATAAATCTAGTAACCGTCTGACACCATATATAGTTGTTACAATATTATTGACTATATTACTTATGCTATACCTTACATCCCCATTACTACTTTGTAACTAACAATTTGTACTTCTTAATCCCTTCTCCTTTTTTACTCACCCCCAACCCTCCTCCCATCTGGCAGCCATCAAAATGTTTTCTGTATCTATGAGTTTCTTCCTGTCTTGTTTGTTTGTTTGTTTTGTTTTTTTAAACTCCACATATAAGCAAAATCACACTGCATCTGCCTTTCACTGTCTGACATACTTCACCCGGTGTAATGCCCTCTAGGACCATCCATACAGCCACAGATAGCAAGAACCCATTCCCTCCATGGCTGAGCAATATTCCATTGTATATATGTACCACCTCCTCTTCATCTATTCATCCATCGACAGACACCCAGGCTGCCTCCATATCTTGGCCATTGCAAACAATGCTGTAATGGACATATGGATGCACATGACCCCTCGAAGTAGCATTTTGGGTCTCTTCAGATAATTACCCATAAGTAGAATTACTGGGTCTTTCTTGGTCTCTTGTTATAGCCTTTGTTTTAAAGTCTATTTTGCCTGGTATAAGTATTGCTACCACAGCTTTTTGTTTGTTTGTTTGTTTGTTTCCATTTTCATGAAATATCTTTTTCCATCCTTTCACTTTCAATATGTGTGTGTGTTGATCTGAAGTGAGTCTCTTATAGACAGCATATGTAAGGGTCTTGTTTTTCTTTTTTTTTTCTTTTTTTTTTAAAGGTTTTTATTGGGGAGTTGGGGGGATGGGAGCAGTGCTGGGGAATTGGGGGAAGGGGAACAGACAAGTTGGTGTCCTTTTGTTCTTCAGCCTAGTTGTGGAGGACGTTGCTTCACTGGCCCAAGTTGGCACCATCATTGCACTCTTCCGGGTGAGGCAGATCAGTCGCCGGCTTCTGGACGGCCGCTCACTGCGGCTGCTGGC
>NW_017731618.1:1615811-1621024 GCF_001890085.2 Hipposideros armiger
CACGGCAGCCCAGCTCCAGGTTGAGCTGTTGTTCAGCATCTTAGCTGTAGAGGGCAGTGTCACTGGCCCTCATATGTGGGATTCGAACCGGGGTCCTCTGGTGTCCCAAGCCAGCTCTTAACCAACACTCCACTTGGCCAGCCCTAAATTTTTATTTTTAATTAAAAAAAATTACACCATTCACATCTCATACATTTTCCAAAGCATTTATTTTAAAGTACTTATATGCCAAAGAGGCGAACAATAGCATAGAAAGTGATATTGGATACTTTTTAAAAATAATATATTGTAACATGTTTAACGAGTTAATTTTTTTAACAGCAACTTGTCAAGGAGTTGAACCACCAGTCTCTTTTCTTTCTGAAGAATTACCCCTGAAAGGACTTGTTGAATTTGAAGTATTAATTAAAGACTTAATTACTTGGCAAGCTTGTTATATTTTGTAAACGTGCATGACGTTCAAATGGAATTAACTTATAGTAGTTTTGGACAGTGCTACATTTATCTGCCATATGCTATTGCCTGGATAATTGACTGTGCTCTGCACTTGACCTTAAATGAAAGGGAAGCTACAATGGACAGGTCCATATCCTCTGAAGAACTAGAAATGCTGACAGGGCCAATCCACATATTTGTATTATACTGAACTAACAGATGATAGTATTTACAAGGCTTCACTAAATGCTTAAATCTATTTTGTGGACAAAAGGATTTTTAAGTTAATTCATTTTGTGGAGAGAATAATTTAACCAAGTTAGCATTTTGTTGACAGAATTATGATGAAATTCATTTTGTCTACATAATTGATTGGACAGCCAGCAGAATGCATTTCTCTCCAGAATGAAGCACATGCAGAGGTTGTCAAATGGCATTTCCTCCTTGGTCTCAAATCATTGTGTCAACAAAATGAATGCAAAATCCTTTCATTTCCAGTACTGATGTAGGTGTTAAGTATTGGGGAATGGGCTGCAAAGTCAAATTATTTTCTGTTAAATATTGATAGAAAAAGACGCATAACATTCATTAACTAGATGTTAATCTTCCTAAAGGATTGTCCTAGAAAAAGTGTATAGCTAATCTGTGTAACAAGGCAGGCATGTGCTTTGTTTTCTTCACATTCAATGCTACAGACATGAAACACTTTGGCTAAAATGTAAATTAAATGACTAGAGTGAGCAACATCAGGAAACTATTGAGAGAGTGCAAAGAGGGTCATGAATACCACATGATAGGGGATATTGAAAGTTACAAAACAAGCTATCAACACTAACTGGATAGTTACATGGTTTTCCAGATGTGCTTTTAATTGAATTATATTATTGCACTATAATCAGCTTAAGCCTAAAGGCTTGCACAGTGAAGATGAGTGTCCTAGCAGGGAGCTAATCATGGATCTCAGCCACCCTTCTCTGCATTTGCATATCATCTTGTGCCAAAAAAGTCTGTGACTACTAAAAGTAGATCCCTACAATATGGGTAGACTGGGCCATTCATAGGACATATAATTAGTGGAGATTGTTTTTCACACAGCCTTTCTTTTGAGGTTGAACCTCTCCCTTGTGGGTCAGTTAGAGCAAGAAAAATAAACAGAATCAATTGTGTGAGAAGAAAATACCTTTGCAGCTGGCTACCCAGAAGGTGAACTAATGTACATCATATATTAAGAATCCATGATTATTTAGACTTGTGGTTTTGTTTTTTGGGGTTTTTTTTCCTCATAAGTGAAAATCATGGAAGCATTTCCTGTCAGTTCTCGACTCTGAATCTGCTCCATGGAAACCTCCAGCTTGTAAAATCTCCCATGGACAGAGGAATCATTCGCTGTCGCTCACTTTAAAGCTATCTAGATAATTTACATAATGAGGCCGATAAGGCCAAATTACCTATTTTCAGACATAGGATCACTTCTAGTACTTTGCAGTTCATTTGGAAACTTCTGCCAGCTACCTACTACTTGTTTTAAAATTAAGACGAATGCCAATACTCTAGGTTCAGTGGAACAAATATGGACAGAATCAGGCAGTTGTAGTGAATGTCATTTTGGAATAAACTGGCAAATGCTGCAGGCAACTAGAGACCAGTTGAAAGTGACTCACTTGGGACAGGAGTAAATATTTGAATATAAAACGGGAACATATTTAGTAGAAAATCTATCTCAGTATGAAGGGTAGAGAAGTTGCATAAGTGAAATTGGGGGACACCACTGGTTGGTGTAAATTGAATCATAATGTTGGTACTGTAAGATAAACTGTATTCTCCATCTGCAATTACCTATCTGGCATTCTGCTGGAAAATATTTTGCCACATATAGTCTGTGTGTATTTAGAAATTGCTTATTTCAAATTCTGAGACCAGTTGGATTTGCAAAAAGGAAAAAAAATATTTATGCAACTTCTCTAACCTTAAATTGATGCTAATTAATTTGGGAATATATTACTCACATAATTCATTTAGGAAGCCATTCTAAGGCCACATGATAAATACATGTCATGATACACACATATCAATTAAAATGCATGTATTCTCTTAAATATTGCTGACTAGAGGATCTAGAAACAAATATTAATAGAATTCAAAGCAAAATATGTAAACTAAAAATGTTTCTTTAATTAAGTAGTTTAATATATATATATATATATATATATATATATATATATATATATNCGGCAGCCCAGCTCCAGGTTGAGCTGTTGTTCAGCATCTTAGCTGTGGAGGGCAGTGTCACTGGCCCTCATATATGGGATCTGAACCGGGGCCCTCTGGCGTCCCAAGCCAGTTCTTAACCATCGTGCCACTGGGCCGGCCCAAGGGTCTTGTTTCTTTATCCATTTAGCTACCCTATCTTTTGATTAGAACATTTAATCCATTTACATTTAAAGTAATTGTTGATAGATATGTAATTATTGCCATTTTATTATTCATATTTTTGATCTTTATTTTTTGTCTTAAAGAAGTCCCTCTAACACTCCTTGTAATACTGGTTTGGTGGTGAGGAACTCCTTTAGCTTTTTTTTTTTTTGTCTGGGAAGCACTTTATCTGTCCTTCAATTCTAAAGAATAGCTTTGCTGAGTAGAATGATCTTAGTTGTAGGTACTTGCTTTTCATCACTTTGAATATTTACTGCCATTCCCTCTGGCCTGTAAAGTTTCTGTGGAGAAATCAGCTCATAGTCTTCCAGGAGCTCCCTTATAGGTAACTAACTGCTTTTCTCTTGCTGCTTTTAAAATTCTCTTTGTATTTAAACTTTGGCATTTTAATTATTACATGTCTTGGTGTGGGCCTCCTTGAGTTTGTCTTGTTAGGGACTCTGCACTTCCTGAGCTTGTGTATCTATTTTCTTCACCAGGTTAGAGAAGTTTTCAGTCATTATTTCTTGAAATGGGTTTTCAATTCCTTGCTCTCTCTCTTCTCCTTCTGGTACCCATATGATGCAAATATTGATATGCTTATGTTGTCCCAGATGCCATTTAAACTATCCTCAGTTCTTTTGGATTCTTTTTTCTTTTTGCTGTTCTGATTGGGTGTTTTCTGCTACCTTATCTTCTAAATCACTGATTCAACCCTCAGCTTCATCTGTTGCTTCCCTGTAATGTATCTTCATTTCCATTATTGTATTCTTTATTTCTGACTAGTTATTTTTTCTTATGTTTTCTTTATCCAATTTTATGCTTCCTGTCTCTCTGTTGAAGTTCTCCCTGAGATCGTTGAGCGTCCTTATAACCAGTGTTTGGAACTCTGCGTCTGGTAGATAAGTTATCTACATTTTGTTTAGTTCTTTTTCTGGAGCTTTGTTCTCTTCTTTTATTTGGGACCTGTTGCTTTGTCTCCCCATTTTGGCTGCCTCCCTGTGTTTGTTTCTATGTACAGCTGCTATGTCTTCTGGTCTTAGGAGAGTGGCCTTTTATAATAGTTGTCCTGTGGGACCCAGTGGTGCAGTCTCTGTGGTCACTAGAGCTGGGTTCTCCAGGTGTGTCCCTTGTGTGTGTTGTTTGTGCCCTCCTGTTGTAGTTGAGACTTTATTGTTGTTTGTACATTAGTAGAAGGGATTGACCCTCAGGTTGATTGGCTGTGAGGACCTGCTGTGACTACAGTGGAGGAGTTGTGCAGGGGCCAACCATATAGAGCAAGGTTTGCTTTAGTAGGGCTCTGGGGCCTGCCCAGTCTACCCTTTGGATGTGTTGTTTTTGGAGGTGGCCAGATGATACTCCAGCCAAGTCCAAAGCTGGCCACTGGGCTGTCAGCCCTGGGGTCTCCTGGGTGGGGACTCACTTTAGGCCAAGTTCAGCTGCATTCTATGCCCTGCCCAGGGCCACCTGGCATGAGCCACAAAGTATTTCACAGATGGCTGATGCATGGGCCATGCTTAAAAGTGCCACAAGAGGACAAACTGCAAACCAAGGCCAGCTGCTATTAGGGCCAGGCTTAGACCTGCTCAGCCAGAAGTATGGGATAGGCCAGAGCCAATGCTGCTTGTTTGGGTTTTGTGAATCTTTGAGAGATTTTAGGGAAGTCTGCACCATGAGGCAAGGCAGGTCGTTTATAAGGAAAAGCCACTGGAAGAGACTTGGGTGTGCCCGAAAGTTGGGTAGGACATAGACTCAGGGAATCACTAGGTTGGGGCAGAGGAAAGGTGACAGCCAGTTTGATGGATACTCAGGTATGGCATCAGCCTGTGTCTGCACACAGGGAAGGGGAGGGCTTAACAAAGAAACAATAACTTCTGCCAGCTCCATTTGGGAGAAAGCTGTCCCCTACATCCCTTACCCTGAACCTAGTTCATGGGTAGGCAAACTTTTAAGATGGAAGAACCACCAGGGTCAGCAAACTGCGGCTCATGAGCCACACACACATGGCTCTTTGGGTACCTACATGTGGCTCTGAGGTAAAATTGAAAATGAAAATAAAACTATCATAGTTTCATTTATAATATTACTTTAAATTTTTCTTATTTGTAAAAATATATTTATGGCTCTTGAATAATTTTTAAATTTTTGTGATGGACAAGATTGGCTCTTCCAGGGATCGGCAAACTTTTGAGACAGAATGTACCCAAAGAGCCGCATGTGGCTCATGAGCCGCAGTTTGTGGAACCCTGATCTAGATAATTCAGTTTCTTCCTCTATGTCAGTGGTTCTCAACCTGTGGGTCGCGACCCCTTTGGGGATTGAACGACCCTTTCACAGGGGTCACCTAAGACCATCGGAAAACAAAA
>NW_017731618.1:1624424-1642509 GCF_001890085.2 Hipposideros armiger
TGTATTCTCTTAAATATTGCTGACTAGAGGATCTAGAAACAAATATTAATAGAATTCAAAGCAAAATATGTAAACTAAAAATGTTTCTTTAATTATGTAGTTTAATATATATATATATATATATATATATATATATATATATAGTTTGTTTGTTTGTTTAGGAAGCATTTTATTGTTGCTCCAAGTATAAGAATTTTCCCTGACCGAAAATCAACTTTCAGAAAACCTCCCGCATAACCCTGCTCAGCTTCTAAATCTTGGTTTTTGCAGGCATATCAACATATTTCTCTCCAATACGGAAAATCATTCCACCCATGATTGAAGGATCACCGTTTTTAATTCAGAAAGAGTGGCATCATCTAAAGGAGAAGCAATGGTCACTGAGCAAGGTACTTCCCCATGGTGCACACTCATGATGGTAGAAAAGGCAGAAATGACCCCAGGGGTGTTGTTCAGGTGACCATTTGCAGCAAGCAAATTGATCAGGTTGGATGTGAGGGGAGAAAACTTCTCTTTTGCGGTCATGTCATTTAGGCTTTTCACTTTAATGGAACGCTTTACATAGGGATTCATAATTGAAACAGCCATTTTGGGTTCCTTCAAGATTTGTGCTACTCTCAACAATTCCTTTTCTACTTGTTCCAGTTTATTCTGTTTAGATGCAGCAGAATATAGAGCAGTGGCATAGCGACCTTCGATACCATATATCTGAACAGGTGGACTCACGAGCTTGGCAAATGGCCTGACCACTGATGTACTGAAGCATCGCACCTGCCTGGAGAGGCCGGACACGGCTGGGGCTGCATCTTCTCCCGGGCGGCTGTAGGTCAAACCCCAGTAGTTTAATATTTTTAAAAATTTACATCCATCTTTAATCAAAAATCTTCCAAGGATAGATAAAATAAAACATGGTAACATGAATTTTTTGAAGCAAGAAAGTGAAACAAACGTGAAAATGTGAAATGGAGCCAGATATAAGAAAGAATTACATAGCGTAGCAATTTAGACACTTATGTTAGTCACCTCACATTTGGTTTAAAACTTTAAATAATTCATTCACTTGTGTACAAATGTTTTTACATCCTTTTCTTTTCCAATATTCACACACATACACACATACACACACACAAACACACATATGCATGGACTTTGAAGAAGGGATCATTATTTCCATTTATTGGTGAATGATGAGAATCCCAAACTTCAGAGATGGTAACAAATGACCCCAGACCTCAGAGGAAATGAACCAAGACTTTCAGAGGAAACTGGTCCATGGACCTAGTTTTTCTGAGAAAAGCACAGTTCTCTTTCATTCTACCATATAAGATTACTCAGAAGAAGTATATCTTGAGCTGGAGTGAAAAAAACGTGATTAAAAGAGGCTATCTTATACGAGGCATGGATAAAAAGACACTATCTGACTAATTGGAAGGATGTAAAATTTCAGGTTAAATCTGGTGAATGGACTTCGCGGATGGAGGGCTTAGTTATCAAGCTGAAGTGTTACCTGAGAGAACAAGGTCTTAGGGAACTTTCGAGAAAATTGAATGATGGCATTTATACAATATACAGGGGAATTTTCTTAAATTATTTCAATTCAGGAGTTTTAAAAAGTCATTACCTACCAGTAGTTCCAAAAGTAAATGTACCTTTTGTATTTATTTCATGCTAATACACTGAAGAAAAATTCTGGGTGTGAAATCTTTGCTTGATATCTAAACTAATTTTCAATATTTTCTGTAACTTGTAATCACCAGGAACTTCTTAGTTAGGCTGTTTAACTAATTCAGTAATAATAAGCAGAAAAGGAGTAACAAAAGGTATGAGAAAAACAGTTATGTAAAATTGTAATTTAATGGAGTAAATTTATTTTATTTTTAAGACAACAAAATTTAATAACCAGAAGATTCCAACAACTACAAATTAAATGTTGAAGACTGAGCTCCTTTATTATCGCTCACAATTGCTTAGAAAAGTTTAAATGATACAGAGAATGTCTCGTTATTTTTTCTCCTAGCCTTCTTGTCACAGACCCAAAGGAGTGTACAGATGTAGAGGGGCTGATTCACAAAAAGCAGTTTGTTTCTTTTAAGGATGCTTGTCAGCTACAAGGACACCATTGTCTCTAAAGGCAAAAGCAGGAACTCCTAGTTCCTTGGGCATACGAGGAATATTACATTTCAAACAAATATCCTACAGAAATGACCCTGAAAATTACCTAACATGGAAACAGAACAATACAAGCCACTTGTTTAAGTAAAGGCAGTTCTGTCCTAACATCAATATAGACCAATGAGAAACAATGAACACACAAAAAGGCCCCAATTAATCTCTAAGGACATAATAGATAACCTCATAATAGAAATGTCAAATAGATTTTCTATAAAGTGCATTGTTTTTAGTAGGAAAATAATGCATTGTGAATTAGATTTACCCTTTACTTCTAATTTAAAGATTATCTCCATTCCCATCTTCTCTGTCATAATTACTCTCCTTGTTAACACTTCATAATGAGGAAAAAGCAAATCAGTTGTGTCATTATACCTTGCTGCTAAACAGAAGCAACACAGCCATTAATGACTTTAACATATGTTCATGTTTTCCTGGCCACTGGGAACTTCATTCATCTGTTTCTCCTTGAGGCAAGACATGTCTGTTAATAACATGATTCTGAATCTCTTTCTCTGGGAGTTAATATTCAGAACAAAATTTTCAGGTTCAACATTAGAGGTGAAGCAACTGAGAGATAAGGTGTCCATAAGGAATGAATGGCTCTAGGAACATCTGTGCCCACTTTTTCCCTCCCTAAACCATATGCCTGCCTTCATTACAAATCAGTCCACTAGGTGGCGATATAAATATGTAACACCAAAAAACAGGCATAAGACTTTTTAAAGACAATGCAAAGGGCTCACCATTTCAATAAAACGTAGCACTAAGCCGTACACTAAGTATTTTGTCACTGACTCGGGGAGCATGAATTTTAATCTTAGATCTGAGAATTAAGTGATTACCCGATAAATAGCCTAGTCATTTAAACTTCTATCCCTCCCTCCCCAAATCAAAAGATGTATTTTTAATCTTACATGAATCATTTAGCTAATTGTTTCAGTTCTCATTTTTTTCCTGACAATTCAGTCTGGCCTTAGCCTCTTCATATCTCATTTTTTTTGTCCAGTGATCTCATGTGAAGAAGCACTAATAAAAATGATTATACAACTCTGCAAATTTTAGTGCCAAACAACTACACTGCTTGGAAGTCAACAGAAGTGTGACAAGTGTTTAGACAAGTACATAATTAAACTGTCCAAACTGCATTAGATATTGATGGCATTTAACTAGGGCTGACTGTTTCGATCAAACTATAAGTTTAAATTATAGCGTTGTCTGTAAGTCCCCCAGACTTTACCCAACGCGGAGAACTGGGAACGGGGCATTGAAGTCTGCAAGTTTACTGTATCTTTAACGACAGTAATGAAAACATCATCTGAGTGAAATGTCTTCACTTTTCCCTTTTGTTTCTCATAGAAAAAATGGTAACACTGTTAATTAGTTTTTAAGGAAAACGTTGAATGTCGTTACACATAATGACACATCAATAGCACTACAGTTCAAAGTGGAATGCTTTTTGTAACCTAAATGTGCCAGCTTTCACCACTCCATGAGTATAATTAAAGTCACATTAATAGTGGTGCCTGAGTCTCACTGATAGTAAGCTCTCACCTACTCCTGCAGGAATTTTATTATTCCACACGTGTTTCTGAGAACCCTCAAAATGTGACTAAAATACATCCTAAATTCAGCCTGGCTATCACTCACTTTCCCTGGTAGCTAAACTGGTACCCTGAAGCTGTTAGCATCCTTTCTAGCACCACAAAGGGGCCACTTAAGCAGAGCTGTTTGCTTCCTCTCATCTGAGGTACTACTGACCCTGGTCTACTAAAGAAGTGGAAATCAATTATTTACAACAAAGGGAATTTGATGCAGGGAAGTAGCTACTTAGATGATATAAGGGCTGAGAATCCCAATAGGGGATCATGAGCAACCTTAAGATTGGCAACAAGAAGCCAGTATATACCCGAACTGGAGGGACAAGGAGGAAGTGATATGACTCGAAGCCAGCAGATGGAAAACACATCCACAAAAGGAGAGCCTGACAGGAACTGAATTCATGAAATAGGTACAGCTACTGTTCAAGAAGCTGCCAGAAACAGGGTGAAGGTAGAGAAATACTCAGGCTTCTTTCTCTCCCTCCAGTCTCCCCCAAGTGTCTTTCATTGTCTTAACCCAGGTAGAAGCCAGCTGACATAGAATCCTGAAGGGAAAACACACAATGGTGCAATGCAGAGAGTAGCCGATCAAAGGTGACAAATGGACAGGAGGACAAACAGGTGTGGGACCTGGGCAATAAGAGCGACTGCTATTGCTGGATAGATGCATCAGCACTTCAGCTGTGGGCTCGGACACCTCTACTGGCCGGGAGCTGCCTTTGGTATCCACTCTGCTCTTAAGGATTAGAGTCCCATGGCCTACTTCTAGAACAGGAGTTGGTAGTTTAGCTAAGCCATTCCATGCTATTGCTGCCTCAGCATCCATGTTGTTTGGCCTGCAGGATCTTAAGCTGACACTAGCCCTCTTATGCAAGTGCCTGCCCTGGAAAACAACCCACTGACTCACAAATAAATGTGAGTTCCTGATAACACTTCCCCAGTAGCCCTTGTGATCAACAGTCTCCCCCGCCTCCTTGCCCTTGGTCCTTCCTCTTGGGTGCCCCTTAGATAAAGCCCCGTGGAGCTTACTCTAACCCCACTCTTTTATTTGAATTGACTGATCTGTCCTTAACTTGAACACCCCAAAGCACTCCACCCACAGACCCTAATAAAGGCATGTGCCCCAGGGCCACCCTCTCTCTCTGTGTCTGCACTTTGCCTTGACTTCTTCTCCATGTGGCTCCTTGAGAACCTCTGAGTAATAACCTTCTCTATTTCACTTCCTCTTATGATCTTTTGTTGAGCTGGGGCTCACCATGCCGCACCCTGTGCTCCACGTAACAAGTCAAAACCAGGTGGCAGACTGGGTTTGACCTGAAAGCCACAGTCCGCTGACCTCTTCTCTGAAACAACTGCCACTGCTCCTTGTTCCGGACTCACTGCCTTCCTCTGTGGTACATGGTGAAGAGAGTTTTACAAGAGGATTTATTAACCTCAAAGCATTAGAAACATAATGGGCATAAATCTTACTTCTCAACTTTACTATTTCAATAAATGTCACATGTATTTATTTTTAAGCTAAATTATATCAGACATTGGGTCAACATGTCAACAGCTTGGCAGGAATTTCCATGTTCGTCATTGTAGGGGCTACTGACTTGCTCCTAGAATCAAAGATAATATGAAAGCATATACAGCATTGAGAAAATGAGATAGGTGACTTTAAACTTGACACTGTCATGGTTACCAGTGACGCCCTCATTGTCTTATTGTTCTCCAATCCCTTGAAGACCAGTAATTCCACATAAGCCAAAGGATGGCTGGGTGGGGAAAATTTATGCATACAACCCCCACACTTTACAAATCACACTGCTCTCCAGCCAATAGGCCTTGTTCCTGAGTGTGGTTCCTTGTTCTATGATCCTTTCTTCCTGGAGTAAACTCTTTTTTGAGGATTTTCACCAAACAGAACCCAATTCTGATAGACCTCTCAGGTTACTCTTGTCGGGGGAAGTCTTACTTTGTTTTTTTTTTTCAAACCACGTACCAATCAATGAACATAAACAGATCTGAGAGGAGGGGACAACTGTTAATTTAGGTCTAAGTCATGGTTTAAAATCAACTAGAATGCTGATTGCACTTCATATGGTTTTATGACCAATTGACGACTTCACTACAGGGGTTCAGAAGCACCTGGTTTTCTATGCTTTATTTACAAGATAGGTTTGTAAATCATCCTATACATACTTGTGATCCTAGCTTGAGAAAAAATAATAATAATCATTCTGATTCTAGAGAACTTGTTCTGGAAATAGAGAAGCCAGGCTTTAGATGAACCAGTGACTGGGGTAGAGTGGAGGAGGTTTAGTTGAGTTGAGTTATTTGCATGTTTATTAGTAGGCTGAGTTGGTTCATTCAGCAAGATCAGGGACATTCAGGCTTAAATACCCTAGAAAGAACCCTGTAATCAATCAGATTTAATACAGGATATTGGAGAAGCAATAAAATGCCTGGGGACAAAAAAGAGAAAGAAAAATGGATCTATGACCCATGAAATAGGATGATTACACTAGTTACAAGTTTGTTACAGATATAGTATAGATTTTTTTTTTAGATTCTATCAAGATAAACACAAGTAAGCAAGCAAAAAAACACTCATGATAGGTATTGGGTTTCTTTGGGCACTCCGTAGGGAACAGAATAGAATGTTCTCACCTGTTACAACTATGGATGAATTGTAAGTGTGAACCGCCACATCAGAGTGCATACGACGCTAGTGTTGTCGAGGTCGGGTCAGTGTGACTCAGCTCCCCTACGTGGCTGGTTTTCTGGGGAAGCACATCCACCAGTGGACATGGTCAGTTGTCTTCCACACTGAGAAGGATCAGGTTTCCACTGTAATATGTCAGGTGAAAACCTGAGTGCATAATAATCTGTGTTCAATAAGAAAGTTTGTGAGAGCAAACTTGATGGCAGATGTTTTCATGGCTGTGCGATGGTAAATATAGGAAACCAGGAATTAAAGGCATGGAGGTAGGGAAGGGGAATAGAAGAATACAAAACAGAACAGAAGGCAGAAAGGCAGGATTTATAAGAGCTCCATCCATGGGTTATATTGTATAAAATGAAATAGAAAAACTGTGAATGAGGCTGTAAATGCATGTCAGGATTTGGAAGAATTTTATTACCCACTGGAGTTACATTCTTCTGTAGTTTGATATTACTAGATCCTTTTCGGAGTAATATACACTTTAAATTCTTCCCCAACCACATCAAGGCAGTACTCTGAACAATAGTTGCTACTATTTCAGAAGTTATAGTTTTTCTTTTATTTTTATTTTAGTGAAGTCAGCAGTTTCTGTAGAGTAACCTAAAGCCTTTTTAAAAGACCCATCTTCAATAGTCTACTTTTTAATACTTTAGTGCTGGGCATGGGTTAAAGGAAGAGAAATGAGGCTATATTTGAATATAAAAAAAGTAATAGCACAGATAATAATTTAAAAAATGGCTGCATTCTCTTGTTTACCTGCAAGAAATGGCAAATAGATAGTTTTTGTAGTTACAGCCTGCTTTCTAAATATAGACTGTATGGCTTTTTACATACTGTCATGCCACAGAATCTTTGAATCTGAGGTTGGAAGGGATAGTCCCTCTAATTCTGCACTTATCACTCAAGCAGCAATCCACTGGTCATACATAATCCCTAGCAGAAGCACAGACAACTTCTGCTTCAAATGCCTGCTAGATAAAAATCTCACAGTCTCGCAAGATCACTCTATACTGAGATATCTAAAGAACTAGCAAGTTCCTTTTTATATTGATCCCAAATCTGTTTACTTGTGGCTGATGTACATCTTCCCAGTTGCATTTAGGAAACTACCTAGAATAATTTATCTTTTGGCCTAAAATCCTCCAAATAGTAAGACAGTACAGGAGGGGCATGCTGAGTTGCTATTCCAGTACCTCTTAGGAATATATAACCTGGAGCATTATGCTGAAACTGTGTCTTAACCAAACTCAGTTTTTAAAACAGTAGCGCATGTTAGACTCCTATCAAATTTATTATTTAAGTAAAGGCTAACATTCATTGATACATAATTTAAATGTCACCGCATCATTTCTTTTCACCATGCGATACCTTAAATCAGTGCACAGCTCCCTTATACAGCAGCTCAGTCTCGTGTGAGGCAATCTTGCTTCACAGTTAATGTCACAGGGGGAATACTGCTGGAGAGAAAAGAGAACAGGGGATGATAGATTTAGTGCTGTGTTTTATTGAATCTAACATGCCATTGGTTACAAGATACACCTTTATTTTATGGACCACTATGGATCAATGAATACTGGTATTTATTATTTTGAAATATTATGGAGCTAAGTGGAATCTGAACCAAAGCGTTCCCTCTCCTCCGATTCTGGTCTGAGGGTAGGGATGGCTGAGGACAGCAGCAGGGCCCCACGAAGCATCTAGTCCTCTCTAGATTTTTATTACTTATGCCAAAAACTCAAACCAAACATGGAGTGTGACTAAGGATGTGGAGTAAAAGACAACATAAATAAGTGCCATATATTTAGAAATATTGCATCATTTGAAGATAGCTAACAGCCTAGTGAGGCCTCTGTCCATGACGGCAATTTTACTATTTCTTTATATTAAGACTTTCTGTGCTCCTGGCACGTAAACACACAGTATAGATTTAATAAGCCTTATCTATTGCATGACACTTTGTGTGAAGCTTTTTGCTTATTTTTAGATTTAAATGAAAGCAACGATGACAGGATGAAAATAGACTGAGGACTTTTGGGAGGAGGTGAGGGGGGATCTGGAGACATAAAGAAGTGATACAAAAGGGAGAACTAGAGATGTAATTACAGTTACCTTGCTTCATTACATGCTAGTCAATGTCTTCCTTAATATGTTTAATTTACCGAGTTAAAGGAACAAGGCTACAATGCCACACCTAGGAGGCTATGGTTAAAAACTAGAAGAGAGAAAAAGAATGTATACGTGAAAAGATTTGCCTTTGATAATCACAGAGACTAATGTTTTAAAAGTATTCTGCTGCCATGGACATGAGGTACACACAACCTAGTGATAAATGGTATCGTGTTTTAAAAAAAATGAGGCTTGGGTTAGTTTAGCATGCATTCCATTGCCAAATCAATGCTGATGTTCAAGAGAGGGAACTTCACTCCAGAGACTCCCTTAGAGAAAAATACAAACCAAATTTGTGCTTGTAAAAATTTAAAAAAGGCTAAAACTGGGAGCTCTACATGCTATAATACAATGGCTTAGTAATCCTTTGCTCTAGCACATAAAACAGGTCCTCTGCAATCTTCCATGATTCTTGAGAGAACAAGAATTTTTTACTAAACTTGTTTATTGAATTGAACACAGCTCGGGACTTTTAACTATCATCTGGCAGTTAGGAATCATGACTTAACATTGCTCAAGTGCCTTTACCTAATCGCTTACTTTCTTATTGCAGTCCCTTGAAATACAGAATACTGACCTGGTTCATTAGAAACTACATAATGAATTTAAAGCCTCTCCTGCCGTATAAATGAGAAAACACAGTCTCGGGCAGATTCAGCAGTTTCCTGTTCACTACAGTGAGGAAGTGTTCACTCCTACTCTCTTCCTTTTTTCTCCCTTCATTTTCTTTACCTTTGTGTTTTATGAAGGACCATAAAGTCTGTATTTTTTTTAACTTAAAATTTAGGGGGAAAACAAAACAAAACTCATTCTCTTCTCTCTTAGCTACTGAAAGGGAACCCTGCCAATACCAAGACAATAACATGAATTACTGGCAGGGAATAAAACTTGTAGCTATTGTCAAATTGACGCTGAATCCTATGTGTCAAGTGTGATGCCTTTCCTTCCGTTAGATATTCAGAGGAATCAGAGCGCTATTATTCATTTCTCTCCTCTCTTTATTAGCTGAATAAGAAAATCATTCTATTGAATTGTGGTCACACATACAGCAAAAATTCTCTTCCTGATTTACTGGGAGTAAAATGTAACATGAGGGGCAGAGAAGCATTGACAGGACATTCTTTGTCCTGCTAGCATGTGACTCCTTGTGAACTATAGTAGACTGGTTATAAAATGGTCCCAACTCTTGTTCTCTTTATTATTCACGACATCTTTGCAGCCTCTCTCATCAAGAAGGTTATTTTGTCTTTACCTCTGAATCTGACGGCCTTTTGAGTTGATTTGGCCAAAAGATGTGATAGAAGGGATGATGTTCCAGTTTTGAGGTCTGTTCTAAACCTCAAAGGGCCTTGTATACAATCTCTCTCTCCCTCTCTCTCTCTCTCTCTCTCTCTTTCTCTTTCTCTCAGACACATACCTCAGCCAAGGAAAGGAGCCCTGGTTAGTCTGGTGGAGGGAGAGAGGCCATTGGAGAAGAGCTCAGGGAGCTAAAATCATCCTAGGCTAGCTGAGCCTGAGCCAACCCACCAGCTGGTCAAGATGCATAATCAACTTGGCCAATCAAGATCAGTTGAATTTGGTCTAAATCAGCAGGACCTTCCAACTGGTCCATAGACCCATGGAAATAAATGTGTATTGTTGTGTGTCACTGAGGTTTTGTGGTTGTTTGTCATACATCATTATTGTAGTAAAAGATAACAGATATAGGGACATTTCTAAATTAGACCTTTTCTTCCTTTTCCAATTTCAATAAACCAATGGTACTGACAAGTGGCAGTAGGTTGAGGCATCTTCTCTCCTCCAGTCTAGTTTAAAACTTCTAGAGTTCCCATGGGAAATATGCCATTATGTAAATATTTTCCCACTTTTCTTGATACTAGTTGTCCAATATTCTTTTCTCCCAGTTTACCAGAGGAAAAAAAATGTCAAGTCTATGTTTGGAATTCTGAGCTTCATTTTTATTTATCGTCCCACCAAGGTCCCAAGGCACACTTTCTCGTTAACCTGTTCTAAGGTCCTGACTCATCTCATTCACATGAAGGAATAAATGAATTGAAAGGTGTAAAGCATTATGGAAACAGTTAAATTTTGATAGAACCCAAAACCTTACACTGGTTTTTCTTAAATTGTAATCTAGGTCACTTGCATCAGAATCATCCTAGAAAGATTGCAAAAAATGTATATTCCTAGGTCCTACCCTGACATACTACATCACAACAGGATCTAAGCAGAAGTGGATAAGACTACATTTTACTGCAATTTTTGTTTCTTTTTAGTTTAGTGTTGTTTTCTATAGCTGAAATTATAAATCAAAGTCAGATCAGCAGTATCTCTTTTATTTTATTGAGGTAAGTTTTGTTTGTAATCAGGGACCCACCAAGAAAAAAGAAACCACTCTGTGTATTTCAATTATACAGGTTTATATTTGGATGTAAAATCTGAAAAAAAAAAGAGAAAGAAAAGATTGCTCAACTATTATTAAGTTCTAGGTAACAAAGCTTAGAACAGTCGTCACTAGCAATCCTTGCCTGCAGCACTAGTTCTTAAGAAGTAACCTGAAGTTTGCTTCAAATGTAACCTCTGACACCAGCCTGCATGTTTGTCCATAACTATCTCTGGGGAGTAATGGTTTATCTTTATCTTTTACTTTTTCACTTTCCAGATTTCTTGCAAGTGTCTCCTATTAGCTAACTCCAGCCAGCTGGAGAAGGGAATTCTGGGAAATCTAGTTCCCAGCTTTTCCTCTGTGTTGCAGGAATATCTTAGATGAGGCTGGGGATGAGGTCACGTTGTCAACAGAGAATAGAACACATATCCAATCCTTGAGGTAGTGACACTAAATCTGATGTCCAAAATTTTTAAAGAGAAAAGCCTTCACACTTCAGTAGAAAATTAAAGTATAAGTGATACCTAAATATTACTTATACACAATTGTTGAGAATTAAACCAGGAAAAGATTGAGGTAGGCATTCCTGTCATACTGTATAGGTATCAACAATTTGTTCTTCGCAAGGAGCTGGACCAGTTTCTACCTTTCGTAATATGTTTAAAATTTTCCCCTGAAACTTTAAGGTTGACACTACTTTTGTACTCATTCAGCAAAATGAAATGAATACTCTTTGCAAAATTCCTCAAAAATGACTCTAAATACAGCAATACTCTAGAGATATTAAACAACAAAATTGACGTGTACTAATACTATCAATAGTGATGGGCAGATTGCATGGGTTTTTATACTGGTTTTTAGCTTATTAACTGTGAAAGTTGGTAAGTTCAAAGTTCATGAGCAAAGGACAATCTGTAAATATATATGAATTTCCATCTCGAGCTAAAATAAAGGTCAGATGTGTGGCAGGGAATACGTGTCATGAATTTTGTTTACATAATTTATTAATGCTCACAACAAGCCAGAGAGGTGAGTACCATTCCCATTCTGTACATGTTGGAGTTGAGGGTCAGGGGTGGTAAATAATTAACTCCAAGTTACACAGTTTATAAACGGGCAGAGCCAGAATTTAAATCTGTAGCTTCTGACTACAAATTGTGTGCTTTTCCCCCTTCACCTCTCTGTCTCCAGAAATACCATTTTGCAACATATAAAGTCCCTTCTATTCTGCAGAGGGGAGAAGATAACACTGTTTTCTGTTTTACTCTTTTCTTTTCAGCCTTCACTGCTGATTCTCAAGTTAGGAGGAGAGAATGCTTCAAATATAAAGCCTCTCCATTTCCTTTCAGGAACTTCTCATTTTCTGTCACAACGGTGATAAACAAAACTTGCAAATGAAATTGGTATCTTACTGTATTGTGAAGGAGCTTTTTTTATTGCTTTTTTTTTTTTGTCAGTCCTTCTGGCATCTATTCCTTCTTCCTATCGGCACATCAATTTATTTTCAGAAGATGCCTTTTCTTTCTGTGTATAGTCCTAGTGGAATTTGGAAACCAGGTGTTTGCCCCCTACTATGGAAGCTGAAATAGCAGGTAGCCTCCACTCCCCACTACCATACATGATGGTATGGGCATGTGACTCAATCTAATGCTTTCCTCCAGACCTTTGAATTTTGAGCAAGGAATGGAATTCACAAGGACCATTTGGTAGTCATGTGATTCAATGGCAAATTGTTTATGTTATAAAAATTACTTCTGTAGTCCCTGTTTCATTGCTAATTTAGTTTTTATCAATTTCCAAATATTAAACTTCCCTTAGATTGTATGAATATAAATTGCTATAATACTTCCTTTTCTTATTGAAGTTAGATTCAATTTTTATGGTTCACAATTAAATAATTCAAATTAATAAAATAATCTCCATTAATTCATAACTGCATAACCTACAGAACTCATTTTTTAAAAATGTAAACAATGAGCATTAAAATAAATGAGAAAATTGGAAAAAAATCACTTTGTAGTACTAATTGTTTTGTATTTAATATACAATATATATAATAGAAATTCTTTCAGTTGTAATTAGAAGAAAAAATTCCATTGTGTTTGAAAACCTTGAGTAAAATGAAGAAAAAAAAGTCGATAAAAACCTGAAATGGAGATGTAAACAGTTACTACACAGCATTTATGCCTTAAATACACTAAAAGTGTACCTGGATGTTGATTAAGAGCTTTCTGGAACACAAAGCAAAAAGAAAACATTGTCAGTTGCATATATCTGAAGATTCCTAAGATAAAAACTAATCACTTGCTCAGAAGGACAATTACTCCTCATACTGAGTCCAGAGAAAAAAACCTGGTCTTGTACTCTTATTTGGTAACTGTTCAAAATGCAGTAAACAATGCCTGCAGAAGTACCTCTTGAGGAAACACTGCACCGTAGTTCAGACTGTTTCTTTTTTTTTTAAAGATTTTATTGGGAAATTGGGGGAGGGGAACAGCATTGGGGAATTGGGGAAGAGGAACAGACAAGTTGCTGTCCTTTTGTTCTTCAGTCTAGTTGTGGAGGACGTCACTTCACTGGCCCATGTTGGTATTGCGCTCTTCCAGGGTAAGGCAGTTGCTTGCCAGCCATTGGACGGCCACTCACGGAGGCTCATGGCAGCTCACAAAAGCTCATGCTCACGGCCAGTCAGCCCCACTGCAGCCTATGCAGTAGCCGGCGACTCATGGCAGCCCAGCTCCAGGTTGAGCTGTTGTTCACCATCTTAGCTGTAGAGGGCGCAGCATCACTGGCCCTCATGTGGGATCTGAACCGAGGCCCTGCTGCTCAGAGCTGGCATCCCAAGCCAACACCTAACCAACGCGCCACTCGGCCGACCCCACAGGCTGGTTTTAGTGATGTTCCTCAATGTAAATACATAGCATTGTGCCAAAATGAAGTTCACCAAAAGTAGTTCTGTGGAGGACAAAAATGATATAACCCAGGTGTGTAATTCTCTATAGGGCTGTTGTTTTATCCATGGACAGATCTTACAATATTTAGAAGAATGGGTAAGCTGCTGACATTCAAGAACTCCTCCAAAACTACTGTTTCCCTCAGTATTGCTGAGAATTGAGTTTAAGGTTACACTGCCCAGCAATTATCTGCTGCGCAGGTAGGTATTCTGGGTTGGCAGTGGAGCAGATGGTTAATCTGGTCATTGTTAATTTGGAGGAACTGAAGACAAAAGTATAAACAGAAAGACTGCTTTTCTGCCTGGTGAAAAGGAGAAGCACGAACTAGGAAGAGGCGAGTTTATCTTAAATAAAGTATTAGATAAACCAAAATGAAGGAAAAAAGACAGCATTAAAAGTATTGCCTTAGGAGGGAAAATGGTGGTGTACACTTACTTATACAATCCATTATCTAACCAAAGCAAGAAAGTTATGAGAAACCTCAAACAAGCTAACTAATTAATTTTAAGAATGGATAAATAATAGATACAGAGAAAATTAAAGGACACTTAAGAGTTTAAGTGGCTCATCCATCTAAAAATAGATTTATAAAAATCTTAAACAGATAATTATTTCTAAAAATATAATTTTTCAAATCTGACCATAGGAAAATATAAAAAGAACACTTGTTAGGAAATTGCAGTGGACTGAATGTTTGTGTCTCCTCAAAATTTATATGTTGAATCCTAAATCCCCAATGTGATGGTTTTTAAAGGTGGGCCCCAACCCCCATGAATAGGATTAGTGACCTTATACAACTTCATAAGTTATATAAATGTCTAATCACTATGTTGTACACCTCAAACTGATATAATACTGTGTGTCAACTGTAAATGAAAACAAATTAAAATGTATAAAAAAATAACAATTTTAAAATATTTTAAATGTTTAAAAATTGAATCCGCCAATGCAATTAACATAATTTTTCATCTTTATATTTTTCTGCATTTTCCACATTAAAGAAAAAAGTTACCTTATTAATAAACTAAAATAAAAGAGATACTTATATAAATATAATTCACATTTAATCTATACAAAGAAAATACAATGTATAAATTATTTTAAGCAACCATAAAAGATTCATCAAAATAGACAATACACTGGGTCACATAACAAACCTAATACATTTCAAAGAATTGACATTATACAGTAGATGTTCTCTAACTACCAAGAATTAAGGGAGAAATCACAAACAAATAGGACAATTTTGAAAATACCCATCTGTTTGAAAATTAAGAAGTACACATCTAGATGATCTGTTTTCCAAAGGTGACATCACAATGGATGTAGAAAAGATTTTAAATAAACATAAATGCAAAGTATTAATAAAAGTATTAGCATTTAAAATTTAGTACATTAAAAACATAAACTGTGACTACCAAGCTGAGTTTATCTCAGAATTACAACTTGGTTTAACGTTAGAAAAATAATAAATGTAATTTCCCTTAGTGATATAACAAAGGAAGAAAAGCATTGATTTTCTAAGATGTATAAAAAATATTAATAAAATTTAGCAACTTTCATTAAAGAACCTGTCAGAAAACTAGACATAGAAGAAAACTTCGCCAATCTATCTGACAGAAGAGCATTTATTAAAAGCCTATAGGTAATATCTGACTAAACTATGAGACACTGAACACTTTTCCCCGAAGGCGAGGGGGAAAAAAATGATGTACATGATCACTATTTTTATTTCACATTGTATTAGAAGTTCTAGCTCACAGAATAATGTAAAAGAAAGAAATAAAAAAAGGGGGGGGAGAGAGAGAGAGAGAGAGAGAGAGAGAGAGAGAGAGAGAGAGAGAGAAAGTGAAAAGAAGTATAACTGTCATTATACACAGACAACATGATTGTGAAATTACAAAATACAAAGAATTCTACAAACTACGTATGTACTAGTTAGTAAATTTATCAAGTTCAGAGGATACATGATCAATTGTATTTCTATAAATTAGCAACAAACAAATGAATAATAAAAAAATTTTAAACAGCATTTTTAATTTTGTAAAAAACTTAAAGTATGTCGGAATAATCTTAATAAATTATACACAATGCTTTTCTGAAAACTATAGACATAGTTTTAATACTCAAAGATCTAAAAAATAGGAAATATGCCATGTTTATGGATTGAAAGATTGCAAAATGCTAGATGTAAATTTTATTTAAATAAAGTTGATGTATACCCAATCAAAATCGCAGCAGACTTTTCGTAGAAGTATACAGGCTAATCCCAAGATTTATATGAAAATGTAAAGGATAGACAGAGGCCAAAACCAATCCTAAAGCTATAGTAATAGAAACAGTGTCATAATTGAATGTAGACAAATATTTGAAAGAAGCAGAAGAGTCCAAAATGGACCACACACATACAACATCTTGATTTACAACAAAAAACACCAATGCAATTCAACAAGAAAATAATTAGTGTAAGTTAAATTTCTATAATAATAGGGGGGAAACATGATAGGTTTGGAATAGTAACAGATTTCTCAACTTAAAGGAATGTACACACTATCTCAGTTCAACCGATTATGACCATACTCATAAATCAATTTGCCAAGAATCAGTGCTAGTTATATACCTATTGTTTCTTAGCCCTAAGTCTGTCTTTCTATACTCTTTTCTGAGATGCTAGGATTTAGAGTCTGCAAAATATATTAACTAGACTTTCTTGCTAACTGGCTTTTTGTTAGGTTTTGCCAATGAGAGACACTCTGTCGGGAAAGGGCCAGAAGGGCAGTTTCCAGGCTCTCGGCTTCACGTGGGAAGGTGCTCGCTTCATTATTAGATGGCTGTCAGCTGTATCTAGATGGCCATTAGCTACTATTGTTTTGCATATAACAGCTGGCTGCGTTAGCAAGCACAGGTGTCGCGGATGGTGCAGATCCTGGTGATCCTACTTCCTGTGTCTCAGCCGATGGCCAGCGAGACTGGTGCAGGAAGACCCCTTTTTGGGTGTTGATGGATGTTTGCTTCTAGTGTCTTGATCAGCAGGATGGAGAATATAATATAATGGTATGAACCCCCTGTATGTGGCTCCGTTGTTGTTCCTTTTCGCCTCACCGAATCCTGCGATCATCTGCCAGGAGCTGAGCTCCAGCATGACAAACTCACAGGAAACTGGAAAGCCGGATAAAAAGCAAAGGGACTCTATTTTTGTTTCCAGGTCTCCTCAGCTCCCCTCCAAATACAAAGGACTGCTACAGCCTCCAGCTTCTCTTGACATAAACAAAGCTGTGTGTTACCCTCCTCAGGGGTTCCAATCCTACCTTTTTGGGAGCCACTCCTTTAAGCCTCAAGATTTTCGTAGCACCATCTCTTTCCTTTTGTTCTACCAACCGCAGTAGTAGCTGCTTTCTGCGGTTAATAATATTGAAGTTACCTCAGCATCCCTTTTTACTCTTTTGATTTCAAACCAATTCCTTATAACAAATCATCTATTTCACAAAGATGTTTTCTGCTTTCCTGGTTGGGCCTTGAATCATATAGAGCACATAACGAACAAGAGATATTTCTCTTGAGGCACTACATGAAGTTTAAGATACACTTTTCAGATATAAATTGTCTAAATGAGTTTTTAAAACCCTCAGACTCCTTACCCTTCTCAGCAACTAACCTTCCCAGTCCAATAATGAGTACTAATGGATTCCAGGTCAGTTAACACAAGAATAAAAAATAAAAATAAAAAAGCAGAAGTGATTGCTTTCCACAATATCCAAAATACCTATTTTAGACATAGGAATAAACACCAATTGGACTATGATTTAATTGGTGATGCAGTCATTCAGGATAAGAATTTCAACGTGGACCCCTCAATTTTTCATATTTGCTACAATTAATTCCTCACTACTCGTTTCTGTTTATAGATATGTTTTGCAACACATTTTCCATTTAAGCTATTACAATCATCCTTGTGGCCAACAACAATTTAATCAATCATTACACAAATGCTGCAGATGGGATCCCAACAAACCTGTTGCCAATCCCAGTACTCAGGTCCCTAGAGGTGGTTGGCTTGTAAATAACAAGCCAGAGTTAATGTATGTCCAAGCAAAAAAAA
>NW_017731618.1:1642744-1643996 GCF_001890085.2 Hipposideros armiger
ACACACACACACACACACACACACACATATGTTTAAAACAATCATGTTCAGATTTACTAGAAAAGAAAATGCTAGAAAGAAGCAAACTATCTTGAGAGAAAATATTAGGTTGTTGGAAAAGTCATGACACATTTTTCCTGTTTTTCATCACAAAAGTGCGTCATGACTTTTCTGACAACCCAATGACTGTCGCCCTTATATCTGCCCCCAATTTTTTTCTTGACAACCGATAGGCAGGAGACCTAAAATTAGGAATATAGGAGAAGTTTTTCTAAATTTAATGTATCTTATAGCAAATATATATTAAAATTTATCCCAAGACACCACATGAATCTATTATAATTTTTCATCATATTCTAAGACAGAACTCTTAGTCATTGAAGGAATCCATTCAGGGCATCTATCAACTATACAACTAATACAAATAGTTGTCATCACATTAGTAATGACAGCTATATGTCAACAATTCTGAGTGCTTTAAAATGTATAATCTCCCTTACTTCTCATTAAAGACCAAAAGCCATGTCTACTTCCATTAGGTACACTGCTTTGATTTGCTTTTTGAGGATTTCTCTTTTCCTAGGTGAGTTTAACTTTGAAAGAGGCATTAATTAAGGGACTCTGTCCTCACAGAACTAAACAATGGGCACATGACCCAAACTGTTGAGTTACTTTTCCCAGAAATGTGAATTTTGATTAGAGTGATTTAACAGCAACAATACCCTAATAAGATTCTTATATTTACTAGACTACTAGTAAATACTGGTTCCTGCCCTTTTTTTGAGCATTTCCTTCGATTCGCTAAATTAGTCAATATATATATATAAGAAAAACTATTTTCTGCTTAAATTTACATGGAGTTAATTGCTGTTGCTTGCAACAACAACAAAAATTTAAAGGTTACTCTTTTTTATATATGAGAAAATAGTGTGGTTAAGCAAATTCTCTGAGGTCACACTGTTTATAAAATATAGAGCTGGGATTTTAACACAGGTCCATCTGATCTTATGAAGCCAGTGCTGTAGATGAAATAGCTTTGTAATTGAAAGCAGATTTTATTCTATTCAAGGCAGTACATTTTTTAAAAAATATTTTTATTGGGGAATTGGGGGGATGGGAACTGCGCTGGGGAATTGGGGAAAGGGGAACAGACAAGTTGCTGCCGTTTTGTTCTTCAGTCTAGTTGTGGAGGACGTTGCTTCACTGGCCCAAGTTGGCACCATCATTGCGCTCTTCCCGGGCGAGGCACATC
>NW_017731618.1:1644096-1658344 GCF_001890085.2 Hipposideros armiger
GCAGCCCAGCTCCAGGTTGAGCTGTTGTTCAGCATCTTAGCTGTGGAGGGCAGTGTCACTGGCCCTCATATGTGGGATCCGAACTGGGGACCTCTAGGCGTCCCAAGCCAGTTCTTAACCATCGCGCCACTCAGCTGGCCCAAGGCAGTACATTTTTGAACAGTCTTTAGAACTCTGAGAGGCTGCAAGCATTGGTCCTGGTCATTCATAGCGTGAAGGGTCTTACTGGTGGGTCATCTAAACAAATGAATGAGATTATCAAAATTAGAAAAAACAGCTTTAATATGAATGGGTAAAGATGGGCTCATGGCCTATGTTCTTCCCATAGTTGAGAGACGGGTATAATTAAACAGGCCATATAATGACAGATCAAATCAATCTAGGGAAGAGAATTCCCCTGTGATTTGCTTCAACAAAGGAACCTAAAAAAATATTTTAAGATGATTCTGATAGGAGAAAATAACAACAGTTTAAAAGTGTGTTTTGGTGAACAATTTGGTAGTTCTTCAAAGAGTTAAAGAGATAATTACTATATGTTCCAGCAATTCTATCCTAGGTATATAACCCCCAAAATTAAAAACAGACTCAGATACTTGTACATGTGTGTATATAGAAGCGCTATTCACAATAGCTAAACAGTGGAAACAACCCAAATGTCCATCAATGAATAAACAGATAAATACGGGGTGGTATATACATACAATGAAATATTATTCAGGCATAAAAGGAGTGAAGTACTGATAAGTGCTTTAATATAAATACACCTTAAAAACCTTATTGTAAGTGAAAGAAATCAGACACGAAAGGGCACATATCGTACGACTCCATGTATAGAAAATGTCCAGATTGGTGGTTTCTAGGGGCTGGGTGGAAGGCAAGACTAGGAAATGATTGTTTAATCGACAGAGGGTTATATTTTGAGATGATGAAATGTTTTGAAACTATTGGGTTGTCAGAAAAGTCATGACGCATGTTTGCAACAGATGCCACTAATTCATTTTTGGAAGTACTAGAGTCAGTCACATCTATGTTATTCCTATGTCATTTGACAGCTGACAGTTCTAGCTTCATTCTAAAAAAAATAATTGAGCGATTTGGTTGAGTTTTGGAGATTTTATAACAAGTTGAAGATGGAAGACCAAATTGTGCATTTTTTGCCATATTTTACTGTTTTACTTCCATAAAGGGAAGAATGTGCATCAAGCTTGTGAAAAGTTGCATAAAGTTTACGGTGACAATGCTCTACAAGAACGTCAGTGCCAACAATGGTTCACGGAACTCTGTGCTGGTGATTTTGATCTCAACAACTCTCCTCAGTCAGGGAGGCCCACCAAGGTAGATGATGACAAAATAAAGGCATTGATCAAGTCAAACCCATGTTACACAACAAGAGAGATTGCAGAAACATTGAACATCCATCATTCAAAGGTTCATGACCACCTGAAGAAGCTGGGATACGTAAGCAAGCTATATTTGGGTTCCGCATGAACTCAAAGTTCATTTGACAGTGCATATAAACATCTGCAATATGCTCATTAAATGTGAGGAAAATGATCCTTTTTTTAAGCGACTGATAACTGATGAGAACTGGATTGTTTACGATAATGCGGTGCGCAAATGGTCTTGGTCCCGACGTGATTATTTGCCTCAAACAACATCGAAAGCAGACATTCATCAGAGGAAGGTTATACTCTCAGTGTGGTGAGATTTTAAGTGTCGTGTTTTTTGAGCTCCAACCAAGGAACCAAACAATCAATTTAAATGTGTACTATTGGCAATTGGACAGTTTGAATGAATCCATCATCCAGAAACGTCCAGAGCTTATTAATTGTAAAGTAGTGTGTTCAATCGTGATAATGTGAGACCACACACAAGTTTGATCACCTGTCAAAAATTATTGGAGCTTGGATGGGATGTGTTTTCACACCCACCATACTCACCTGACCTTGCGCCATCAGACTTCCACTTGTTTCGCTGTCTTCAAAACTCCTTGCGTGGTATATTGTTCAATTCAGGTGAAGCTGTAAATCAGCAACCTGTTCAGTTTTTCGCAAATAAAGACAGGTCCTTCTATGAACAAGGAATTATGAAGCTCACCAAAAGATGGCAAAAGGTTATCAAACAAAATGGGCAATATATCATTGATTGATCTTTGTTCTTTATATAAATAAATGACCTTTGAAAAACATAGACAAAATATGTCATGTCTTTTTCGACAACCCAATAGATAGAGGTAATGGTTGCACCACAATGTGAATGTTCTAAATGCCATGGAATTGCACACTTGAAAATGATTAATTTTATTTTATGTGAATTTTGCCTTAATTTTAAAAAAAGTGCCTCTTATGGTTATGCACAGTTCTAAGCATTTTATATATAATACACATTTATATTCCAAATCTGCCTTATAAAGTATGTTATTGTTTCCATCCCCATTTTTATAGACAGGTAAACTAAGGCATAAGAAAACTAAGTTCCATGATCATGGTCACAAAGCTGGTAGTGTAGTGGATTTATAATTCAAACTCAGGAATTCAAACTCAGGCTCTGAAGTCTGTGTTTTTCAACATCACACTCTTACACTCTTCAAAAATTAGAAATATTATGAGTGTAGTGTAGACCAATAGAACTTTCTGTGATGATAACAATGTTTTTTATTTACATTGTCCAATACTAAGCACTTGAAATGTGGCTAGGACAACTGAATAACTAACTTTTTAAATTTGTTTTATTTTAAGTTATTTAAATTTAAGTACTCTTATGTGGCTATGGGCTACCATATTGGATAATGTGGTCTAGACTTTAATGGTTTCTTAAATTATTCTTTAGGAAAAAACAACAACAAAAAACCCCCAATAACCTGTTTTGAAATGTGTAATCCTCTTTCTGGGAAAAAATAAGTAGGGAAAGAATTGAAGTATTCCAACTTCAATCACCACCCTATACTCTGAGAACTTTCCAAGTGTGAATGGTGGATTATCAATGACAACCATTGTGAGGTAGTGTGAGCCTCCACTTTTTTAGTACTAGCAGTCTGAAGTTCAGGAGAATCTTGACACTCATAGCAGGAGCAAAGTTGGCCCAAACTGAAAAAAACTGTATTCAGTATGACTCCAAATATAATTTATAACAAAGAATTATATTTGGAGTCATAACAATAGCATCCCACCATCACTTTACTGAGCAGCAAGACAGAATGAACTCGGAATAAGATATTAGATAAGACGTGTATCTTGGAATAAGATGCATTAGATATTTGCTGTAAAAGAATTGCCATAAATGTAGTTGCAGATCTCATACTGTGCTTCATCGTACACGCATCTTTTGTAAGGTTCTCTTCCATCTGTCTCTCTACCAAAGTTAAATTTCTTTTTGTTTCAGTGCCCGAGTTGTCATGTTTTGTTTTTTCTCCTTCTTACATTTGTTTGTAATTCCTATCTCTTCAACACACAAACAACCAGGCGTGCCAAGGAGAAATAAACGTTTTTTTTTCAGCCCAAAGTCCTCAGGCATACACAAGCACATAGTTTATCACCATGACTAAAAGTATTCTCAAAAAAGAAAACAAAAGATATTAATATTACCCTAAGCCATAGACACTTGTGTTAATTTATCATAAATTAGCCCTGCATCTTGCATATGCAAAAAGCAAAGGAATTATTTTCACTTTTTCAAAAAAGCATTTGAGTCAACGTGCCAGACATACACTAAACATTGAAATGCAACAGTTAACAAAACAGACAAAACATTCTCTAATGAAGCCGGGAAAGATAGTAGTTATAACAATTCATAGTTAACATTTATATGGAACTTAATATGTTCAGGCATAGGTTTGGTGGCAACTATAAGAGAATATTTGTGGAAGGACGATCAAATAATCTATTTGGGGAATAATAAGTCTGAGGTGACTAAAACTACACATAAGTTTAGAAGTTCAATGAACAGTGTTACTGGGAAAGGAAGGACAACTGTGACAAGAGCAGAGTGACTGTGGCTTGAGTGTGGTAGAAAACGGAGCCAGACAAGGAGAAAGAGGAGCGGGGTAGGTCAAGTAGGGTCTCATGGATCATAATACAAACTTCAGATTTTACTCTGATTTAGATGAAAAACCAATGGTGAGTTTTGAGCAGAGAAATTATCTGACTTGGGATCACTCCATCTACTGTGTTGAAATAAAGACACTGGGAGAGTGGAGAGGAGGCCTGGAAAGTCTGGAGTTGGGTTCTGGAATACTGAATGTGTGATACCTATCAACGATGCAAATACATGTTGAGTGGAATTTGAGTAGTGAGACAAAATACTGGTCTGGGTTCGAGGGCAAAGGTCTAGCATAGAGTCATAAATTTGGGATTCATCAACATATCGAAGGCACTTAAAGCCATCTCTCAGTGAATAAATGTAGGCGCAAAGGGAGGAAGTCCAAGTGCTGAACACTGGAGCATTGAAACATCGAAAGGTTGGAGACACAGAGAGTAAATCATAAAGAAAGGCCAGGAGAATATGAGGAAAACAAGGCAAGTGTGGTGTCCCAGAAGCCAAGTGAAGAAATAATGACTTTAAGTAAGAGATGATGACTATTTGTTTCAAATGCTTCTGAAAAGCCAAGAAAGATGGTGAACTGGATGTTAGATTTAGCAATATGGAAGACATTCATGATAAGGACATTTTAGTTAGAGCCATTTGAATAAAACCTGATTGGAGTGGTTTCAAAATGAATGAGAGAACAAAACTGGAGATAGCAAGTTTATATAAATTAATCCAGGATAATGACCTGAGTGTGTATATACTGATGATATGAACCTCAGGTGACAAAGTCAAGTTTGCAAGAAATAGAACTTTTTTATATTTCCTATAATTGAATTCAAAATTTTGTTGAATTAACATGCCATGTCCATTGCAGCAGCATTATTTGCACTCGGAAAACCTGAACTATCAGTTCAAGATTGGTTAAATAGCACATCGCATTCAGAATATTGTGCAGCTATACCATAGAATACTATAGAGACATTGGGAAAAAGAAGGTAAATCCTGTGTATTTTGACATTGAAAAATCTCTAAGATATTTTTCGGTGAACAAAGCTCATGGCAGCATAGCGTTTATAATGCAATTCCATTTGTGTGTATCTACATGTGGTTTATTTAATTAAGTGAACTTGAGATGTTGCAATCATGAAAGCTTATTTTGGCCAACACTGCAACACTATTGAGGTATTAGAATAGTCTTGGTCTAAGATATTAAAATATTCAGTATGATCCAAGTCAGGACTTTCATCTCTCATCAAATTAAAAGTATCTCCTCTTCTTTAGTGCTAGGTACTCAGGGGGGCAGAATCTGCCTTTTCTATTTTTTTCTTACCTCTGTCCCACAGCTAGCTGCTGATTTTGTTCCTCCAGGGTGGGCATGAGATAAAGAAGTTAACAAAATCCCCCCGGCAGGTTCTGTTGCAATTTGTTATCAGTGTTCCAAATGCTGGCCTGTGTTCAAGTAGTAGCTCTTTTTCTCATGAAATACTTTTGAGGCTTCTCTGAAGACTAGCCTGTTGTGGGTCTTAAATTTTTTTACTGTTCTCTGACATGAGCAAGCACTCACTAGTTGGCCTCTGTAACCCCTACTTTAGCCATTGCTCTGACACAACACTCTACGGAGCTTCCCTTGTCTGTGTGGCCTGTCCCTGATAGGAAATCATCTTAGAAAGTGTCCAGACTTGACCCAAGCCAACGTGGCCATACACAATGTTTAAGTTCTTTTCGGTAAACAATGGGAACCTCTTGAAGAAATGTGAGAATTAGCAACTCCACTATACATTTTCTGCCACATTTTATTGAAAATAAGTCTTGGACAAATTCTGATAAGAGAAGATATTTATTATGCAGATATGCAGGAGCAACACAAAACAGCTCTTACAAGGTTCTCTGAGAGCTCAATAATCACCCAGGTCTCTGAACTTTCAAGTGTACCTTGTCTGAAAGGTTTATTCATGGCATACAAGACATCATTCACAAAGTAGGTTTCTCTTAACCTCATAGTGGACATAAGACAACCAAAACTTTCTCAGGTAATGGCTGGTCTCAGATATTTAGGAATAAGCCTTTTGAGCTATCCCTAGAATTAATGGAAAAGGTCTCATTGATTATTATATACTGATTAGGATGTTTCTAAAATATTTTAGGCTATCAACATAGCTTGCTTATCTCCAATTTCCCTTACAAGAATCAATTTAAATATCCACCATGCTATTTTAAATGCTTTTAATTGAACCAATAGAAACTTTTCTGTTTTTCCTTATTCTAATTATCAAAGTATCTGGAGTTCAGACATGCGATAGCAGGAGGACTTGCACTGTCCACGTCTGGAGTATGGATCCCTGCCATGAAGGGCCACCTGCACCAGTGGGACATGAAGTACATCCTGTAAGGGGACAGAACATTTCCCCGGTGGCCCAAGGGACACAGCTGTTACTCATTACCAACAGCCTTTTCAGCTTGGTGGACAGGGGATGTGGCACAGAGTCAGCTCTTCAACATGGTCATCATCAAGGTGGACGAACCCAGATTTTTTACTAACTGGCACAAGCTTTTCAGAAAACTCAGTGAGAGGGGCTCGCTCTAGTGGGGTGCATCACCTGCTTGGACTAGAGCTCCTGCAGCTCTAGGTTCATCTGGGTGCACCAGTTCCACACACCCTTCCTCGCTGCCATTATGGGGGGTGGGGGTAGGAGGGGAAGGACAAATTTAAAGCTAAAACTAATGAATGCAAACATAATCTCACACAAACATCATAACAGGGAATGCTTTAAAATGGCGCCAACCCAGCTCTGTTCCACATGTTGTAGAAAAACTGGTTTTGCCATGATCTGAATACTGGGCGTCTCTCTCACATCAACCTGCTAGTTCTCTTCATGCTATCCAAGCAGCTCCAATTAGCCTCTTTCCTTTAGACTTCCCAGGTGAGAGTCATGTGAGGTCCCCTTTTGGGGGTCCCCTAACTCCAGGGAAAACAGACTACACTCTATCAAGAACTCTGTAAACTTTTTCTGCTCTGGTCCCATGGCCTGAAGCTTCGTAGGCATCCAGCCAGGAGGCTGAGTGGACACATTTCTCCTTTAGCAGGAAACTCCAGCCTGGAGTGGCTTTCTTGAAGCCCTCGCTGGGCTTGTGGTGAGGTTAGGGGTTGGGGAGGAGTACAGAGGGTGAGGTGGTGGATGAGAGAAAGCAGCTCCCTCCTCTTCCCAGGAGATGGGAGGGGCAATGGCATAGCCCTTCCTTCAAAAGTTAGAGGGGGGCCGGCCGAGTAGCACGTTGGTTAAGAGCTGGCTTGGGACACCAGCTCTGAGCAGTAGGGCTCCAGTTCGGATCCCACATGAGGGCCAGAGACACTGCCCTCTACAGCTAAGATGGTGGACAGCAGCTCGACCTGGAGCTGGGCTGCCATGAGTTGCTGGTGACAGCATAGGCTGCAGCCCCTGCTGCAGTGGGTTCCCATGAGCTACTGTGAGTGGCTGGCAGCCAGCGTGAGTGGCCAAGAGCCACCGTGAGCAGCCAGAGGCCAGCGGCCGATCTGCCTCACCCGGGAAGAGCGCAATGATAATACCAACATGTGCCAGTGAAGTGACATCCTCCACAACTAGACTGAAGAACAAAAGGACAGCAACTTCTCTGTTCCCCTTCCCCAATTCCCCAATGCTATTCCCCTACCCCAATTCTCCAATAAAATATTTTAAAAAAGTTAGAGAGTTCTCTTGCTCTTCTGTACCCCAGATCCTCTAGACTAGACAAACATTGTGGGGCATTCCTCTATCCCATGTCCTGCAGGTCATCCAGAACCTTTCTTTTTTTTTAAAGATTTTATTGTGGAATTGGGGAGAGGGAACAGCATTAGGGAATCGTGGAAGGGGAACAGACAAGTTGCTGTCCTTTTGTTCTTCAGTCTAGTTGTGGAGGATGTCGCTTCACTGGCCCATATTAGTATTGTGATCATTGCGCTCTCTTCCCGGGTGAGGCAGATGGGTCGCCAGCCATTGGATGGCTGTTTGCGGCAGCTCACGAAAGCTCACGCCTGCTGCCGGCCAGCCCCACTGCAGCCTACACCGTCTCCGGTGACTCATGGCAGCCCAGCTCCAGGTCGAGCTGTTGTTCCCCATCTTAGCTCTAGAGGGCACAGCGTCACTGGCCCATGTGGGATTTGAACTGGAGGCCCTGCTGCTTAGAGCGCGCGCTCCCAAGCCAACTCTTAACCAACGAGCCACTCGGCCGGCCCCAGAAACTTTCTTAAGAAAGTGAAATTACTTCTGTGGCTTTGGGCTTTAGATAATATTCATATTCAAATGAAAACTCTCAATTAAAATCTAGCAAATAGGTCCAGATGAGTATCTCAGTTGGTTAAGAACTCACTCAAGAGTGCGAGCTCTGAGCAACAGCGGTTCTATTCCCGGACTGAGCTGAGTTGCCACTGAGCTGCCAACAGGTGGCAGGATGGCTCAGCTAAAAAAAAGACAAAGAAAAAAAAATAAAATCCAGCAAATAGCAAATATATTTTGTGCTCATTTAACAAATATTTGTTGAGCGCTTTTTTTGTGGCACTCACTGTGCTTAGCATAGATTGTGTCTAGAAGGATTGTCTTCACTCTCCATGGTTACCTGTGGGTGATTGGGTGGCTGGCTTTTATCTTTTTCTCCCATACAACTTATACTATGGGAGTTTTTTTCCTAATGAAAACCAAATATAGTTTTTTTTCAGTTTGTAAATTATTTTTAGAATGGTAGAAAAATTTTATTCCTCTCCAAACACATACTTTTAATATCTTTACCTAATATAACAATTTAGTTACTGTATTTTGAAAATGCGGGATGCTGGTCTGCTTTCCCCTTAGGTTTGTGACATTCTAGGACCATGGCCTACAAGCTTTAAAGAAAGAAAAATCGCTGCTGTTCCAGTGACTTATTTTATTTAGTAAATGTAATTGCTCCTCTATAAAGCATTGATTAAACTTTAGAAAGTAAAAGGTCAGATGTAGATTTATGCAAGATAAGCCCACATGGTACTTGCCAGCTCATTCAAAACTGGCATTGCTACTTACCTTGTCCTTCTCTGTGTCCCTAAAAGATCTCTTTTGGATTTATAACAAACAATTAGAAATGTGTATCCTAGAGGCAATTAGCCTCTCTTGAAAGCCTTGCTCATCTGGAGGAATTACTTGTTCATTGCACCCCCCCCCAAATCAATGAGAGATGGGTGTTTTACTTAAAATTTGAGAGTTGAGAGAAGTGGGAGAGAGGGTTTACATCAAACACCATGTAGCAAAAACTTAATGAAATACCTATACATTAACTATCTGTTGCAGAGTAACAAATAACTCCAAAGTGTTATTAGCTTAAATATTAACTTTTTTTTCTCATAATTTCTCTGAGCCAAGAATCTGAACATGCCTTAGTTGGGTGCCTCTGTTTCAGGGTGTCTCATAAGACTGCTGTTAAGATGTTGGCGAGGGTTGCAGTCATGCGGTCATCTCAATGCTGAACTAGAGAAGGAACCACTTTCAAGCTCACTCACATGGCAGTGGGCAGGTTCTCACTGATTACTATCCTGAGGCATCAGTTCAGTGCCATGTAGGTGTCTCGTTAGAGCCATTCACAAGATGGGAGATGGCCTCTCTAAAACCAAGGGATGAGAGAGAGAGAGAGAGAGAGAGAGAGAGAGAGAGAGAGAGAGAGAGAGATTAAAAGAAATGGAAGCTAGTCTTTGCATGATCTCATCTCGAAAGTGACAGCTCATTGCTTTACTGTAGTCTGTCTGTTAGAAGGTAGCCTCTGAAATGAGCCCATTCTCAAGGGGAGATCACACAACAGCGTGAATACCTGGAGGCAGAGATCTTTGGGGCCATCTCACAGGCTCCCTGCGACAACCTCTTTGACACTTCTATTCTCTACCCCTGCCATCGCCACACCCTCAAAGCTCCTATTCTTAACCAGCCAGAATATGTCCCTTATTCTTTTTTTCTTCTTCGGCAGTTTAAAATTCTCTCTATTTTTTGATGCAACTTTTATCCTCAGTTAAGATGCCCCATTTAACAATGGTAAAACACATCAGTTTAGCAGAATGTGGATACTGTTGTTTCTTAAATATTCACCTTGAGAGGCCTCAGTAGAATAAATGGAACATGTAACCTTACCATAATGTTATACTTAGGATTAATTATTTCATATGACTGCATTGCAATTAAGACTTTATTACTATAAAATACTTGTGATAAACTCAATGATTAAATCTTCTAGAAAAGAAAAGCCGTGTTCAAATGAATTCTGTGTTCTCTCGCTGATCATATTTACAGTGAGTTCCCTGTAATGAGTTGATTCTCAAGAGAGTTTTCTTATTTCAAGTTAAATGTTATTCAAGCGAAAATGTATGTTTATTTGTTTCTAAAGTCTCTTCTTATCCCTCTTCATGTGTCTCATTACTAGTTCAATTACAGTGAAGAGGAACACAGAGCTTTTGAAATTTGGGCCAAGAACAATGTTGGTTATTAAACCCAGTCTTATCTTGGAGCAAGCCGCCTCCTCAGAAAACATTTTGTTATATTTTTCTTGTCTGCAGAGTCAGTGACGAATAATGCTATATAGCCTTGAGTGCTCAGCGAACCAATGATACAGGCCTTTGAGGAGTTTTCATAGCTTAGTGGTTTCTTTCCCTTTGCTGTTGATATTGTGATTTTTTATTTTTTTTGGTACTAGGTCAAATTTAAGCCATTTCCTGGGCTTGTTCAAAACTTTCAGAGGGAATAAACTTTTATGTTATGATGCTCACACAGGCTTTTACCTGTTTTCAACTTCTCTCAAAGTTTGGAAACTGATTGCTTCTGACCTCAGAAACTGAGAAGAGAAACCATCTGCCATCACTCAACTAACTATCTGCAATAATATGACTTGGCTTTTCTAGGATTCTCTTGCTCAGGAAGATGGAATTGCAAATAACTTTATTGGCCGTTTCAAGATTTTTTGAAAATCCATTTATCTGAGTAGTAGAACACTTGGCTAACCCCCTGGAAGGGGCTTAGGACAGTAACTAGCTCAATCAGGATCATCAGTTGACTGCTTACTTCTCAAGGGACTTAATTTGGAACCTTGGGCTCACTGTCCAAAATCCTTTATTATTACATCATGAATTTTTCCCAATCCCAAACAGATCTTCACAGAGAAAGGTCTACTTTAAATAATATCTCCTAAACCTCATATAAATATTTTGTCTTTGTTCCTTTTTACCCCCAGACAGTTTTAAGACTCAGCCAATCACACGACCTTTCTTAGCTTGGCAAGTGATAATTTTACCTGCAATTTATTTACTTTACCTTATTTATCAATGGTTTGTTTTAGTGTTCTTTGAAGGAATGCTTAGTTGACAGAGCAATGATGTTATACATAAAAGGGAAGAATTTATGTGTTAATCACTGCTTATTCATCTCAGATGAGTCCTAATTTTCTCGGTGAGGGATGTAACACTATACTCAAGTTGTATCATCTAAAAGTGATGAAGGAAATATGTCTAGGTAAAGTAAGACAAATTCCTTAAATGAAAATTATGTCAAGTATGTAAAGTTCAGCAGTGATATGTCACATTACGTGTGACGAAATATCCTGGAAGTCAAGAAAACAGGGTTGAGGAACACATGGCAAGTTACGTTGCGTACCTTGCCTCTTTTCACCAGAGTTATGTGGGAAGGAAGTAATAGAGAAGATTTAAGAAAGAGCTTCTACACACATGCAAATTGCATGGTCTGCAACTTCAGTGTTTGCTTTGAAAATAATTCTGCATTGAGCGTGAACCTGAATGGTCATGATTTCAAGGAGGCTTACCAAAATGTGTGTTATTATAAAGTTGAAAGCATAAAAATAACACTTCAGGTATAGGGATGTTATAAAAATCAGGGTGGATATAACACACTGTCCTTTTATGCACTCCTATTGAACATAAATTTCCCTTTCAGATACAGATATGCATTTTCATTGTAGCAGCATCTCTAACAACTCTGATGATCAATTATTCGTCTTGTTCAATTAGAAAAGAAAGACATCACCCTTGTCTCTCTGCTGAAGTTGTCCTTGAACATCAATCTCTAGCTCTTCTGATGTGGTCTTCCTGTCATTGGATTCCTGCCATCTCAGTAACCAACATCCCATCAACTCAGCATTGCAGCATGTTTTTAAATCCAGTGAACTCTATTGTCCCCAAAATAGAAGAACATTTGAAGTTCTTTTTATCAGGTAGGACTTCTTGGCCTTTGTCAATGAGAAGACAGAATAATGGCAGACTGAATCTCAGGCAACATGAAATGAGGCTTCAGGAAGGGAGATAAGCAGCAATTGAGTGGTCCCCCTCTTAACATTACATGAAGGAGTAAAATTAATACGTCTTCTCTCTTGCTCCCTTTCTTTACTTTATTCTTTTGTTGTAATAAAGGGAATGTATATGGGCGAGGTTATCCATTGTTACTTGGTGCTATAGTATTTAAATTCTGACTGTGTCATCAATTCGCCATTTTGAGAGATTAATGAAATTAAAGCACATAATTTAATAAGTGGACTCCCAATAGTCTACCAAGTAGCTCTACATCAACAGCATGAGTCAATGTAAATTTTTCTTATAGAATTGTGGTAGGCTTCATATCTTTGATGTTTACCATTTTTATTTGGGATAACAGATTTTTTACTTCTTGATGCCAATTCATTTCCTGAAAGTGTTTGTCAAATCTATTTCCAATTCACACAAGCATACCAAAATGCAATATTCAAATTAAAATAAACATGCCTTTATCTATTGTAAGATTTAGAGATACTAAATGAAAAGAATGCATATGCATTTATAAAATTTATTTTTTAATCTGAAAAAGATTTACCTTTTCTGATTTTAACTTATTTTTAATTTGCTTTGCAAATAGTATTCACAGACATTTTCAAAATTCCATGTTAATGCAAAAATCATCTCCAATTCCAACATTCTTTTTCTGGTACACTAAAATTTTCCCATTGGTCTTTTTAAAAACACCCTCTTCTAAGTAAAAGCCAACAAAAGAATGGTTGTTTTCTTGTTAAAGTCATATCAGTGATAAGTTTTCTAGAGCTGCACAAATAATCACCCCAAAACTTAGTGGTTAAAAGTAACAATTTATTTGCATATGTTTCTTCTTGTTGGACTGGGCTAAGATAGGAAACTCTTAGGTAGGACTCTCTTGGGTCACCTATGCAGTTAATTGGGAGATGGGACAATTGACAATTGATGCATCCTGGATGGTCTTATTTATATGTCTAAGACATCAGTAGGGATGGCTTGAAACAGCTGAGATGACTCCTCACAGGGGAATAGTAGCATCCTAGAAGGAAAAGTAGAAACTGCAAGGTTTGATGTCTTTTTTAGAAATCCCATAATTTTGTCTCATTGTATTGGTCAATTCAAGTCAGGTCAGATTCAAAGAGTAGGGAAATATATTCCATGTCTCAATTGAGTAGATTTCAAAAAATTGGGGCCATTTTCTTTCCATCACAGTTAGTATTAGCAATGTTATATGTAATATAATATTAGAAATTCAGTTGAATATTAACTTAAAAATCTCTATGAAAACTATATTTTCTCCAAAAGAAGAATATAACTTAAATATTATAATGTAATGCTGCAAGTTAAATCCCAAACCCAAACAATAATTATTCATATTTTAATTGGCTTTAAGAATGCCTGATCAGTTCTTAAATATATGTGTCAGAATAAATATTCAGGATCTTCTATTAATATTGAACTTGAAAACAGCAGGTTTTTGTTTTTTCCAAAGTGTTTAAATATAGTGAAAGACTACTGACATGAGTAAACTTATTTTAGAATTTAAGAATGTGATAGTCAAACTGAAATCTGAAAGTGTGACACATTCATGTCTCCTTAAATAAAAAACCAGAATAATATTATCTTTTTTGTAAACTTGAAAGATTCACCTTGGATTTCTCCTTTTTTAAATTACATTTATCCTGGATAGGAACTTTAAGCAACATAGTAGACAAGTTATAGTAAGTACATACTAAATACCAAGCTAAGTTTATGATTATTAAAAATATTTTTAGGGCCGGCCAAGTGGCGTGATGGTTAAGAACTGGCTTGGGACGCCATAGGGCCCCGGTTCGGATCCCACATATGAGGGCCAGTGACACTGCCTTCTACAGCTAAGATGCTGAACAACAGCTCAACCTGGAGCTGGGCTGCCTGAGTCGCCAG